>NC_060149.1:49433358-49747733 GCF_021461385.2 Schistocerca piceifrons | reverse complement strand
ATCATCTTCTAGCTGTTATCGGATCAGTAGCGTCGTCTCACTGCGTGTCTTTCGAGGCCTGTGGCAGACGTCAACGTGCGGCACGGAGGGTTACCTTTGTATACCATGAGTCGAAGCGAAGACAGCGTCCTCTGGTGGCGGTCATGGTGTCACCAAACGGAGGACGGCGAGCTCTGGAGGGAGCGAGGCTCGTGGCGGCACGTTGACGAGCAGTTCAAAAGTCTCTTCTTCCGCTACAAAGTACCCGGTGCACAGCGCACGTTGTGTGTGGTCGACAAGGAGAACATCGATGCCGCATTCCTACTGCGCCCCGTCGGCGCATAGTTTGGATGTGGGTGACTACGTGTGGAAGGTCTTTGCAGTGGTGCAGCTGATGGATTTGATTCTAGTGCGATGACACATGATGCCAACCAAGCAACGTGTCAACATGCCCATTGTGAACCATCAGGAAGACCTGCCTAAACACCAGAGGCAGGACGTCTATCAAGCAGCACAAGTCGGTGCATTGTAAAGGAGGGAGAAGTAGGCTGTCTGGGTGTGGCCTGGGTTCTCTGTCGAAGATGGAGGATGTGGACAGCAGCAGCTGCGGGTCCTGGTAAAATTGCAGCTGGAACTATGCACCACGGACCTCTTTTGTGCTGTCGGCTGGGGGGGGGGGGGGGGGGAGAGGGGTGCGGGGAGCGTGGCAGCAGGACAGGTCAGTGCCCTGTCTCAGCGGACATCCCCGGCGGCGTCTGTCTTGCGCCTCCGGAATGCGAGGCCACCTGAGACGGCAGGAAGCGACCACTCTGCGGTCACGGGCAGCCACCATGTCTTCTCTCATGCGGAAGGTCGAATCGTTCCAGTGGCACGTCGAAGGCGGCTCCTGGAGTCGACTTCTGAACCGACGGTGAGGAGTAGGGTCGGGCGGATTGTGCGGTGTTGCCTGCACGGGCTGGGCAGACAGGCAGAGGTCTCTCCTTCGCGAATCGGTGGCAGCAGAGTTAACAGCGAGGATTTACAGCTGACACACAGCAGCAGGCGCAAGGTGTGGCCCTGCTGTGTCCGAATGTGACGTACTCAGCTGGGCCAGCGTTTAAACGCTGGTTCCTGGAGCTGAATTCGCGGAAGGGCAGCGTTTGTGGGCCATGACGAACCATCAGGAACAGGGCAATGACCTGGTTCTGGCGTAATAGTCGACGACGCGGAAGTCAGTCGAGCCGGAGTGATTTCTCGAAGGCTGGCCCGGGGCATTGACTCCTGGGGTGGTGTCACGGAAGTCTCACTTCTGCTGACGGACGCTGATCAAGCAGGAGTGTCAGCTGACTGCGGCCAGTCTCCGCATCTTATGGTCAAATTTCGGCGCTCGCAGTCCGACGACACGGGAGCTGATGGCGCAGCTCGAGAACCAGCATCTGCTATCTGGCTGAGGCCTCGTTGCAGTTGTGGGCTGTAACGCCTGCTCCAAGTTCTCCCACAGTTTCGCCCCGTTACACCAGCACTGCCGCTGCTGAGGACACTGCAGGTTGCGCGGCTGATGCAGGACTGACTTTCATGACTGACGTCACTGTGAATGGCGGTTGAAGCTACGGCTGTGGCAGCGACTGCGTATGCAGGCGGGAGGAGGGGACGTCCTCGATGGGATAGTCGTCTGTTGATCCATGCGCCCGAACATCGGGCAATGATAAGGTTTACTCGGAAGAAACACTAAGAGTTGGAAACAGCGTTTCCGAGTTATGAATATCCATAAAATGATCAAAAAAATCACTAAAACGGAATGGGTTTTGGTGACGTCGATGGGTGCCTATTTTTCCGCGAACGGTACAATGAGCTCAGAGAGTCATCTGATTTATGATGCCAGATTCTCATATGTGGTGCTTGTAGCAGACTCGATAGAAAACTTTGTCGTTCCTGTGGAACTTCATTGTGAAGGTACAGTCCGATAAAGAGTGGCGAGGATGGGTGAGATGCAGCACATTGTGGTGGCGACGACCAAGTAAGAGTTCAGGAAATGAAGCAGCTCCAGCTGTATAATGGAATGACGACACTGAAAATTTGTGTTGGACCGACACTCTACCCTGATTTTCCGCGTTACGAGAGCGGTCGCCTTAAGCGCTTCGACTATCAGAGCGCGACCGCCGGCCAGACACAAACTTCCCACCCTGTCTCCGAGCGGAGAAATCTCCGACCCGACCGAGAACTGAACCGCTGCATGTCAGACGCTCTGAACACTCACCTAAAGGCGCAGACCAATTGAGGAAATAACGGAATTGTTCGGTTGTATTGGATTCCATTTTACCGAAAAAATTGATGAAATTCCAACAACGAAAACTGCGCACTATTGTCCGAATCGATAGGCTGTGTTAAGCTTTCTAAACCAATAACAAAAGCAAGTTTTTCTAAGTGCTTAGCGCTACTTGTCTAATTCATTGCAATGCCATACGGAAATCGACTGTACCCATCCACTACGATTAACTACAGTGTTTTCCAGAAAGGACTAGTAAAATCAATGTGGATGCTTTGCCTGACACCGTCAGGTAGAGGTCAATTGAAAAGCACTTGGTGCGGTACTGCCTGATGATCCACACATTTGTGGCAATGGAGAGTTATCTCTTTAGTCTGCTTGTAATGCTGGGGTCCTAGTTACTTAGTGTCAACGATTCCCTATTGTCCTCTCTGTAATAGTTTCAAAATATTTTTCTGCAAAAATGGAGGAATCATGACTCGAGTTTTTTCATTCGAAGTATGCAGTAACATTTCAGCATTATGAAGAGTAAGGTTTTTGTGTTGCATATGGTACTTTAGCACTACCGCATCTGAAATTGGGTTTGGAGTTCGAGGCATACCCGAATGTAGTATTTCGGCAGTCATAGTGACTGATCTTGTTCAGCAACCTCTGCAATCCACTGACAATCAAAGGAGAAAGAATTGCGGAGCTTGAAAACCACGTTGATATATTTGAAGATAAGAAACTTCTGATGCCTCGGATTCCGGATTAAGCGAGACAGAGTGTCTGCGTTTGCATACTGAGCTGTACTGTGATAAAGAATTTTATACTGGTAATTTAAAAGAAACAATGATCAACGTTGTTGCTTCTGTGCTGTGCGGTCAGACACATGTTTTGTCGGATGAAAAGAGCAGTCAGTAGCTTATGACCAGCCACGAGAAAAGGATTTTCTTCCATGCAGATATTGACGGAATAAAGTGACACAATGTATGATGGCTAAGACTTCCTTCTCCAGATTACTGTAGTTAGCGTGGGCCTAGTTCAACGTCTGAGACGTTAGTGCTACGTTGTTGTGTTTCCAGCGTTATGAGGTAAAACTGTCCATATTCCTAGAGGTGATGTACCAACTGCAAGCTATACTGGTTTCTGCAGACCGAATTCATTGAGACATGACGACTGAGCAATGTATTTTTCAACTTATGAAACCGTAGTTTGCGTTCTCCAGCATATTGGAATGGAACATTTTTGCGCCATAGGCGATGCAAGGGAGCAGAAATTTGCGCTGAGTTCGGAATAAATTTTAAGTAGTTGATCAGTTTTTTACTAACTTGTACTTCTCATATATTTTAAGAAGAACGTAATCTCTTAATGGTCTCTAAATCATTAGCCTAGGGACGAGCGTCGTGGGCATCAATACAATGCCCCAAATATTCGAATTCAGTACTGAAAAATGGGCGTTCTTGTAAATTACTCTTGAGTTATATACGTCAGCTAAAGCTTGAAAAATAAATTCTAAATTTGAAAAGTTGTTCCGGTGTTGGTCCGGACGCAATACTGTCATCCAAGTAATTTAACAATACGGAACTTTCGACGTAACTTGTCGAAGGAAGTGCCGAAACAAATTTCTTAGAATCTTTTAAGTTCAGAGCGAAATTCATCGCGAGTGGCGTTACGTACGCGATTTGCACAAAAAAAATTGGTTGTGCATTGTCCTTGAGTGTAACGTGAATCTGAAAATTGTATGTGTATCCAAATGTGTCATCGAACGAATGTCCATATTTGTCACACAACGGATAAAAGCTGGCCTGGGAAATCTGAATATCGATAACATACACGTTACACTGTCCAGTCACATTAATGTGAACACTCGTCAAAAGCCTGCGTAACTACCTTTTGCAGTATGGATCACTGCGATATGCGCAGGAAAAGAGCCAGTGCGGTTCTGGAAAGTACCCACAGCGATGTGGAGCAGTGCCGTGCCCAGCGGCGCTCGGTTACACGGCTGAGGATCTGCAGCCCGATCAAGGTGGGCCCTCAGATTCTCGATGAGGTTTAAATCCAGGGAGTTTGGTGACCAGGGGAGTGTGGTAAACACATCACACACTTACACTGCAAGCTGTGTGACATGTTACATTGTCCTGCCGCTAGATGCCATCGTGCCGAGAAATAACAAACTGCACGTAGCGGTGGACATGGTTGTTTGTTGTTTTTTTGTGGAAGGAGACCAGACAGCGTGGTCATCGGTCTCATCGGATTAGGGGAGGATGGGGAAGGAAGTCGGCCGTGCCCTTTTAGAGGAACCATCCCAGCATTTGGCTGGAGTGATTTAGGGAAATCACGGAAAACCTAAATCAGGATGGCCGGACGCGGGTTTGAACCGTCGTCCTCCCGAATGCGAGTCCAGTGTCTAACCACTGCGCCACCTCGCTCGGTGGTGGACATGGTCCCCAAGAGCAGATACACACTTGTGCTGATCCATTGCGCCTTCCAGCATGGGGACATCACCAAGGAATGCTATGAAAACATTCCGCAGTCCATAAGGCTCCCTTCTCCGGGTTGGACCCTTCCGACGATTGTTGCAGATAATTTGCTCTCAGATGTTACACTCTGGTGGAGCATAAAACGTGATTCATCTAAGGCCATCTGTCGCCACGCAGTGGACGTCGAGTTGCGATATTGGCGTGCAAATCCACCTTCGTTCCCGATGAACAACCTCAGTATGGTTACATGAATCAGGCACATTCTGCAGAGGCTCATAAGCAGTAACCTTCGCTTGTTGGTCATTGAGGAGACACTGTCGGTAGCCCTTTGTTAATGTGGGCGGTCATTTGGTCCACATTTGCACGTTTATTCGCCCGTACACACTTCCACAGCCGCCGTCATGTCCCATCACCTACGGAACCAAATCTGGGTGGTTTGATCATCGGGTTTTTGAAGACTGGTTCATTTCTCTCATGTTGCCTATTTTGAAGAAGCAAAGGGGTGTCAAAGTGTTGATAGGAGATAATTTGAGCTCCCACACAAATTTCGAAGTGCTACGTCAGTATGAGGACAACGAAATCAAATTTATAGCCCGCCCACCAAACACAAACCACCTTCTGCAACCTCTCAATGTAGCATTTTTCCGTCCTTTGAAACGCCTTTGGAGGGAAATACTTTCTTCGTGGAAGATAACAGCTTCTGATCCCAATGATCAGTTTCCTGGTCTGTTAAAGCAGCTTGTGGAAGCCATGGAATCGAATGTAGTAAAAAAATCTGAAGTCTGGTTCCCGCAAAACAGGAAATTTTCCACTAAACAAACAAGCAGTTTTGTCAAGACTTCCTAAAGTAAATCTAGAAAACAATATTGGTGATATGGCAGACCACATTGGAGAATCACTTCTTCAGGAGCTCCAGAAAAGAAGGCAAGAGGAGACTAAGCCAAGAGAAAAGAAAAGACGTAAGACGTTACATGTTCCAGCGAGGAGGAGCATTGGAACAGCAGATGTTTTAAATGTGGAAAACAACCGAACAGAGGAAAACATGACAACTGATGCAAACAAACAAGGAAAGACGAGAATGAAGCAGAAAAGGAAGAAGAGTCAGTTAGATGACGAAACTGATGTCAGAGAAACATTTTCTATACAGGAATCCGATGATACTGATTTGGACTTTTTACATGAACAGTTGTCTGATTCTGATGAAGACGACTTTTTTGATGTAACAAACTGTGTAACTCAAGAAACGTTTACCACTGAAGAATCCAATAACACAGATTTTTCTGTTGGAAGTTATGTTGTTGTCAATTTTGATGGTAATTTGGTCCCAGGGAAAGTCATTGAGAAAAAGATTGGTGGTTACATGGTCTCTGTTATGGAGAGATCGAAGAAGAGTTGGAAATGACCATCAAAGCCTGGCGCCATTTTTTATGATTCAGAAGAAGTTTTGTACAGCATAAACCCACCCAAACAAATAAGTGATAGAAGTTTATTTCGAGTGAAAGGTGTAGATTAATAAGGCCAAGTTTATTGTCAAGTTGTTGAGCTGTAACGTCTGAAACAACAGCTATTAGTATTATCAAGGCCTAGCATTTAAAATTCATTTTCATAAATTTTTTTATTTGTTCATGATGTTAAAATAAAGTTTTATGGTGGTTAAATTGTGACTTTATTATTTCCCTATTAGTTTTAGTAGAAAAACCAGACTGTCACAAAGTCACCCCCATTGTGGGGTGACATTGTGACAGTTATTTTTAACTGTAATTAGGTCAAACTTTAGTATTTAGTTTGTGCTTGTATGTTGTTATATAACCAAAGAGTGTAGTTACACATTGTGGTAAATATATCTGAGATTGAATCATTTTCATCTGGTTCCCATGAATAAAAATAAGAAAAGTGTCCCAAAGTCACCCCCCCCCCCCCCCCACCTTACGGTATAGCCCGAGGTGCATCAAATTGCCTCGACGTCTGTTTTGGATAATGCAGTTTCGACGAGCAGAGTGTGGTTTAACCACGGCAGTACACAAACTCAGCCGTTTCGCAAATGCTTCCGTCCTAGGCCTCGAAGCCAATGATGGTGCCCTTTTGAACATCAGATAAATCGCTCCCTTTCCTCATTACGACAACGACTGCACTGTTTTTCGCATCTCCCGGACACTCTTTATATACCCTCCACTACTAGTACTTCCACCTTCCACCTGTGAGTGGTTATTGCACGTTGATGTGGAACACAGGTGATTGTCGCATTATTGTGACTGGGCCATATATCGTCGGTATCTAATCCCAATAAATCAAATGCATCCATGTCACAAATATTTGGGTTAGAGCGTAATTGCACTACCGTAAATGGCAGCAATGTAGTCGTATGTTTATATCATATTTTCAAAGCTTTTATCTCGAGAACAGAGGTACTGTCACCGTTGTAGCCCATAGGGTGCAGACTGTTTTCTGTAGCTCGGGATGTACCAATTGCTCATAAGAATTCTGATTAATTATGTGACTGAAGCACCTTTGTTTAACTGAAAAGCTACATTTCGATTACTAATCTATAAAAACATGGACTGTTTCCGCTTATTTTTCTCAATGTGTTTGACAGTTCTGACTTCCCGAAGACTACTTTTGTCCGATGTGTGACTGACAGAGCCTTTAGCTGTTTGTTTATTTGGGGAGAGCTGACTGCAACGAGCAAATTTGTACATCGAGCGAGTAGCTTTACATTTCTTGCTCTTGCGTCGGTGGTTTATGTGTTTCGAGTAGCAGGTGAGAACCGAGAATTTCTATTCATATTGATTCCCATTTTAACAGCTATAGCTTTCTGTGGAACTGTAGTGACATTGCGATACTTTTATAGGCACACTTGCTGTGCGTGTCCTGCCTTATGGCAGCATCGGCGTTCCACTTGGCTGAAGAAGCAAACTTAGTCATACGTTAGGTACCACATAACACAAGACTTCTGAGTGCGTGGGTTTGCAGGCTAACAAGCTTGACGCCTCGTGTAATATTACCCCGGTGCTTATGGCTGTTGTCATAATGAGGCATGTAGGGTTGGACCCACTTAGAAATATCAACGGTCGGCATTGCAGTGATAGACACGTTGAAGTCAAGTTCCGCGAAATCTTGGAAATTCTAGAGTCAGCCACTTGAAGTACGTCAGTGAGGGCAGGATTGGGGTCCTTCAAAATCTCAGCACATACTTTACTATCAGTCAGGTTCTGAGGTTCATTGCATCGTGATGCATATCGTCTTGCAATGAAGCTTCACATGCACCGTTAAATTTACAATTCCTCGTCATACTCTTGAGTTCAGTGATCCATTTCTTGCAGGTTTGTTTACAATGATGACACGTACTAAAAGTTTAAAACGAGCAGCACTATATGAATTTGGGCGTGAAGAATTTCGTCTAACTTCCCAACGACTTCCTCGTAGGTTAGAGTGAGGTGCCGTGCTTGGGGGAATAATTTCCTATATACTCTGAAAATTGACGCCTCAATCCAATAAAAAAGGACATCGTGAGTCACCAGAAAGTTTATAGATTGAAAAGTGTTCTTTGAGGTGTGACTCTACTGTGTCAAATCCTCTTGTCTGTCATCGAAAGTGGCCGAGTGGTTCTAGGCGCTTCAGTCTGGAACCGCGCGACCGCTACGGTCGCAGGTTCGAATCCTGCCTCAGGCATGGATGTGTGTGATGTCCTTAGGTTAGTTAGGTTTAAGTAGCTCTAAGTTCTTTGGGACTGATGACCTCAGATTTAAGTCCCATAGTGCTCAGAGCCATTTGAACCATTTTTTTGTCATCGAAAGAACCTCCTGAATTGTGTGTTTCAGTCGTAGTTTGGTGGTGAGTTTGTAGTGCATCTAACAGTCTGGTAATGGGCGACAGCAATGTTTAAATTTCTAGGCCCTGAAACTGAATAAGTGCACTTAGTGGTTGTTACCCTTTGGTTGCCATACAAAAATGAAGTATGTATGTATGTATTGAACTGGGGAACTAGAAACGACGGAGAGGCTTCGTCCCCGCCATAGCCCTCAGCGATACACAACCCCACAACACGCTACACACCGAACCCAGGGCTACTGTGCGGTTCGGCCTCCAGTGGACACCCCGCCCCCTGGGAACGTCTCATTCCAGACGAGTGTAACCCGAGTGTTCGCGTGGTAGAGCAGTGTTCGCGTGGTAGAGTAATTTGGTGTATGCTTACCTGGCTACAGTGTTCGCGCAGCAATCGACGACACAGTGTGACTGAGGCGGAATAAGGGGAACCAGCCCCACAGGCTGGCCGGCATGCCGGACCTCGACACTAATCCGGCGGGCGGATTTGTGCCGCTGCCGGCATGCCTTCCCGCTCGGGAAGCAGTGCTTTAGACCGCACGGCTAGCCGGGAGGGCAAAAAAGTTAAGTATACTTCAGTATATATTAGAATGTCAAATGGCGAAGTTCGATATTTGTACGTTGCTGAGAAATTTGTTTTATTAAATAGATGATTATCCTTGATCCAAGGTTGGACAGCTATTACATCCTCGTTACCAGAAATTTATTTTAGGTACATAGGTGAACGAGATGGTAGAGACACTTTAGCAGTTACTAAATAATTAGGAGATGAACATATTTATTTACATACCTTTATTTCCACTATTTATGAGATTTAGGTATTTATACATAACTTTTATAACTTTGATAGTAACCATTCCATCTTGTTCCGTTCACTACTTGTAATCACAGGCTAGTGCTTACCATGAAGAATGACTTGCTAGCTCTTGTCAGATCAGTAGTACCGTGCCAGTTCCTTCCATCCTCACTGCGAATATTATGAACGCTGGGGCAAAGCTCAGTATACGGAGCGGTGAGTTACATTTTCATGCAGTGAGTCGAAGAGAAGTCGACGTGCTCTGGTGTCGTTCGTGGCGCCGCTCATCGGAAGAGTACGACGTCTGTACGGAGCGAGGGTAGCGGCTTAGTGCTAGCGGGCAGTTTAAAAGTCTTTTCTTACGCGTCGATGTATAAGGTGCGTGACGGGCCATATGCAGTCAACAACGACACACACCTGATACCAAGCAACCTCATAGACAAATAAATGAATGAATGAGAAACAGGAGTCCGTTATATCTGACGACGCAACGAGTGTGGTGAAACTTTCAAAATTTAGCATTATGTTTGTAAAATAGCGTAAAAAACGACAGTTGTTCTTTTGATGGTTTTAGTTACACCTCTGATCAGCTTCTAATACTTTAATTACACTTTTGTAACTGAAATATGACGTGCTTATAATGTGTGTGTGTGTGTGTGTGTGTGTGTGTGTGTGTGTGTGTGTGTGCATGTGTGTGTCTGTGTGTATGTGCGTGTGACACGTCATGAAAGCTTATAGTTTAATTTCAAACACAGTCGTAGAAAGTTTTAGTTAAAGTGCTGCGCTACTATGTTTAATGTGTCCAAACACAATATCATCAAGACCATCACATTTCATAAAACAAAACCGTCTATGTTTAAGCTATCTGCTTCTTGGTTTGACAAACAGTGTCAAAATCAAACGGTTTACAAAATATTAGGGCGCCCTTTGATTGGGCCATATTACGCATAACACAGCTTCATTTATGGCTACACCAATACGTTTCGGCACGAGATGGCGTTATCAGAATTTTTTCTAGTCCTTCATTGTTATATGGTGCACATGTTCCTGAATCCGTATCTACTGAATCACGAAACTACAGGCAAGAAACCAGATATCGAAATCGTACATCGAAGTTTCGTTAAATGGGTTTCTGTTAGCGACTCCTCAATCATCAGGGTTCCCAAAAATAGCAAGTCATGTACTCAGTTAAAAGTGGTGTCTTGTTTTTCTCATTAACATGGAAACTTAGAAAGGATCTTGTAATAGACTAGCCAAATAGGCGAAGCTTTTTCGGCTTAGTGTCTTAGTCGTATTCGTCTGACTATGGAAAATTACTTCCATAAAATGTTTCCAAATCAGTAACCTAATACTAATTACCACCTATTCAGAATGAGGCATCCTGTTTTCACCACATCGAGTGGAATTTTATTCATGATTCTCAGTGAGCCATGACCTCTCTCTTGCTGTAAAGGGTAAGATTTTGATTGGGAATGTTAGGTAGCGAACATTGGCGCACTCTTACACTGGCCAATCAAAGGGCCCGGGGTCCCCATGGAGGCTACTTTGCGGCGTTGAAAGTTAGTGAGAAGCCAAATTTCAGAGTTGGTACTACAGCTTGAGAGATTAAGAAGAGTGACAACTTTGGACATCACGTAGCAGCCTAACTCATCTCACGTCCTCCCCCTAGAGCGATGATCAAGACGGGACAGGTGGAGCAATCATGGCTACAGGAAGGTTGCTGAACTGACTGCACAAATAAAGAAAAATATCGCACACCTATCCTCTCTCAGTTCTCACCGTGATGTTAACGAAAAAACTTATCTGTTGATATAGGCATTCATTTGAAATTATAAGAGATTGATGGAAAGTAGACTAGTTACAAAAAAAAAAAAAAAAAAATTATGAAAGGTGTCCATAGTGAACGACAATGAAGTTCACGTCCTTCACAGTAACGTTCTGTAATATGAACAATTCTACATCTACATCTACATCTACATCCATACTCCGCAAGCCACCTGACGGCGTGTGGCGGAGGGTACCTTGAGTACCACTATCGGTTCTCCCTTCTATTACAGTCTTGTATTATTCGTGGAAAAAAGGACTGTCGGTATGCCTCTGTGTGGGCTCCAATCTCTCTGATTTTATCCTCATGGTCTCTTCGCGAGATATACGTAGGACGGAGCAATATACAGCGTGACTCCTCGGTGAAGGTACGTTATCGAAACTTCAACAAAAGCCCGTACCTAGCTACTGATCGTCTCTCCTGCAGAGTCTTCCACTGGAGTTTATCTATCATCTCCGTAAAGCTTTCACGATTACTAAATGATCCTGTAACGACGCGCGCTGCTCTCCGTTGGATCTTCTCTATATCTTCTATCAACCCTATCTGGTACGGATCCCACACTGCTGAGCAGTATTCAAGCAGTGGGCGAACAAGTGTACTGTAATCTACTTCCTTTGTTTTCGGATTGCATTTCCTTAGGATTCTTCCAATGAATCTCAGTCTGGCATCTGCTTTACCGACTTTATATGATCATTCCATTTTAAATCACTGCTAATGCGTACTCCCAGATACTATATGGAATTAATTGCTTCCAGTTGCTGACCTGCTATATTGTAGCTAAACGATAAGGGATCTTTCTTTCTATGTATTCGCAGCACGTTAAACTTGTCTACATTGAGATTCAATTGCCGTTCCCTGCACCATGTGTCAATTCGCTGCAGATCCTCCCGTATTTCAGTACAATTTTCCATTGTTACAACCTCTCGATATACCACCGCATAGCCTCAGTGAACTTCCCCTGTCATCCACAAGGTCATTTATGTATATTGTGAATAGCAACAGCCCTAGGACACTCCCCTGCGGCACACCTGAAATCACTCTTACTTCGGAAGACTTCTCTCCATTGAGAATGACATGCTGCGATCTGTTATCCAGGAACTCTTCAATCGAATCACACAATTGGTCTGATAGTCCATATGCTCTTACTTCGTTCATTAAACGGCTGTGAGGAACTGTACCGAACGCCTTGCGGTAGTCAAGAAACACGGCATCTACCTGGTAACCCGTGTCTATGGCCCTCTGAGTCTCGTGGACGAATAGCGCGAGCTGGGTTTCACACGATCGTCTTTTTCGAAACCCATGCTGATTCCTACAGAATAGATTTCTAGTCTCCAGAAAAGTCATTATACTCGAACATAATACGTATTCCAAAATTCTACAACTGATCGACGTTAGAGACATAGGTCTATAGTTCTGCACATCTGTTCGACGTCCCTTCTTGAAAACGGGGATGACCTGTGCCCTTTTCGAATCCTTTGGAACCCTACGCTCTTATAGAGACCTACGGTACACCGCTGGAAGAAGAGGGCAAGTTCCTTCGCGTACTCTGTGTAAAATCGAACTGGTATCTCATCAGGAGCAGCGGCCTTTCCTCTTTTGAGCGATTTTAATTGTTTCTCTATCCCTCTGTCATCTATTTCGATATCATCCATTTTGTCATCTGTGCGACAATCTCGAAGTTTAAGAAAATAAAATCTCGTAACTTTATGTCATCTTATTTTACTGCAGTTAAATAGTATATACATCTGTGTCTTCTCTCCACATGAGCAACGGAATAACGTTATCACAATATAATTATTTGTCCTGCGAAATTGGCGTACTCCAACATTAACAATAGGGTTTCATGCTCATTCCAGACATTTCTGTATATAGTAATGCAGACTGTGATCGAAAAACTGAAACCTCTTTTCAAGCGACAACGGTGACCGAACCATTGTGCAAAATAAGGCGGTCGGAACAAATCTCATAATCATCACGCGTGTCAGTTTAAAATCCAGACCTAATTTCGAACTCAGCTATGACAGTCAGATGATTGGATTAGAGTCCTGGCTGCCACGCCATATCAACATGTCAGACGCGATCAACACTGCGTGCAATATACACTGATAACCCGAAACATTATGAGCAATGCCCACCGCGACGTTGGATGGCGCCTGGGAGCGTTGCGTGCACCTGCCGCGGTAATAGGAGTATGTAAGCGATGATATGGGTTGAAAATGGGGAAATACGTTGAGATAATCGACTTTGACAATGAGTAGATTACTATTAGACAGAGTCTATGAACGAGTATCTCGAAAACGGCGACGCTGGTCGCATCTTCACGCGCTACTATCACGAGCATCTACGGAGAGAGGTAGAAGGGCCGTGGAACTACCACTAGGCACTAAGTGGTTGGACGTGCACGGCTCTTCACAGAACGTGGCTTCCGAGGCTTTCCTGCTTTGTAGAGGAAGATAGATTGCCATCAGTGGCATCAGTGTCGAAAGAGCACAATGGAGGTGCACGCATTAGTGTTTCGGAGCACACCGTTTCTTGTACATTGTTGAACATGGAGCTCCGCAGCAGACGACCCCTACGTTTCCATAATGAGATTTTCACTCTGCAGCGGAGTGTGCGCTGATATGAAACTTCCTGGCTGTGAGGACCGGGCGTGAGTAGTGCTTCGGTAACTCAGAGGGTAGAGCACTTGCCCGCGAAATGCAAAGGTCCCGAGCTCGAGTCTGGGTCGGGTACACAGTTTTAATCTGCCAGGAAGTTTCATATGAGCGCACACTCCGCTGCAGAGTGAAAATATTATCATGGAAACATCCCCCAGGCTGTGGCTAAGCCATGTCTCCGCAGTATCCTTTCTTTCAGGAGCGCTAGTTCTGCAAGGTTCGCAGGAGAGCTTCTGTAAAGTTTGGAAGGTAGGAGACGACATACTGGCAGAAGTAAAGCTGTGAGGACCGGGCGTGAGTCGTGCTTCGGTAACTCATATGGTAGAGCACTTGCCCGCGAAAGGCAAAGGTCCCGAGTTCGAGTCTCGATCGGGCATACAGTTTTAATCTGCCAGGAAGTTTCACCCCTATGTGCTCGCATGCTGCCACAACGACAAGTCAATTACGTTTTCAGTGGGAATGGGACCATCGGGATTCGACCGACGATCAATGAAAACGTATCGGTTCTTCGGATGAAGCACAGTTTTGCAACGTTAGGTCGAGGGTCCTCTCCAGAAACGTCGTCGTCGAAGTGAACGGTGGCTCGGAACGTGCAGCGCTCCACGGACACAGGTTGGTGGGAGTAATATAATGCTATGGGAGACATTCTCCAGCGCTTGCATGGGACTTGTTGCAGTAATCGAAGACACGCTGACAGTTGCGAACCACCTGCAACCATTCATGCTTGATGACTTCTTCGACGGAGATGTCATCTTTCAGCAGAGTAATTGTCCGTGTCTCGGAGCCAGAACCATACTACAGTGGTTTGAGGAGCATTAGAGTGAACTCACGTTGTTTTCTCGGCGACCAAATTCGCCTGATGTATGTACTATGCAACTCATATGGGTTGCTATCGGGCGCCATCACCACGCACCCAAATCAGCTGCCCATTATTTATCCGAATCACATGACCTGCGCGTAGTCATCTAATACCATATACCTCCACAAACCTACAAACAAGCTGTCGGATCCCTGATACGTAGAATGAGTGATGTATTTCGCCCCAAAGACGGACAAACAAGACATAATGCAGATGGTCACAATGTTTGGGCTCATCAACGTATTTCGTCAAGAGAAAGACAATTCAATTCCCATTCCAGTAATTGTTGTATGCTTGCATCAAGAAAACTGTAAGCAAAAGTCTGGCTGCTTAATATCGAGTGGTTATGATCAAAGTACAGATACTGACGGAGGTCTAGTGTGGGTTGTGATAATCCTATGCCAGCAAAACTTGGTAGATATGCTAATGCGTTAATGAGGAACCAATTTACGATAGAAGAAATTAGCTACAGATTGGGCCACCCGTGTGGCGCTGTACATTGTTTGTATGATGGTATGAAATCCACTCTGTAATTTGACAAGCCATGACGTGAATGAGAATGGCTGTCGAGAAGAATGACGGTGGGCTGTTAGTGAAACCGTTCTATGTGAACGGCAGCGGTTACAGTTCTGCATTGGGAGAGTGTCGCTTGCTGGAAAGTCTGAGGAGAGGCCCGATGTCATTAAATGGTTTAAGGAAGATAATAATGAAGTTCGAAAACAGGGTGATCTTGGTACGGGACCCGGAAAAGGAAGACGTTCCATCCCGGTGGAAATTATTACGAGATTGCTGTTTCTAGGTAGTGCTAGTGCTCATGAAGTGTCATAACGAGAACCGTCGATCCCATGCTCAGCAGTTCGGAAAGTTTTTCCGTCTATTTGACGATACTGGGACCCGTACAAGGTCCAATGTTGCAG
This sequence comes from Schistocerca piceifrons, assembly GCF_021461385.2. Classification (NCBI taxonomy): domain Eukaryota; kingdom Metazoa; phylum Arthropoda; class Insecta; order Orthoptera; family Acrididae; genus Schistocerca; species Schistocerca piceifrons. Next base: position 49,732,171 of record NC_060149.1, on the reverse strand, counting down.
TAATTGAAACTTAATTATAGGCAGCAGCGTTCTGAACTCGCTCTTCGCTTTCTGGAACGGATGGAAGGTGATGACCTGTGGCCCGGTAATATCCTATGGAATGACGAGGCTACAAGGTGCAGTGAATACACAGAGCTGTCTTATCTGGGGTACTGTTAAATCACTTGTTGTGTACGGGGAGAAACTGCATTCGCCGTATGTGTCTTTGTGGTGTGTGTAGACAAGCATCTTTATTTCGGTCCGTCCTTCTTTGAACGGAGTACATCCAAAAACCATGTCAGGTATACCGTGAAGTCTACTTATTATCGACACCTACTTGTACGGCATGATTCGGGCTTTGAAAGGACTCAACTGTATGGAAGCCACTGTTTTCATCCAAGATGGAGCTACACCTCACGTCACTCCCCCGGTGAAAGATCTGCTTAAAGCAACGTTCTACAGATACAGAAGTTTTCCAGATACAGGGCTTGCAAGATCTCCTGATCTTATTCCACATGATTTTAGGCTCTGCTTTTATCTAAAAGAAAACCTTTTCCAGGGAAACCTTCGATCTCTACCTGATCTTAAGGCCATTATTCAGGATTAAGATGTTCAGCTTCCACCGGGACTGCAGCGAGCAACTATTGATCACGTCATTTTACGGAGCAGCATCTGGTTCAATTGGTTGAATGGCTCTGAGCCCTATGGGACTTAACTTCTGCGGCTATCAGTCCCATAGAACGTAGAACTACTTAAACCTAACTAACCCAAGGACATCACACACATCCATGCCCGACGCAGGAATCGAACCTGAGACCGTAGCGGCCGCGCGGTTCCAGACTGTAGCGCCTAGAACCGCTCGGCCACTACAGCCGGCAGCAGCATCTGGTCGACGTCTCCGGAGCTCATACTGAGCGATGTGTGAAACGGCGGTCAATAATTAACTCAACATTATGCCTTTCTCATTTGTTTGACTTTTTCTGACCACGTCTCGTTCCGAATCCATTTCATGTGGAAACATGTCTATACGTCTTTCTTGCATTCACCGCGCCAGATTTGCACCTGGTCGCCAAATATGAACTATTTTTTTTTCCAGCGCAAATCGGTTCCTCATAACACGTAATAATCTTGACCATGTTTGACTTTCATACGATAATTACAACACACGATGAAACTCTGTGAGTAACTGCACTTTAATTATAACCACTCGGTGTTATTATATGTTCATATGTTACAGTCTGCAACGAATGCTTATTTTTCTGCACTGGGGTTACTTTACGACAACATTTGAATTTTTATTTGCTTGTTCCCTAGGTAGTGACGGAAGGAAAATAACGGTATGAGATAATGTTGGAACAGATGTTTATTGGTGACTGTTTAAGATATAACAGTCAAAGTTCATCTACTGCATAGATTAAGTGAAAGGCTCTGATACCTTTGCCGGGCACTTTGCCTGCAGTAGCACGCTGCACGGACAAGAATGCTCTGCGGATTCCGAGAGTGCAGACGTCCGGAACATGAGCAGTATTAAACTCTGACGTGCACAGGAACCGGAATCCGTTTGTGCCGGTGGGGCTCTGTGAGCAGCGAAATGCTGGCTGGCCTGTCTGTGTGGCCCCTCCATTGCTTTTGCACCAACAGTATAACGCATACGTCCCATCTGTGCTGCGGTCCGCTATTCCATGCCGTGTTTGGTAGACGGTACGGCTCCGCTACTGTCAAGGCAATATCTATTTTGTTTCCACATCACTGTCCTATAAAAATCTGTAATGCAAAAGACATAGAGGCGAGCGGAATGTAGAAGCTCTTCTGGATACATCTAAGCAGTTCAATCCCAGATCTTTCCTTTTGTTACGAAAAACTGCAGTGTTTGTTGATATATCTCCTGTAGCCTGCCTGAAAAGTGTTCTTTGAATAGTGCAACTTTTATTTATTTACTTATATATTTTTTACACCTCATTGACACCAGAGTACCTCTTTCTATCCCCTTCTACCCAAACCCATCCGAAAGTGTGGGCTCGGTTTATCTTATCTCTGCCACACTGAGTCTCTTACTTTGCTTCCAACGAATGTACAAAGATTGTACACGTCCTACACTACGGATATCTCTTGTTCACGCTATCACTCGGTGATAGTAAATCATGGCACACGTTCCTGAATTTTGTCAACGAGGAAGCACCGTGCCAGCTGTTGGTCAATACCTCATAATTGCGTTAAACTGAGTTATTTGAGCTATATGCCGGAACTGGTTGTTTGGAAAGTAGTACATAATGAGCACTGTCGATAATATTATCGATGAAAATGGTTCAAATGGCTCTGAGCACTATGGGACTCAACTTCTGAGCGCATTAGTCCCCTAGAACGTAGAACTAGTTAAACCTAACTAACCTAAGGACATTACACACATCCATGCCCGAGGCACGATTCGAACCTGCGACCGTGGCGGTCTCGCGGTTCCAGACTGCAGCGCCTAGAACCGCACGGCCACATCGGCCGGCTAATTATCGATAATATCCTATCTAGGCATAGTAATTTTGCATTAATTTTTTACTAGCACAGTTGTGCAGGCTAGGTGTTTATTGCATAACTTCAGCCTTGGATGGACACAGTTGTGTCCTCATTCTATCACTGCTTCGTATACATTTTTAATTAGAGACCTTTGATGTAAGTTACCTGTGTTGCATGCGGTTTTAACAGAAGAAGTATTTCGTTCTGCGTTACACAATCCCGATTTGAGTCTCATTACGTCAGTTTTTGCTGCACGTCATAGATCTCCCAACTGTCATTTGTTGGATTCTGTACAGCTGGTTTCTGTACAGAGAGCAGTACCGTGAAAACCAGACTGAAAACAATAGTATCATCTATATTCTAAACTTAGGAGGCTCATTTGGTCTTTTCAGACAGAAATAAGGTGTAAAAGAGTATGAGGCAGTTTTAGAAGATGGATTAGGCACCTCAAGGAAGGTAAACCTGCACGTACTTGGCAAAAAATGAAGTATGAATAGTAGGGGGATGGGGGTGCTGGCGCAATTTTGATGCCAAATTGATATCAAAGTGATATTCAAGTTAATTAAATCGATCAATTAATTATACTCCACCACACTGCCCACATCACCCCTCAAACCCCACATGACGTCATGTGTTTTTCTCAGCCTGCACATGCCTCCCACCCCCTCCACCCTCCCCACCCTCCTCTTCCCCACCACCCACCTACCATATTGGTGGGAATTTCGAATTTTGGCGGGAATTTAGATTTTTTGCAGGAATTTCGAATCTTGTTGGGAATTTATTTATTCTGTAATCACAAACGGCTCTTTAATCGTCTTGAAGTGACAATCTGACCTCAGACTGCAGCACAGGCTACACCTCGTGACCTCGCGATCGAATAATAGTTTGCTGTACCGAATGCGGTGGTTGCAGTGGAGTACCGCAAACACCACCATTCAGGCACTGCAAGTAGTCTTCGACTGTGAGCGCTCGTGATGCCGCACATCGCACACCCTTAGGGCACCTCTGGGTCATTCCATCTATTGTACGATAAGCATGCATTTTGCATCTTAGACCCACATACTCGGCAATTGGCAATCCATCCGCCTCATCCTTCGTTAAGCGGATAACCCTGTTCTGAGGAACAATTCCGCAAGTATTGTAGTCTGCATATCCTGAAGGGTCGAATTTATTATCGTGACATCTAATTACTTCTCATGTATCGCAGTTCTTCATCCAATAGATGAAGAGATTTGTATGAAGTAACTTCGGTTCCACTCATAGTGGAAACGGTACATGCGGAGCCTGGAGATGTCCAGCAGACATATACCCAAGGAGACTGGTTTCGTAAAGTCTACTGAAACCTTCGACATCTCCACAGCAACTAAGTTCTTATTGAAAATAGTGACTTGCTTAAAAATTGGTCTGGCGATGTACTTTCTTACGCCCCACGGTTCATCCCATTCGGTTCTAACAAAAATATCGCGTTCATTTCTTACATTCCGCATGGTTTCACCAAAACTGGAATTATTGATCAATTTATATTGAAGGAGATAGTGCAGGTAATTCTAATTATCTCCATCCGTAAGCTGAAGCACTGCTGCAGGTTACGATAGTGAATTATATACCTCTGCTTGTGTTCAACAGTTGTCATCAGTTTTGGCCGGCCGGAGTGGCCGAGCGGTTCTAGGCTCTACAGTCTGGAACTGCGCGACCGCTACGGTCGCAGGTTCGGATCCTGCCTCGGGCATGGATGTGTGTAATGTCCTTAGGTTAGTTACGTTTAAGTATTTCTAAGTTCTAGGGGACTGATGACCTCAGAAGTTAAGTCCCATAGTGCTCAGAGCAATTTGAACCACTTTTTTGTCATCAGTTTAGGGATAATGCTTCCTCGAGGAACTTGTTGCTCTGGACATAATGGCAAGTCGCTTGTCATTTCATCCATACTAACAGGGTATATGAGGTCAGCCTCTATCATATACCCTACAGCTAAATAAGCCGCCAGACCCAGTACTTTTCCACCTAATCCCTCTAGTTCGTTTTCTGGCATCCACTGAATCCCACCAACCGGCAGAGGCTGTATCATGGCGTCCTCGTATAAGTTATTCACATCCAAATATAGAATATAACGTGAATCGAGGGATGCGTTGAACCTCGCACGCATACACAGATTATTTGCCTTAGCGTGTCTATGGACATACTGGCAAATATCCCCACGGATTCAGCGCTCGAAGAAAAGAAGCATATCAGCATCAGTGAAAAGTGCTATGCTGCGCCTCGTTTTCTTGAGCATTGCGTCCCAGGGCACCCCAGGTGCTGTGTAATGAAAGGCGGGGTCCTGAGAGTATGTGGCCTTGCATACACTGCGGAACTTTTCAGAAAAATCTGGAAGCAAGCCCACGTCGGTGTCCTTCTGTAGATCTGCGTATTCACCAAAATTTGGAATGTTTAATTCCCGCCAGACGTTCACGGCATGCTCATAATCTGCACTAGTTATGGCATGGCCTGTAAGAGTCCTGGTAAATGTAGATATGTCTGGTAGTCTGGCTTCATCAAGTTTCGTCCTCCTACGTAGATACTCATAAGGCAAAATTCCTTTCTTAGCCACAAGCTGAAACGTTTCCTCATTGGTGTATGCAGATTGGGTGATAAGCATATCCTCCCGAGGTGGAGTTTCAACGAGTTTCTGGAGCGGCACCTGCTTAAAATGTAGCGTGTCTAGAAGCGGAGCGTCGTTCGTTTGGAGAATGAAATATACTTCTGAACATTCTCAGGCAGACCATTGACCTGATTTTCCTCCAAACCAAAATTAACCAATTGCTCAGATATAAAGTGATCATCTGACCCACTTTAACTATGGAAGAAAACGGGTATGTGTGATGCTAACTGATACTTCAGACTGCGTCCATTGCGAGCTGCACCACGGTACTTCCCTGTAAGATGACAGTCATCCCTATGGGAGTTCCAGCTTTTCTATTTAACGGCATCCCACAAATGTGACAATTGGGCATAAGTGTATAATTTTTTATCCTCCTTCAATTCGTTCGTGGAGATGTTCCTGCTGTAAAGCCTATCAACATCCGATAAGAGGTTTTTAAGCTCAGTTAACAAATAAACTACAGGATTATCAAAAAATATTCAAATGTGTGTGAAATCTTATGGGACTTAATTGTTAAGGTCATCAGTCCCTAAGCTTACACACTACTTAACCTAAATTATCCTAAGGACAAACACATACACACCCATGACCGAGGGAGGACTCGAACCTCCACCGGGACCAGCCGCACAGTCCATGACTGCAGCGCCCTAGACCGCTCGGCTAATCCCGCGCGGCTGTAGGATTATCCCCGACATAAGATTCATAGCGGTTAAGTCTTGAATCGTATGAACATGCAGTTTGGGATGCCACCACATATAGTACGTGATATTGCTTGAAGGTGGTATGTGAGGCTAAGGGGTCCCTTTCACAGCAGGTGATAGGGACAAGGAGACATTAAAAACCTGTCTATACAACAAGCGGACATCGTTCCTGGTTGTGAGCAATCTTGAATTTAACAGACTTGTTTTGTTCTGTAAGCATAACACGTATCAGTTCCTTGAGTTCACAGTCCTCCGGATGCCTTCTTGAATACTTTTCTTATGAAAATGTATTTAGCCTCCTGAATCAAATATGTTTTTTTGTTCACGTTTCGACAATTGGTTGTAGAGGAGGTGGGACGTGTCTTTGATCCCTACATAATGTTGATTATCACCTTCAGAGAATAGAGTGATCCCACTCAGTATGCTTGTCTTGCTCATCAGGCTTGCTTTTCTGCTTCTTCTTCAGGACATAAGAGGGAACCGATATTCTGGGATCTTGTGCTTCAAATTTTGGTATGTCCTGAATCTTTATGGGGAACTTGATTCCGCCAAAGTTGTAACATCCACGAATGTTAAGACCTATTCCGTATCGAGATGTGTGCTCTGAATTCTGTTTAATTTTTCTTTCACAAGCCAGGATTGATCATGAAAACCAGAGTTATCCCGTTCATTTTGGACATAAATTCATGCCTTCTTATCAGTTATATCCTTAGGGAGTTTGATATAACTGGACCCTCCATTTAACGTATCATAGGCATGAATATGGATATCGAGGTGTGGTATTTGACAAAGTGATTTAGCTGACCCTCTTACTCCCATCTCGGGAAACCGGGCCAGTATAAACCCAATGTAGAGTCACGATACCACCTGGCGATTGATGTACTCTGAGATATAACGCCATTATCACCCCAGATGTAGTGCAGGCTTTACTCCTCAACAGCACTCTGCTTTTATGGAGAGTGAGTCAATTCGCAGCAGAGTACTGCGTTACATTTAATGGGATATATCTCGGATCGTCTAGGGCTTTGAGGAGCTTTGCCTTGAGCACTGGGAGGCATGCATATTGAAACCAGACTGAGTCACGATAGTCCCAGCAGGATTCTCGATTCTAGTAAATGAGATACGCCCCTCAAAGGCCCTAATAAGAGGGTTCATGATGCTGCTGATCTGATATCCTTAACTATCAGGACGGAATAGAGCACTACCGCTAGCCACATGTTCATTATCATTGATACTACAAGTACGAGACGACTGCGTCCCCCAATTGTATGAGGGCGGTGGGGAGGAGGCACCTTTAGTTGGGAGGAGTTTGTGTCAAGGTAGATATTACCTTTCGTTGCCAGCGAGGGTGAACAGCCAGAGCTGGAGTAGGAGGATGTGGCAGTGGTGATCTCCTGTGTAAGCGTCGAGGCTGTAGAGAGGACGCTACTTGATGCTGCTGCATGTTGGAGGCGTCACCATCGTAGGTATTGTGGTAATGTCATTTCCATTAAAACTGTATGACATTCATTTCCCTTCAAATAAAAAATGCATTATAACAGAAACACGTCGTAGCAGTAGTTAACGTGTCAAATGTGGAGAAGAATGTTACTGGTCCGGAGAAGAGTGGCACATAAAGAAGACATGGAAGAGGAAAATAGTCAGAAACAGCTAGGGATGAGGAAAGCTTGCAGTGAACTTACAAAATGGCAGATTTACTCTCTAATTTTTGAGCAGTATATAGCGATAGGAAGTTAAGCAAATGACAGAAGGAAAAGTTTGTTCTCTCTTGAAAGCAGTTGCAGTTTTAGACCACACACAGATTTATAAGTAGTCTGTTCAATTGAATATGTGGTTTAAATCGAGAAGATAATTGGATTCATGATTAGGTGCAGCAAAGAGGTAGTCGGGAGTTACAGGTTCTAAGCTTTGTTTTGGCTAAAGGCTCGGGATATAGATGAGGACAGGAATGGGTAGCACTTCTGCGGAGACTGGAAATGTTCGTCACGTACTTGGAAGCAGGGTGCTCGGCACTGTGTGTCCGGAAGTGTTGAAAATGTACGAGCCGCTTACTGACAAAACGTGTTCTAAAAACTGTTTGCATAAATTGTTATTAGTGGAAAGTATCGTTCAAAAAGCTGTAAGTGGACTACAGGGCTGTTTTCTGTAGTAGCTTCACGCGTTTAAGCACTTTGTCCTTACTTTCGGTTATGACATTTGGTCGCTGCGTCCGCCTATAACTACTTCACTTATACAGTTCTATGTTGGTCTGGTCTTCAGTCCGAAGACTGGTTTGATGCAGCTCTCCATGCTACTCTATCCTGTGCAAGCATCATCATATATGAATAACTACTGCAGTTTACGTCACTACTGCAATTTGCACCCTTCTGAATCTGCTTCCTGTTTTCATTTCTTGGTCTCTCTCTACGATTACGACCCCCACCCCATTCTTCAATTCAGTACTAAATTGGCGATCTCTTGATGTCTCTGAATATGGTCTACCAATCAATCTCTTCTTTTAGTCACGTTGTGCCTCAAATTTCTTTGCTCCCAATTCTATTCGGTACTTCTTCATTCGTTATGTGATCTACACATCTAATCTTCAGCATTCTTCTGTAGAACCACATTTCAAAAGCTTCTATTGTCTTCTTGTCTAAACTGTTTATCGTCCATGTTTAACTACCATACATGGTTACACTCCATACAAATGGTTTCACAAAAGACTTTCTGACACTTTGAGCTGTATCTGATGTTAACAAATTTCTCTTCTTCAGAAATGCTTTCCTGCCACTGACAGTCTACAGTTTATATCCTCTCTACTTCGGCCATCATCAGTTATTATGCTGCACAAATAGCAAACTCATTTACCACTTCAAGTGTCTCGTTTCCTAATTGATTTAATTCGAATATATTTCATTAACTTTGTTTCGTTTTTCTTAACGTGACCATATTTTCTCGACCCAAATTCCGGACACGGCCATGTTTTCTATACATAAATTCCGGACAAATCACTAATTTTGCGAAAAATATATACACACAAGAAGACTGCCTTACTGCAAGTCTTGTCATGGGTTAAGCCTCTTCCACTTTTGTCTGTCTACAGTCAGTCCTTTCATTTCTGAATATTTGTCTCCTTTGATATTGTCCAGCATTTGATACCTTCTTTTTCCTCTTCCCCTTTGTCCCTCTACCAATCCTTCTATTTCTTCTTTCAATAAACAATCCCTCCTCAAACAATGTCCAATCCAGTTCTGTTTTCTCTTTCTGATGACCTTCAGCATGTTTTTTTCTTCTCTAACTCTTCTTAATACCTTTACATTCCTTACTCGGTCTTCACATTTCACTTTTTCCATTCTTCTCCACGTCCACAACTCTAGTGCCTCCAATCTTCTTTCGTCTTCCTTCCTCAATGCCCAGGTCTCTGCACCATAAAGTGCAACGCTCCAGATGTAACATTTGGCAAGTCTTTCCTCAGATCTATGTCTAGTGGTCCGCAAATTGTTACATAAAGTACATTAATTTGAAATTTATTAGTAACTCCTAAGATGAAGGAGTACGATCCGGACAACTGTATCTATCAGAGCTGTGAATTTTCTTCAGTTGAGCTATATTCGACAACAAAATATGAAAAAATTCAACACAAGTTTTATCATAATTCACTATGGTTTCTAAAATTGTTTGCATAGTTTCTACAGTAAGCTCTGTTTTGTCACTTGTCCATATATTATTCATGTGGGAAAATACCCTTTCGGTAACAGCATTACTACCAGGAAGGCAGAAGAGAAACTCTAATAACTGGAGTGATTTTGAGAATAGCACATTATTCTGGCTGAAAGAGGAAATCATTTCAACCCATATTTGACCTGGCAAAGTGTTGTTCGCTATACGTCCACTGATTTTCTAACTGGTTGCAAACTATGTGTCTGACATATTGAACCATACATTTCATTTACTGCAAGCTGAACAAGTAGCATGGTTTTCATAACTAGAAGAGAAGTCTTTCAGTGTCGTCCCATAAAGGTACGTGATTTAATGTAAACCAACTGTAGATTCCAAGTACTGGTTTTCAGTTTTGGATTGCAAATTGGTTCTCAACTTGCAAAGGCAATAAATCACATCAAATAGAGTAACCGACAGCCCTTCAACTTTTGTTAACTGCTACATGAAATGATGAAGCCATACTGCGAACAAAGTATAACCAAACATCTGAAAAATGTGATTCCTGAGTTTCTCCCGGCGTATTAATTAATCAAAATATCCACGGCGTGCTGCCGGTCTATAGTGTCCAACGGGCACAATATTTCGGCGATCATACATGTCGCCATCATCAGGTGAACTGACGGACTGAGCTCCTGTGAACGTGCCGGCACGGAGATCCGTACGCTATGGCTGCTCAGAGGGAACTGGCTTCGGTCGCGGCGGCGGCCGATTTAAATACCCTCCGCCCGCGGCGCGCTCCCTCCGCCGTCCGCGCCCCGCGCCACGGTCGCGCGGTGGAACAGATTGCGACGGCGTCTGATATGACGTCGGTGTGATGGCTCTGTCCGCCGTGGTCGTCACAACTATACGTTTGCTCGATTTACTCTTGATTAACCCAATCGCTGGTTCCCAAGCCTTGCTAAGATTATGGCCACAGTCACGGTTTATGAGGTCGTCATTGGTGCGAATTGCGATGGCCTCTCTAACAACGCTGTCCCAGTATCTCGACGTCTGCACAAGAATCCTCGTGCGGTCATACTCCATGGCGTGATTTTCCGACAAACAATGTTCAGCGACCACCGACTTGCTCGGATACATCAGTCGATAGTGCCCCTGGTGTTCACGGCATCGATCCTCGACGGTACGCATCGTCTGACCAATATACGACTTGCCACATTGACACGGAATCTGGTACACGCCGGCCTTCCTCAGACCGAGGTCATCTTTGGCGCTCCCCACCAGTGCACGAGTTTTATTTGGAGGACAAAACACAGTTCCGAACTGGTGTTTCTTCAGAATGCGGGCGATTTTCCCCGAGAGTGCGCCTGTGTATGGAATAAATGCAGTGCCTACCTCCTCCCTCGTGACTTCATCCATCTCAACAGGTTGTGCTGCTGTGGTTGGGCGGAGAGCACGTTGAATCTGCCACTCTGAGTACCGATTTTTTCGAAATACAGTTCTCACGTGTTCCAATTCCTGGTGTAGACTCTCTGCGTCAGAGATAGTGCGCGCCCTATGTACTAGAGTTTTAAGTATCACGTTCCACTGTGAAGGGTGGTGGCAGCTGTCTGCGTGCAAATACAGATCAGTGTGCGTTGTCTTCCGATACACCCCATGACCTAGGGTACCGTCAGCCCTTCTCTTGACCAAGACGTCAAGGAAAGGTAATTTACCCTCCGTTTCAGTCTCCATAGTGAATTTGATGTTGGGGTGTATGGAGTTTAGATGTGTAAGGAAGTCAAGGAGTTTATCCAAACCATGTGGCCAGATGACGAACGTGTCGTCCACGTAACGGAAAAAACAAGTAGGTTTCCATACGGATGACGACAGGGCTTCCTCCTCGATGTTCACCATGTGCAAATTCCCTAGCACTGGTGAGAGTGGGCTACCCTTGGCGACTATCTCCGTTTGTTCGTAGTATTCTCCATTAAAAAAAAATACGTGGAAGTCAAGACTTGCCTAAAATGTTCAGTGGTCTTCTCGTCAAACTTCTGACTAATCAATTCTAGCGACTCTCGAAGGGGTACCCTCGTAAACAAGGAAACGACGTCAAAACTCACCATGATATCTGACTCATCCAACCTGAAGCTATCAAGGCGTTTAACAAAATCCACGGAATTCCGGATGTGATGAGGGCATTTACCCACATAAGGACTTAATATTCCGGTCAGGTATTTGGCCAACAAATATGTAGGTGCTCTGATGTTGCTGACAATGGGGCGTAATGGTACCCCCTCTTTGTGAACCTTCCTTGACGTCTTGGTCAAGAGAAGGGCTGACGGTACCCTAGGTCATGGGGTGTATCGGAAGACAACGCACACTGATCTGTATTTGCACGCAGGCAGCTGCCACCACCCTTCACAGAGGAACGGGATACTTAAAAATCTAGTACATAGGGCGCGCACTATCTCTGACGCAGAGAGTCTACCCCAGGAATTGGAACACCTGAGAACTGTATTTCGAAAAAATGGGTACTCAGAGTGGCAGATTAACGTGCTCTCCGCCCAACCACTGCAGCACAACCTGTTGAGATGGATGAAGTCACGAGGGAGGAGGTAGGCACTGCATTTATTCCATACACAGGCGCACTCTCGGGGAAAATCGCCCGCATTCTGAAGAAACACCAGGTCGGAACAGTGTTTTGTCATCCAAATAAAACTAGTGCACTGGTGGGGAGCGCCAAAGATGACCTCTGTTTGAGAAAGGCCGGCGTGTACCAGATTCCGTGTCAATGTGGCAAGTCGTATATTGGTCAGACGATGCGTACCGTCGAGGATCGATGCCGTGAACACCAGAGGCACACTCGACTGATGTATTCGAGCAAGTCGCTGGTCGCTGAACATTGTTTGTCGGAAAATCACGCCATGGAGTATGACCGCACGAGGATTCTTGTACAGACGTCGAGATACTGGGACAACGTTGTTAGAGAGGCCATCGAAATTCGCACCAATGACGACCTCATAAACCGTGACTGTGGCCATAATCTTAGCAAGGCTTGGGAACCAGCGATTGGGTTAATCAAGAGTAAATCGAGCAAACGTATAGTTGTGACTAGCACGGCGGACAGAGCCATCACACCGACGTCATCTCAGGCGCCGTCGCAATCTGTTCCACCGCGCGACCGTGGCGCGGGGCGCGGACGGCGGAGGGAGCGCGCTGCGGGCGGAGGGTATTTAAATCGGCCGCCGCCGCGAACGAAGCCAGTTCCCTCTGAGCAGCCATAGCGTACGGATCTCCGTGCCGGCACGTTCACAGGAGCTCAGTCCGTCAGTTCACCTGATGATGGCGACATGTATGATCGCCGAAATATTGTGCCCGTTGGACACCATACACCGGCAGCACACACGTGGGTATTTTGATCATCTGAAAACAATGGACATTTTCTTAGACTGGAAGTATGATTTTAATTATTTAAGCAAGTTTTGTAGCTAAAATATGTAACGAGGGCAGGGGAGGCCTTAATATCTTTGCGGTTAGATATATCAGCCAGATGTGAAGAAAATGACACCTTTTCTAAATCCCATCGTAACATATCTAATGCATGAAGAGCTGTGTTTTTGTACGTGCAAATGCAAATTTAGACTCTAATATTGCTTGAAGAAGCTTTTATGCAAAATTCATATATATGAAGCTTGGTTGTGCGATATGCAAAGACTCCCTCAGTTGCAAATAACCTGTCCTCTTGACCAAAAAGTTAGTCAGGTTTAAAGAATGACTTTCATGTGGTACTTGGCGCTGCTTTTATGTTTGTCACTTTTTAAGTGGAGTTGTATATCAGTACGTCTGCCGTGACTTATTGAGAAACTAGAAGCACATGTGTTTTGCACCTCACTTTTATTTTTGAATCTGGAGAACTAGTGTCACTGATGAAAGGAAATTCTTTAAGCAGTTGTTCATTGAAGGAGCATTTGCGCTTCTTTGAACAAATTCTTGCAAAGAAATACGGTTATTGACAAAGAAAAACAACTATACTTAACAGTCCGACATAATTTGACGCGTACAGATTACATAGTAGTAGACACCAGCGTACACTGCACTGGTGACGCCAAAACCAAGATGGTACATTACAATGTAAGTCGGTACTCTCTGGTAGCAACTGAATGTCTTTGTCAAACAGTTTCTCAGCATAACTACAGCTGATAATAAAGTACATTGATGTAGATGAAATAAATGTGTAATTCGACATAAATCGATTCGTGATTGTTAAATTCGGGAGAAGCAGGTGTCCTGAATTACCACTGAAAAAATTCGGAGACCCACAATAAACGTGACTGTACCGAAAAAATCGTGACGGATGGTCACCTTACTTTTGTTGATGTTCATTTCATATTTTCCTTTCAACCCCTTATTCATTCCGTTCTACTGCTCTTCCAATTTGTTTCCTTTCTCTGAGAGAATTACAATGTCATCGGCAAACCTCAAAGATTTTATGTCTTCTCCCGGGACTTTAATTCCTACTGCTGGGCGTGACACTCGATAGAACATTGAGCTATAAACAACACCTTGTAAACACTGCTGAAAAAGTCAGAACTAGAAACAACATTGTCCAAAAGCTTTGTGGCACTAGTTGGGGGTCCACTGCCTCCGTTCTGCGTAGCTCTGCACTAGGACTTGTCTATTCTGCAGCAGAGTACTGTTCCCCAATATGGTTAAATAGTGCTCACATCAAGAAGGTGGATGCAGTCTTGAACCAAACGATGAGGATTATCTCTGGAACGATCATGTCAACTCCTGTCCAATGGCTGCCCTTATTGAGCCATATCCCGCCGCCACATTTGCGCAGAGAACACGCACTTGTCAGGGAGTGTCGAAAAATCCAAAATAGCCCAGATCTTCCTATCCACACCCTGAGTAATGGAATTGAGCAAAATAGATTGAAATCCAGACACTCACCTCTCGCAAGTGCAAAAGATCTGGTAAAGAACGCTTTTATTCTTGAGGACCGCTGGAGAGAGGAATGGGAGGAAAAGACACCGCCTCAGGTTAACACCTTACTGGGAACATCTAACAGACCTCGGGGCTTTGACTTGCCCCGGAAAATCTGGTCTACCCTTAACAGGATCAGGACGAGCCACGGCCGTTGTGCGGACTCCTTGTACAAATGGAGCATAGTGCCATCACCACAGTGCGACTGCGGCGCTGACAGGCAGACAATTCACCACATCGTGGTAGAATGCCCTCTGAGGGCCTACCCTGGGCCAACAAGAGACTTCATGGATGCGACTAACAGTGCAATCGATTATATTTCTAACCTAGATGTTTGTTTGTGATATTGTAACTGTTTTGTGTGTTATATACTTTTAGATTTTTCATACGTGATTTGTACTTGCCATACGCTAAATAAATAAATAATTCCTACTCCTAATTTTTCTTTAGTTTCCTTTACTGCTTGCTGAGTGTACACGTTCAATAACGTCTGGGATAGCCTACAACCCTGTCTCCCTGTCTTTTCAACCACTACTTCCCTTTCCTGCCCCTCGACTCTTATAACTGCCGTCTGGGTTCTACACAAATTACAAATAGCCGTTCGCTCCCTGTCTTTTACTCATGCTGCCCTCAGAATTTCAAAGAGAGTCAACATTCTCGAAAGCTTTCTCTAAGTCTACAAACGCAATAAAAGTGGGTCTATATGACAAGTCGTAGGGTCAGTATTGCCTTGCGTGTTCCCACATTTCCCCGGAATCCAAACTGATCTTCCCCGAGATCGGCGCCTATCAGTCTTTCCAGTCCTCTTTAAGAAATTCTTATCAGTATTTAGCAACCATGAATTATTAAACTAATAGTTCCGTAATATTCACACCTATCTGTACCTGCTTTCTTTTGAATTGGAATTATTACATCTTTTTTAAAATCTTTGGGTATTTTGCCTGATTCATGTATCTTGCGCACGAGATGGAAGAGTTTTGTGATGGTTGGCTCTCACAAGGCTATTAGCAGTTCTAACGGAATGTCGTCTATACCGGTGCCTTGTTTCCATTTAGTTCTTTCAGTGGTCTGTTGAATTCTTCACGCAGTATCATATCTCCCATCTCATCTACCTTCTCTTCCATTTCTGTATTACTGCCCTCAAGTACATCTACCTTGTATACATCCCTTATGTACTCCTCCCACCTTTCACGTTTCCTTTCATTGATAAGGATTTCTACTAGGACTCCTCTTTTTAACTAATTTATCCTCTGCTGCTTTCACTTTTTCATCTCTCAAAGCTGCCCATTCTTTTTCTAATGTATTCCTTTCTCCTGGTTCTTTCACTTTATCCGGTCCCACCTCCTTAATTTCCTACCCTTTAGCAATTTGTTCAGTTTTCATCTACAGTTCATAACTAATAAATTGTGATCAGAGTCCATATCTGCCCCGGGGAATGTCTTACAATTTAAAATTTGGTTCAGAAATCTCTGTCATACCATAATATAATCAATCTGAAATCTTCTGGTCTCTTCCACGTATACTATCCCCTTTCATAATTCTTAAACTAAGTGTCTGCGATGATTAAATTATACTCTGCTCAAAATTCTACTAGGCGGCTTCCTCTTTCATTCCTTTCCCCGGTCCATATTAACCTACTATTTTTCTTTCGCTTCATTTTACGATTATCGGATTCCAGTATCCCATTACTGTTACATTCTCGTCTCCCTTCACTAACTGAATAATTTCTTTTATCTCATCATATCTGAAATAGCTATAAAATTTGTCATCTAGAGACTAAACAGAAACTGTTCTGTGATGGGAGACCACGAACTTCGACGAATAGTCAAGAGGAAAAATAGTATAAGTGACACGTTCAGTTAAGGATAAGTAATCATACAGTACTGCATGTGGTATAACTTATCCTGTAACGCAGAGCCCAAGTCTAAAACAACCCTCAAGCGAGAGGAAGTACCACGCAATAAACTTCCTTACTCCTTCTAAAGGCAGTTTCGTCTTCAGTATAAATGATGAAATTAAAGTTAAATTAGGAGGATGCTTGAGAGTCCGGCACAGACGTTGACGAAACAGCACACATTCTATTGTGAATTGTATGAGGAGTTTCAGCAGTTATTATTGAGGAAACCTGAAGTCAAACAAAACAGATTCTTTTGCGAAACGAGTACCGAAATTGACCAGTATATACGCACGAGACTGTTGAACTTCATGCAAGGATATTGCGAACTCCTAGATGGCTGTATTCTCGCATTTGGACTTATCACACCTTGTACTAATTTTATGATAGATGAATTACACAGGGTGAATCACAACTTGCACCACAAATACTGAGGAAATGAAAATTGTCATTGCTGTGCAGTTTTCACAGATTTGTCTCTGTTGATACATTGTGGATTCAAGACAGCAGGCGGTCAGATAATTACAAAGGGAAAGTCGCCAAACAGCCGTATATTTTCAGAAGTTATTTTATTTGAACGACCAGTTTCGGCATGTCAGTAATACGATCTTCAGGCCCGTGCTTGTTAATAACGAGTATACACGTAATGTATATCAAGGTATACCACTGCTGATATTACAGAAAATGAAGCGTAATAATAAAAGTCCTCAAAACCTACATAATGCAAGTTTCAGCGTTAAGAAGGGTACCAGCGTACATAAAACACAACAAAGCAGAGTATGTACACATACTGGCTTGCATCGAAACAACTATTTTGACATCACATCGTTATAACAGAACGTGCCAAACATTACAAGAAACAAAAATACACAACATACAAAATCAGAGGTACAAACTATTAAAGCTGATCTAGTCTTTTTCCTTTTTCTTTCCTTTTTTTTATTATTAGTATTTTTATTATTCATTTACTTATTTTTTAATTTAAAAAAACCTTCGTAATTCTTATAGGTGTAAAACATCCTTGTTCTTAGGAAAATATATCGTCATTCAAATTAAAACGTCATGATATAACCTATGGAGTACAGTGTAGTGTGCATATCTACTGCCTAAGTGTTATTACCATTAGTGATATATGAAAATTAGTTTTCACAGCATCGGAAAGACAACCAGAGTCAAAACCTAAAGACCGATAAATTACTATGTGAACAGCAGTAAGCAAAGAACTTGCGAGGAAAACTCATAACATACATAGAGGGCATAATGTTATATATCAAATAAAAAAATAATTACCCGGTGGGAAAGCCTTCGGATGGAACGAAGAAAGACCCCAAATACCACTTCAACAAACGAGAGTCCTCCAAAAATTTAAAACGACTGTATAACTATTATGCCACTGGGAATATGAGACGTTATTATTTAGAAGGCTTCGATTTAATGTTGTTCCATACCACGACTGGTTTATAGTATGAGGTCATTTAACAACTCGTTTTTCAGTCACAAATGTTTCACCTTTTTGCACCAGTATGTTCCTTAACTAGTGGGCTTACAATTTGTTGTTTTGTTGGTTTTTGCACGCTCACCTTACTTTCAATCTGTTCAGTCCCTCCACTACTTTTTGCGATACAGCTTGCTACATGTCAGTTCCTATTTGGATGAGGTTCGTCATTTTATAAATACGTCGACAATATTATACCTTACATTCCAAAGGGGACAGTAATTATATATTCAACTGAGATTTACGGAGGTATTCCATTGACTACAATGGCATTTGGCGTCCTTGCTCGTTCCACCCAAGTACCTACCTGCCAATTAATTGTTGCTCAAGCGACACTAAGCAAAAGATTTTTTGGTCTGGTATATAACATTATGCCCTCAAGGTATTTTATTAGTTTTACTCACAAGTACTTTGCTCACCGTTATTCAAATTATAATGTACCAATGATTCTTTTAGTCTGCTCCTCACCACTTGGCGTGCAAGGAACGCTTTGTGTGAGTGTAGAAGTGTTTATGTTCTGACCGTGCTAGGTAGGGAGCATCATTCGTCGTTTGTTTCTGTACGTCTTGCATATTGAAAGTTTCTGGAAGATTAAAACTGGGTGCCGGACCGATACTCGAACTTGCGACCTTTTTTTTCGCGGGCAGGTGCTCTGCCAACTGAGCTACCCAAGCACGACTCACAACCCCTCCTCAGAGCTTTACTTCCGAGTTCGAGTCTCGGTCCGATACACAGTTTCAACCTGCCAGGAAGTTTCATATCAGCGCACACTCCACTCCAGAGTGAAAATATCATTCAGATCAAGCGTATTATTCTCCATGTGTTCCTCTTGTGACGGTCAGTTCTTCAATAGCGTCGCGTGTTGCCTTCGCATCGTCTCTTATACGATCAAACTGTTCATTTAGCGCCTCTTTTGTCTTCGGATCTCTTGTCTTTTTTCTCGAATCTCTTATCACGTAAATTTTTGACTATCTCATATTTCTTGATGGGTTTTGATTTTTCTTGACAGGTTTGTTTTTGACTTACGGTAATTTTCGGACTCAGTTCCTGCAAGAATCCGAACACGTCAAGTTCGTCGTTGTGTTTACTGTCCTTCTTTCCTGTTACCACTGCATGCAATGTTTCCCTTTTTCGTTTGTCAACTACCAATTCTTTCTCCCCTATATACAGTACTGATGCATAACATGCAGCCTTTATTACTTTCGTTACGATTTTGTGACCTTCGATCCTCTATGTTTGTGTGTTATTCCACGTAAACTAATTCGTAGTCCCCATCATAACTCACGATTTCCGCTACTTCCTCTCTTGACTCTTCATCGAGTACTTCTGCTTCCTCGTGTCTGTCATTTTCAGGATGAGACATTTGTTATTTACTTAGTATCTCCGCTTCATTTCTATTCTCGTGTCCCAAATCATGCTGAACACGATCAGTAACAGCATGCTCAACCAGCTCGATCGGGTCCAACACCCCTACCTAACGACTATGTGTCGACCTACCACTGTTCGTCATATTGAATGGGCCTGACGCTGTTCATCCGCCTGAATGTTTATGTACTTGGCACCTCGTCAACATGTAATTATAGGATTTTACTTTTTCCAGGAAAATCGTTCATGTTCCTATGTGACATCCATGATTTACAAAAGTTTTTGAGAGGACATTAATTTTGCATAAAATTACTCTTCGCTTTACTTTCCCTGACAGTGCAACGTTGTTCTCGTGGGGGAACAGAATCCGAAAAAAATAAATAAAAAAATTGAAAAACACAGATATATGCAAGCAATTAGTACACTAGAACATCGTAAATTTAATGTTTCTATCCAATCTAGATGAGTCACACATTTACTTTGTTTTCCTAGATCAGCTCAAGTGTTTTCCTTTGACTAAAAGTTATTTCAATATTTTGAACACATTCGAGCAAAATATTCACTACACAAACATCGTCAAAACAGTTCCTGAAATCAGCTAATGTTGTCTTCTAATAAGAATCGGTACCACTTTCTTTATCCAGGCAAATTAATCTATGACTGCGTATCAGAATTACTACCATTATCGCCAATCCTGGCAGATTTATCTAATTATAATTGCCTATCAGAATCACTACCTTTTTCTAATATCCTTGCATATTCAGCTAATTACGATTGCTTATCAGAATTACTAACAGCTAATCAGAATCACTATCATTTCGCCATCTGGGCATGGTCGTCATTATCTAATGTACGGGCGGTTCTCACCGTCTGCTTCCCACCACTTGGGACTGAAGGACGCTCTGAGTGTGCGTAGAAGCGATTTTGTTCTGGCCCTGCTAGGTAGGGAGTATCATACTCTGCACTGGTTACATATAAAAAGAATCGTTATTTGCGGATTTCTGAAACAGTTTCTGAGCCAAGTAATTTAATTTGATGAGAGTAAGTAGCCTACTTTCAGGACAAACAATCCGTTTCCTGTAATATTATATTGTTTCTATTACCATGTGGTTTAGAAAATCATTTAGGATGGGAATGGTAAACTGATAATTATATTTAGAAAAGGATGCACGAATTTTGATACAATTATCAAGTAGTTATAGATGACAATGTTTTGCTACCCAGTAAGATAAAACAAATGAGTAAGAACGGAAGTAAACTCTGCAGAAATAGATTCTGCAGTATACTATACTTAAACAATGTTTATTAACGTAGTTGGGCAACCATTCGTAACTGATATTATGTATTACAATCTTGCCTGACTGAACGCAACACGAAGGAGAGTTTAGTGTACTTCTTCAAACTAAACATTGACTGGACAAAGAGGCACGCTTGTGTCCACATCATGCATAACTTTCTCCCTGTGCGATTGCAGTGCGTCATTTCCCTTTGTTGCACTTTGTTTCGTTGGATACGTGGGACACCATATGACTGCATCTGCTCCTCGCTGCCTGTCGACCTATAAAACTGCTTATTTTTGACTGAAATGTCACTCATACATTCTTACCGAGTTCTTCTGTTGCTCAGACGAGCACAGTGATGCCCTCGCAGTTCTCCCCAACATATAATAACTAAACAAAACTCTTCGTGATGTCTTTACTTAGAGAATATAGGGGACTCTCAGCTTCTTTAATGCTGATATATTTAGATTCCAATGTTATCAAAGCGATCAAAGAATAAATCTGTCTCCATGCCCAATGGAACGTTAAGCACTCTGAGTGTGAAGACAACTTTTCTCAGAGAGAAATCTCCTTATTGTCTGGAAACTGTATATACCGAGGTAGCTCTCCCCTTTCTATGACGAACATTTTCTCAATCCAAACTTGGAGTCCGCCACCGAAACTGCTAGTCACAGGAATTATTTCCTCCTCTCTTGAAACATTGCTTTCTGTCGTCCTATCCGCTAACTCCATCTCTTTAAAGAAATGACGAAAAGGCTGCGATCTCCTTTCCCTCAGGATATTCAAACTATTCCGCCATTGTGAGAGCGTTCTTCACATGAGTGCCACGTGCTGTTTTAACTACGTAATTCCTTCCCTCCAATTTGTGTGAACTGCGGAGTCGTATCTCCCTTGGCACACGCGTGGCAGTAAACGCGCCGTTGGCCCCCTGTGGCGAAACAAGCTACGTGACTCTGTGAAGATGTGTGCTGTATCGCTTACGACGGTGATAATTATTACCCAACCCCATCCTTTGACACAGGTGTGCGAATTGGCTTAAAAAAAAAAAAAGTTGCATCATGGCGCGTCGCCTCTTCTCTGTTCCAGGTCTGCCTTGCTATCGAAATGTATGTACATGAAAATGAGCAAAGTGATTACTTGGTATCGTATTCCGATCAGCCAAGTACACTGTCATTATCACTTGATATGCAAATTAAGAATGGTGTGTGACATTATCATTCAAATCGTCTCATTGAGAGAAAGGTGGTAAAATGGTCTGTAGCTCATGAAAGGTAGTAAAAATTGACTACCACCACAACTTAGTAATTTGTTGGCAATTGGGTTTCCCTCTGGATGTGTTACTTAGGTGATAGATGTGCACACTATTGTTTATTTCGTAGTTTATACAGCGGCGTTTTAATTTGAATCAGGATAAGTTTTCCTGAGAACTAGGGTGTTTCTCAGCTATGTGATTTATCAAGTATTTTTATATAAAAATTAAAAATAAATCAATGAATAAGAAATAAGGAAATAAAAATTATAAAGAAGGGAAGGAAAAGGAAAGGAGGAAATGGGAAAGGAAAATACATCAGCTTCATTCCTTTGTGATTCTTATTTTGTGTATTGTCTATTTTTGTTTATTGTCATGTTTGGCATGCTCTATTATGACTTTGTAATATCTAAATAGTTAGTTTCGATGCTCACCAGTATGTGTACATATTATGCTTTGTTGTGTTTTATGTGCACTGGTACTCTTCTTATTGCTGCAAATTGCATTTAGTAGGTTTTAAGGGCATTTATTTTTACGCTCTATTTTCTGTATTGTCAACTATGGTATACTTTGATATACACTACATGTATGCTCCGTTTTAGCACGCTGGGCCCTGCCGCTGGCATTAATGAGATGCAAAAACTTGTCGTCTAAAAAAAATAAGTTCTGGAAGCACACGACTGCTTGGCGATTTTTCTTCGGTAAATGAATGGGTTGGTAGTCAGGGGCTCATGTCGTTACCCAATAAACAGATTGTAATAATACTTAGAAAGTATTTTTCTGCACACATTACTTAAACTTTTTAAAATAGAGCAATGCCAATTGACTTTAATAAATTAAAAATATGGTCAATTACAATGTCAATAGTATTCGTTGTCGGATTCTAGCTCGAGTTGGTTACGAGATATCGTATTTAGAAAAGTTTCCCCACTGACACTTGTTTGTGCCATTCAACCTGCGTAGTTCTGTGTACGATGTTGTTATGTTTGTTTACAGTGTGCTGTGTGTTCCATGAGTGCATAGCAATATGCTAGTCACTTATTGTGTGACAGTCCAAGCAGTACATTGTGAATTGACGACGAGATTTAACAAAGAAGAAAAGGCCGACGTGCTCATGGTGCACTGAGAGTGTAGAAAGAATACAGTTAGTTCTTGTACGGTGTATGTGACAAGATATCCCTATGTCATCCATTTTGGCAGTTATCTGCCAACCTCTTCAACCAATGTCACGAAAGTGGTAGTGTGACACCTACACAACATAACAGATGGAAACAAGCGACGACTGAATAGGGGAAATTAATATTCTTGCTGCTATTTCACTTTACCTGCACATTAGCTCTCCCACACTCACACAAGGAAGTGGCATGAGTCAGACAAGTGTCTACACATTTCCCATCGACGTAGGTTCTATCCCTATTACGTATCTCGTCATCAAGAGCTGCTAGGAAAGTATTATGAGAACCGTGTTAACTTTCGTACATGAGCATTAAGACAGGATACTCCAGATGTATCTTGATTAGTAATGAAGCCACATTTACTAGTCATGGCCAGGTAAACCGCCAGAACATGCACTATTGATCTGTTGAAAATCCCCTTCTGTTTCATCAGGAGCAAGGTCAGAATCCATTAAGTGTAAACGTGTAGTGTGGGATAGCGAACCATCAGCTCTTAGGACCGCCTTTCATACATGGGACACTGAACGCAAACAAGCATCGCATCATCCTAACTGACCATCTTCTACGGACACTAGAGGACGTCACTGTAGACTAGGAGGAACCTGTGGTACCAACATGATAGCTATCCAGCCCATAGGACACGCAGTAGTGCAGTACGTCTTCACGCATTGTTTCCAAATCGTTGGACTGGATGCAGAGGACCTGGACGTTGGTCTGTTCATTCCCCTGATTTGATGCCTGTACACTTTTTGTGTGAAGAAAGCTGAAAGGTGCTGTCTGCAAAGATATAATAACTACACGAGATTATACGCAATGATATATTACTGCAGCCTGCTCAGACATCTCTGGTGAAATTCTAACAAGTGTGCCGCAGGCGTTCCATACAATCCTAGAAGCGTGTATTGTCGCTGCTGTGGTCATTTTGAATACAACCTCTGATGGTCAACTGTCTTATTACTGGTCAGAATCAACACAACTAGTGTATGAACTTGCCATGTCTTATAATATGTGCTATCACAGATATTGTACAAGTTTCGGAGTGGGAACTTTTCAAAATACTGTATCTCCTAAACGACTCGCACTAGAATCCTGCAACAAACACCATCGACCTGCCGATTTATCCTATTTTTAGTTTGTGAACTTCATTGGACATTGTTACTATTAAAAACTATATGGTTGCACAAAAATACACTCTATAAGTATTATTATAGTCTGCTGATTCGCTAAAAATACGAGCACCTGACTTGTAATCCATTTCTTGTGTGTGTGTGTGTGAAATCTTATGGGACTTAACTGCTAAGGTCATCAGTCCCTAAGCTTACACACTACTTAACCTAAATTATCCTACGGACAAACACACACACCCATGCCCGAGGGAGGACTCGAACCTCCGCCGGGACCAGCCGCACAGTCCATGACTGCAGCGCCTCAGACCGCTCGGCTAATCCCTCGCGGCCCATTTCTTGAAAACCGCGCATCAGTAGCACTTTTAATTTCCACAATATCTACAGCGCAAATTTTAGGTGCTTCAGCCTGTACAGTTGAATACATTTCTAGGAACATATATATTTAGTAAATAGCATCTTCCGACTATCACACTTTAAAGAAAATCTGATTGGAAGTTTTCTGCTTAACAGCTGTTTGTTGAGTGCAAATGGCAAAACAGTGGCTCTCTTAGGGAGTTAGGCTGGTAATACAGTAACATGATACAGAAACCTAAATACTCATCACTACCCTGGATCTGAGCGAAAGTTCCGTACTAAAAAATCAAAGTCATATCTGCAAAGGGAAGTGTATACAAAGATACAGGCAGCTATAAGTAA
This sequence comes from Schistocerca piceifrons, assembly GCF_021461385.2. Classification (NCBI taxonomy): domain Eukaryota; kingdom Metazoa; phylum Arthropoda; class Insecta; order Orthoptera; family Acrididae; genus Schistocerca; species Schistocerca piceifrons. The sequence goes on along the minus strand of NC_060149.1, from coordinate 49,707,460 downwards.
ACCAAGAGTTGTGTTTTCATATCTGATTAATTGTAGATGCCAGAGGCCTTTGAAATAAATCAGAGCTGAACGTACAGCTGTTGGTTTATTTATTGCTGGTTATACCTATATCGGCTGTCGTCCTGTCATCCCCCATGGTATGGGGGGGTGACGTGAAATTGTATACAAAGAGGTAGGTAAGAGTCGCCTTCATCGACGACGTCACGAGAAAGAAAATCAGTGCCAAAGTCTAAATGTAGGCCCTGCTGTTTCTAAGAAATATCTTGCGAACTTCGGGTATGAAACACTCACACCTACAGCCAATGTGTAGAGTAAATGGAATAGCTCCAGAGTTTTGCTGAAGTAAGGAACTTGTAAAGGAGCAAACAACTGACTCACGGAACACTCTTCTGCGACGACGACAAAAAATCTGCCCGAGGACGTGACATTAAGAAGCGGAGGGGGTGACGGGAGGTAGCACAGGAAAATTCAGATAAACATCGCTGACGAGTAGGCTCCCTGGGGGTGGCTAACTGTATTTGCAGGCGACAGATCGTGAGGGGCAGAGTCTCGAGAAAACCGCATTGGCGGCTAATGCGCGGCGCTGGCCAATCTCACGGTCGGCTCGGCTGATGCTCATTTTACACGGGGTGGGTGGCCGCCGTCTCGCCGGGGGCCACAGCCCTGATCTGCCACGGCTGCTGTCTAGCACAGCGTTACGGCTCTGCCGGAAGGCATCCCTTGCTCGCACCAGTGTAGTACAACTAGCACGTCGGGCACAAAGGCTACCTTGTCAGCAGCTACGTCTGACGCTGTTTTCATATCAGTAATAATACATATAACAATATTTGAATTGCTGTTCGCCCTTGAAGCAACCGTGTTTTCCATAGTGGCATTTTTCGCTGCATTGCTGTTCATCAGGTCAAATCCGCAGGTTATACCAAATAAGAGGTTTGAGTTTTTCGTCCCTTCATTGTCGAACTCAGCAGATGAAGCACTAGCTCAGTTTGATAAGAATAGAGGTGTAAATCGGCTCTGCTTTCCTTGAAGCCGGCCGCGGTGGTCTAGCGGTTCTGGCGCTGCAGTCCGGAACCGCGGGACTGCTACGGTCGCAGGTTCGAATCCTGCCTCGGGCATGGGTGTGTGTGACGTCCTTAGGTTAGTTAGGTTTAAGTAGTTCTAAGTTCTAGGGGACTTATGACCTAAGATGTTGAGTCCCATAGTGCTCAGAGCCATTTGAACTTTCCTTGAAGTTGCTAATGTAAACACGGTCAACATAACCATGATGGTTAGAACGGACTTTGAACAACACTTGCAGTAGCAAATATGAATTATTTCAATGCAGGAATTCCTCTAAGGTATACAATGAGTTGTTATGAAGAAACATCTTTGATCTACGTATGGAAACACTTCTGCTATCTGCTATATAATTTCCTTTGTGTTGTTCACTAAAGAGTGTTAAGGACGTTTAGAGATGTGAGTGAATGGATTCGTTGATGAGACGGTAGAAGAGGCAGAGTATATGTCAATCTCTGCACATTTCTGCACATAGCCAGGATATTTGGGTCCATAATGGCGAACTACGTTCGAAAATTCGAGCGTCATAGATACATCATTTGCTGCCGTTCATCACCAGTTCCATGCGGTGTGAACTTCCTGTATAAAAAACCGTCAGGATGATATCTCTGTAATCAACAACTGCAAACACAAGCGCTTGTAAAAACAGATTTTCAGGTCACAGGGGTAGAGTTTTTCCCACTACATTAATCACTGAATCTTCTCGGTGAGGCCGATCAAGGAGTCACGTCAGTGTTAGGAAATTATTTCTGGACTACGTCTCACATTCGTCGTTTTCTTATGAGAGGTCAAGGAAACAGAGAAGACATTCAAGGTTAAATTTTTATTAGCATGGCAGCTAAATAAAGACCTTGCCTCTCTACAGTTTCTTCGCGTTCACTGTAGGCGCTAGGGACAGAGGAAAAAGAGCTACACATCTGGTAATGGGTAATCGTTCTCGTAGCTTCAAGACAGCTAAATGAAAACACCGCCCACGGTAAACTGCTTGGTAGAAAAGGGATAAGTTTTTCTCCATACTTTTATAAAAAGTTACCACGCACAACATCCCACAACTGGACCTCATAGGTTTTTGGCACAGTAAAAATACGCAAATTGTCGAAAACAGGCTACATAGTTGAACTGTTAGGAGCATAAAAAAAGACTGACGCATTTTGCCATCTATGTTTACGTATAGAATACAAACTGCTTATTAAAAAAGAAAATTAAGAAATAGCTCTACAGTTGTCAACTTAAGACACGAAAAATGTCAATTGAGAAATGTGGAAAGGAGATATATAAAGAGGAGCACCAGAGATCACATTTTCAAAGCAAATTTTCGATGCCTCTAAACACATTTTGATAGGATGATAATCATATGCCATAATAAAAAAGTAATGTACGAGTATTTACGGGTTACAGTTTTCATAATGAAATATGTTTTATTCAGTCCAGCTGTCAGGGATCTGCAGGTGAAAATCGTTCTGCAGCAATCACTACTTCTTCTGTTATTTTTTATTAGGTTTTGTTTAGTGGCGGAGACCCTGAAGCCTCCAACTGTTTCGCCGGAAATTTATTTTACATATAGTGCTTAATAAACTATTTTGTTGAATTCAAAGCAAAGCTTCTTCTGTGCAATATTTGAATTGATTCATCTCCAGTCCGAGGTACCTGCCTCTTCAGTAAAGATTACGGTAATTGCTCTGGAAGGGTAAAGTATTCGGCAGCTGGAAATGTCTCACTCATCACTTCTACGAAAGACATTAGTGTCACAAAAAAGTGACTTACCTGCATTTTGTGTTTAATCGATGTTGGGGAGAACCACCGGCAACATATTTCAGTACTGACGATTAGTGCCATGTACCCGTCATCTTCACGTATACGAACACAACAGATTGCACCACAATATACCACTCATCATAAAGCGTACAGATGGTTTTGGAAAAGTATAATTTAACATTTTCTCTCGACTATCATTACGAATCAATTCTAGATGACGCTACACAGATGTTGATTTATTTAGCCCGGTCGTCTCCTCATTCAATACATGTTTGCTTGTTCTTGTGTCTGTATACTAGATATATTGTAATAATCTACATCTACATCTACGTCCATACTCCGCAAGCCACCTGATGGTGTGTGGCGGAGGGTACCTTGAGTATGTCTATCGGTTCTCCCTTCTATTCCAGTCTCGTATGTTCGTGGAAAGAAAGATTGTCGGTATGCCTCTGTGTGGGCTCTAATCTCTCTGATTTTATCCTCATGGTCTCTTCGCGAGATATACGTAGGAGGGAACAATATACTGCTTGACTCCTCACTGAAGGTATGTTCTCGAAATTTCAACATAAGCCCGTACCGAGCTACTGAGCGTCTCTCTTGCAGAGTCTTCCACTGGAGTTTATCTATCATCTCCGTAACGCTTTCGCGATTACTAAATGATCCTGTAACGAAGCACGCTGCTCTCCGCTGGATCTTCTCTGTCTCTCTATCAACCGTATCTGGTACGGATCCCACACCAGTGAGCAGTATTCAAGCAGTGGGCGAACAAGTGTACTGTAAATTCAAATTCAAATGCACAGAAGAAGCTTTGCTTTGCATTCAATAGAATAGTTGATTGAGCACCATATGTAAGACACTAGTGTGAAAACAACAAAGCTGATTACACTATGCTACTCAACAGTGGAAAAGTACTAATATTACTGACAGACGGTAGCGTTGAAAGTTCACTTTTGATAAACAATGATTTTCAAAAGTTACATTCATTGGTTCTTTGTGAGCGTTAGCATTACACAGAACATGACTTGTATATCAGCTTACACTAGTTAGCCTATTGAAACTGGCTCTAAGCACTATGGGACTTAACATCTGAGGTCATCAGTCCCCTAGACTTAGAACTACTTAAACCTAACTAACTTAAGGACATCACACACATCTATGCCCGAGGCAGGATTCGAACCTGCGACCGTAGCAGCAGTGCAATTCCGGACTGTAGCGCCTAAAACCACTTTTAATTCCTTTTTAGAAATCTGGGAAAGACCGTACTTGCCCAAGTAGTTATCGTAGTGCTGCCCTCACTAGCTGCATGGAAAAGACCTGGGAGCGGATGGTGGACCGCCGCCATATCTGGATCTTAGAATCCAGGCAACTCCTTAGTCGCTTTCAGTGTGGGTTCAGAAGGTATCGCCCTACCTTTTATAGACTGGCCCTCCTGGAGGCTGCTATACAATAGGCTTTCCTGTGTCTGCATCTCCTTCTCGGTACATTTTTTGACATCGAGAAGGCTGACGATAGTACTTGGAGGCATCTTAACCTCGAGCAGCTTCACGAATAGGGTTTTCATTGGTGTCTCCCCATTTTTATTCGGTCCTCTCTCTCGCCACGGTAATTTCAATAGCAAGTCGGCGACTTCCTGTCTGACTGCTTTGAGCAGAAGAACGGTTTCCCTCTGGGTAGTGTTTTAGGTGTGACTATCTTTGTCATAGCTATTAATAGCATTACGTCAGTAGTGAAAAGTTCAGTCCAGTGCTCTTTGGTTATGGATGACTTCTCTGTGTTTTGCTCTTCTTCAGACCTTGCAACGACAACATATCAGTTACAACTAACTCTTCGACGTTTGGGTGAATGGCCGCAGAAGGGTAGTTTACAATTGTCAACAAAAAGTCTATGTGTGTTCTTTTTAACCGTTCTAGTTCCATTTTCGACTTTCCTGAGTGGCGGATGAGGGATATTGTTCTTCATTTTAAAAACACGGTGAGGTTTCTGGGCCTCATATTTGACTGTAAACTTACATGGTTGCAACATACGAAGGACCTGAAAAAAAGTTCCCTTGAAACTCTATGTATTTTAAAATGTCTCAGACAGGATTTGTCTGCTCAGGTTTCACAGAGCCTTTGTGCGACCTCGGCTAGATTATGGGTGCATGGTGCATCGGTCTGCGAGATCCTCTTATTTAAAGATGTTGGACGTGGTGCACCATGATGGGATTCGGCTGGCCGCTTGGGCGTTCAGTAGAAGCCGTCTACTAAGCCTCTGTGCAGAGGCTGGTGAACCGCCGCTTCACATCGGACGACGGCTAGTTACAGTGCGCCACTCCTATAAAATACAGTCCACGCCATACACTTTTGCATACAATAACGTTTCTCGGCCTCCAATGGAAAGGTGTTTTTGCAACCGGAAAATTAGCAACGAGGCGCTATGGTATTCACACAAAGAATTACCGTTTAGACAGGCGTGTGGCTGGTCTTAATGTCTTACATCGGGGTTGGAGCAGATTTCCACCTTGGCTCTTCCAGAGGCCCAGAATTATTTTAGACTTGATCAATTTTAAGGAAAATAGTACACCAGATTTTACATTTCAAGCTCTGTTGTTTAATATTTTACATATGCATCATGGTTTCACAGTAGTATACACTGATGGCTATAAATAAGGGAATTTCCTTGGCTGCTCTGTAGTGTTCCCTGACCATGACACCAGGATTCGCCTTAGCCATGAGTATACCGTACGCTCGGCGAAGTTCCACGCTATCCAGATGGCACTGGAGCAGATGCGACGTATTCAGGGCAAACGATATCTCTTCTGCTCCGATTCCCTTAGTGCCTTACAACCGTTACAGAACATGTACTCAACTGAGAAGTTGGCACAGTTGATATATGACCAACTATACTTGCCCCAACGGCAGGGTGAGCAGATGTCATTCTGCTAGATCCCAGGGCATGTGAGGATGCGGGGAAATGAATAGGCCGATAGGACTGCCAAGGAAGCATGCATAGGACAGGATGTGGCAGTGTCCCATTCCCCTGCAGGCTCTCGTTTCTGCACTACACAGGATGTTGATGCAGTTGGGGGATGAGGAGTCGCTGGCATTAACGAACGATGAGCTACGGTTGGGTAAGTCAACTATACGGTCGTGGCGTTCCTCCTGCCGATTGCTCAGTCGGGATAAAGTAACCCTCACTCGTCTTCGAATTGGGCACTGCCCTCTTACACATGAAATTTTACTACGTCGAAAGGATTCCTCGTTTCTTGGAGCTTGTGGCGTGCAGATCTCTGTACGCCATATTTTAACAGAGTGCATTTTATACCCTGATGCTAGGGCAGAAGCAAATATAGGTGGGGATCTGCCCTCTGTTGTAGCTGATGATGAGACGAGCGAAAGGTTGAGGTTTTGTGATGTGTCTGGGATCTGGCCTAAGCCTTTAGGCTGGAGGTTTCACTGTGTTGCAGAGTGACTGGCTCATCCTTTCTAAATCCTGCGGTCAGCCAACCACGTCCATCTGCTATATTATTTTAACTCCTACTACAACATTCTCCTGTTTATTTATTGTTTTAATGTTGGCTTGATACCTCGTTTCGTCCTTCCGTGTGGGTACATCTTTTAGTTTTAATAGTGTTTTATACTCGTGTTTAGTGTATTTTACCGACACTCGTCCCAAACGTTTTCTCGCCGGCGCTAAAGACTTTAGTGTCGTGCGTCCATACCAATATATCCATCCACCCACCCTTTAAATAGTGGTCTGGAGAATTATGTGCCTAGTAAGTGGATTAAGGACGAAAAAAAGCAACCGTTATTTAATAACGAGCGTCAGAAAATGCTGGCGAATCAGAGGCTGTTGCACTCTCGTTTCATTGCGCTAGAAGATTAATAACTTTATATTAGACTGAAAATTTATTTTTGGGAAACATACAACTCATTTTGTCACGAACAGCTCCCAATAATTCTATTAGCATTTCACAAATTTTTTCTTCGAGGCTTTGTCTTATACTTAAATTGTGTTGGAACACAATTTGTGTATGTGAACCTTTTCTAAACGGAAAGGAACTACTCAAGTAAATTCAAAAAAATCTCCTGTGTACCTAAGAAAAATTTAGGACGCAGGAGCATGGAGTTATTAACAACAATGTACTAGCATAAAATGTGGTAGTATAAATAGGGAGTTAACGCCTCTAAATATCTACACTTCCCAACGAATATTCTGGAAATGTTTTCTTTTCATTTTGCAGACATGGAAGGTACACAGGATATGTTCCTGGATCAATAAGACTTAATGAATACGAAATACACCTGTGCAACAGATTCCATAATAATGATCTTAAGTACATACGGTACAATGCGTCGCTCCGCAAGAAGTCAGTTACACCATTCATATTTATTGAACTCGATTCCGTTTCTTTTAGTACAAGGGACAAAAGTATTCGCGACGTTACTTTTAGTAATCAGTTGCTGCTACATGTAAGACCTGCCCGTACTCTTTAACGGTCACAGCGCTAGCCTATGGGACACGGAAGTGAGTCAGACCTAGAGTCATGGGTCAAATCAACACGGCGGATAAGCGACTGTCGGACAGGTATCCCAGCCAGGTTGGGCGTGATATTGAGGCAGTTTTGCACACTCGTTTCGGCAGTTACTGATCTGGTCCCCAATAATTGCCTTAGAGTATATGACAAAAAACAGTTAAAATAAAATAACAGATATAGCTCTATCTTAAGGTTAAACAATTTACAGATGGATGGTGCACGCGACATCCCTCCATTAGGATAAGTGACGAATGTGTCAACAGGAAGGATATCTGGCCACAAGGTTAAAATAAAATTTTATTTGGAAATCATGTAATACAGCGGACGACGTAGGACGTGGTGAAAACTAAGGAACAGAACATGGCTGTTAGGTGTAAACCACGTTTTCATATGCAGATATTCATCTACATCTATGTTCAGAAAGTCACTATCAGTGACACGGAAAAGGTAATTCTATTATTACTACAGAATTATCTCCTCATGCAATCCATTAAGGAAGCTTAATAGACAGCTTTTCAGATCCAACTAATTCTGTGTTAAATTATTAACGTTCTAAAATCTAAATCCTCTAACACATATTTGAGCATCAAAAGACAAAAACTGACAGGAATACTCCAGTTACATTGTGCTAAAAATCGAGTATTATGTGAACCTGTAAGTACTGGTATTAGTGGAATATTTAGCAATTCATTACTCCAAGGACCATTTTACAGTGACATAGGGTTTGTCAGTTTCATACGAAGACAAGATAACAGGACACATCATAATAAAGAGCGAAAACTGCTGTGGGTGGAAGCATGCGACAACAGAAGCAAAAACTTTCCAGTAATCATGAGTCTGCCAAAGAGTCGTTCGCAAGGTAATTGCGAATGTGTGGTTATGAGGTGTTCTTGACTTCCAGTATGCAAAATGGTCCTACTTGGTACAAATGTGTTTGGGACGTAAACTTTTCGTTTATGTTACCTTTTCTCCAACTGCCCACGGTTGGGAAATGTAGTGTATGTATTACGTGGAAATGGTACCTTTTTTTCCTAGTATAAGACAACTTAATGCATAGTGCGCCAGTATTCTCGAAGATAATTAGGTCGTGCGTCTTGGCCTGCAAGATCGCTTGACATCAATCCTCTGCCTGGGGCCATCTCAGACGTGAAGTCTACGACACTCCCTTGAAAGGTTAAAGAACTGGAGCAGTGAATTCGACAGATTTACGAGATGACCCGAGGGTTTTCGGAGGAAATCGTAATTTACTGCAGATCCGAGTACATTATTGCATCCAAATGCGAGGACGACACGTGGAACACTTTCTTTAACAGGTTATTATACTCAGGAAGATTGCTACAATAGCAAACCCAACCTAAAATCATACCTATTTTCCACGATTTTATATTTGCTGTGATCATGTATGGTAATGGAAAAGTAGTCAGACTGCATTTCGCCTCCTGTGGGGTTACGTATTGAAAGGGCGCAAAGTTATTCGAACGGGAGTAGAATCGACTGTATGTTGTCTACGAAGACAATTTGTCGTCACGCGAAGTAAATGCGGTCGCTAGCCTAATTAGGCAACAGTAACATCAAGTAAATATACAGCAAAGAATAGAAACTGTTGTTGTTGTGGTCTTCAGTCCTGAGACTGGTTTGATGCAGCTCTCCATGCTAATGTATCCTGTGCAAGCTCCTTCATCTCCCTGTACCTACTGCAACCTACATCCTTCTGAATCTGCTTAGTGTATTCATCTCTTGGTCTCCCTCTACGATTTTTATCCTCCACGCTGCCCTCCAATGCTAAATTTGTGATCCCTTGATGCCTCAAAACATGTCCTACCAACCGATCCCTTCTTCTAGTCAAGTTGTGCCACAAACTTCTCTTCTCCCCAATCCTATTCAATACTTCCTCATTAGTTACGTGATCTACCCACCTAATCTTCAACATTCTTCTGTAGCACCACATTTCAAAAGCTTCTATTCTCTTCTTGTCCAAACTATTTATTGTCCATGTTTCACTTCCATACATGGCTACACTCCATACAAATACTTTCAGAAACGACTTCCTGACACTTAAATCTATACTCGATGTTAACAAATTTCTCTTCTTCAGAAACGATTTCCTTGCCATTGCCAGTCTACATTTTATATCCTCTCTACTTCGACCATCATCAGTTATTTTGCTCCCCAAATAGCAAAACTCCTTTACTACTTTAAGTGTCTCATTTCCTAATCTAATTTCCTCAGCATCACCCGACTTAATTCGACTCCATTCCATTATCCTCGTTTTGCTTTTGTTGATGTTCATCTTATATCCTCCTTTCAAGACACTGTCCATTCCGTTCAACTGCTCTTCCAAGTCCTTTGCTGTCTCTGACAGAATTACAATGTCATCGACGAACTTCAAAATTTTTATAGCTCCTCCCTGGATTTTAATACCCACTTCAAATTTTTCTTTTGTTTCCTTTACTGCTTGCTCAATATACAGATTGAATAACATCGGGGAGAGGCTACAAACCTGTCTCACTCCCTTCCCAACCACTGCTTCCCTTTCATGCCCCTCGACTCTTATAACTCCCCTCTGGTTTCTGTACAAATTGTAAATAGCCTTTCGCTCCCTGTATTTTACCCCTGCCACCTTTAGAATATGAAAGAGAGTATTCCAGTCAACATTGTCAAAAGCTTTCTCTAAGTCTACAAATGCTAGAAACGTAGGTTTGCCTTTCCTTAATCTTCCTTCTAAGATAAGTCGTAAGGTCAGTATTGCCTCGCGTGTTCCAACATTTCTACGGAATCCAAACTGATCTTCCCCGAGGTCGGCGTCTACCAGTTTTTCCATTCGTCTGAAAATAATTCGCGTTAGTATTTTGCAGCTGTGACTTATTAAACTGATAGTTCGGTAATTTTCACATCTGTCAACACTTGCTTTCTTTGGGATTGGAATTATTATATTCTTCTTGAAGTCTGAGGGAATTTCGCCTGTCTCGTACATCTTGCTCACCAGATGGTAGAGTTTTGTCAGGACTGGCTCTCCCAAGGCCGTCAGTGGTTCTAATGGAATGTTGTCTACTCCCGGGGTCTTGTTTCGACTCAGGTCTTTCAGTGCCCTGTCAAACCCTTCACGCAATATCGTATCTCCCATTTCATCTTCATCTACCTCCTCTTCCATTTCCATAATATTGTCCTCAAGTACATCGCCCTTGTATAGACCCTCTATATACTCCTTCCACCCATCCGCTTTCCCCTCTTTGCTTAGAACTGGGTTTCCATCTGAGCTCTTGATATTCATACAAGTGGCTCTCTTTTCTCCAAAGGTCTCTTTAATTTTCCTGTAGGCTGTATCTATCTTACCCCTAGTGAGATAAGCCTTTACATCCTTACATTTGTCCTCTAGCCATGCCTGCTTAGCCATTTTGCACTTCCTGTCGATCTCATTTTTGAGACGTATGTATTCCGTTTTGTCTGCTTCATTTACTGCATTTTTGTATTTTTTCCTTTCATCAATTAAATTCAATATTTCTTCTGCTACCCAAGGATTTCTACTAGGCCTCGTCTTTTTACCTACTTGATCCTCTGCTGCCTTCACTACTTCATCCCTCAGAGCTACCCATTCGTCTTCTACTGTATTTCTTTCCCCCATTCCTGTCAATTGTTCCCTTACGCTCTCCTTGAAACTCTGTACAACCTCTGGTTCTTTCAGTTTATCCAGGTCCCATCTCCTTAAATTCCCACCTTTTTGCAGTTTCTCCAGTTTTAATCTACAGTTCATAACCAATAGATTGTGGTCAGAGTCCACATCTGCCCCTGGAAATGTCCTACAATTTAAAACCTGGTTCCTAAATCTCTGCCTTACCATTATATAATCTATCTGATACCTTTTAGTATCTCCATGATTCTTCCATGTATACAACCTTCTTTTATGATTATTGAACCAAATGTTAGCTACGATTAAGTTATGCTCTGTGCAAAATTCTACCAGGCGGCTTCCTCCTTCATTTCTTACCCCCAATCCATATTCACCTACTATGTTTCCTTCTCTCCCTTATCCTACTGTCGAATTCCAGTCACCCATGACTATTAAATTTTCGTCTCCCTTCACTACCTGAATAATTTCTTTTATCTCATCATACATTTCTTCAATTTCTTCGTCATCTGCAGAGCTAGTTGGCATATATACTTGTACTACTGTAGTAGGCATGGGCTTCGTGTCTCTCTTGGCCACTATAATATGTTCACTATGCTGTTTGTAGTAGCTTACCCGCACTCTTATTTTTTTATTCATTATTAAACCTACTCCTGCATTACCCCTATTTGATTTTGTATTTATAACCCTGTATTCACCAGACCAGAAGTCTTGTTCCTCCTGCCACCGAACTTCACTAATTCCCACTATGTTTAACTTTAACCTATCCATTTCCCTTTTTAAATTTTCTAACCCACCTGCCCGATTAAGGGATCTGACATTTCACGCTCCGATCCGTAGAATGCCAGTTTTCTTTCTCCTGAAATCGACGTCCTCCTGAGTAGTCCCCGCCCGGAGATCCGAATGGGGGACTATTTTACCTCCGGAATATTTTACCCAAGAGGACGCCATCATCATTTAACCATACAGTAGAGCTGCATGCCCTTGGGAAAAATTACGGCTGTAGTTTCCCCTTGCTTTCAGCCGTTCGCAGTACTACAACAGCAAGGCCGTTTTGGTTAATGTTACAAGGCCAGATCAGTCAATCATCCAGACTGTTGCCCCTGCAAGTACTGAAAGGGCTGCTGCCCCTCTTCAGGAACCACACGTTTGTCTGGCCTCTCAACAGATACCCCTCCGTTGTGGTTGCACCTACGGTACGGCTATTTGTATCGTTGAGGCACGCAAGCCTCCCCGCCAACGGCAAGGTCCATGGTTCATGGGGGGGAATCTAAACTAATGGCTAAATAAAACGTCACTACTACTTGATAGTACCAGCAAGGTAATCAATCATGAATTAAGCCAATAACTTTTTAAGTATAGTAGCAACTAACTCCTTCATGCTCCTGAATACTAAAAACTTTAGTGTGAAAACAATAAAGCTGATTACACTATGCCACTCAATAGTGGAAAAGTACTAATATTACTGACAATCGGTAGCATTGAAAATTCACTATTGATAAACAATGATTTTCAAACAGCTACCTAGCTGTTTTTTAAACCAATATAAAAGGAAGTTACATTCATTGGTTCTTTGTGAGCGTTAGCATTACGCAGAACATGACTTGTATATCAGCTTACACTATTTACTGAAACTGATAATTATAAGAACACAGATGTTTCAAGGACAATTAACTGGGCTATGTATGAACTTTCACTGCTACTTTGCTGGAAGACTGACTATAGCATGGAGGGAATGTATATCTGTTCTGTAACACAACACACATCCTGACTAACACTTTTAAAGTCTAAAAAATAGCGAGACATGCACATAAAATAAATAAACACACAATAGCACTATTTATTGAACTGTTACACAAGCAGAACTGTTGTAGGCTGTTAAACTGTTTTGCCCTATACTTTATTTCTGTAATCACTATTTTTCTAGGAAATTTTAACTACTGTCAAACGAATTTCGTAATTCCTGAAATTTATATCTTCAAATAGGAGTTCTGATCACTTATTATTTTACTGTGTATTAACTTATGAACTTAGAATACCACGTGAAACGTTTCCTACGAGAGACTATTAGCTACATCAGAACTATTACTCCATGAAAATTACTTATGTCAGTTATTCCAGTTATTCATTTCCTCATTTTTAACTTTGTTTTAAAACTTGGAACCATTTTGTTACAAGGGTAGGATCCTATCAGCTTTGCGATAACTCAAAGTTCATGACACAAAAATAATATTAATAGTTTACAATGAGAATACTTCAGCAAACGTTGGTCCATGCATGGATATATAAAACTAAGCATTACTTTCCCTTACGGTAAATGTAATGGCGATCTTCAGTGGCGATAGAACAACGTTGTATGATGGAATCATTGCTCTTGATGTACTGTGCTTTGAATAATTCATCTTGGTCGGAATTTCGCATACGAGAGCCGTCCAATAAATGCCGTGATAACGCGACAAATAACCAGTCATATCCGAGGCATATTTAATCCACTTTTCCAGAAAGCCTTTCTTCACTGAACAACCGGGATCTTTACTGATCGAAGGCTAGCCGTAGACTATACATGCAGAAGACTTCTCGCGTCTCTTCGCACCCACCCACCTTTTATATTCCCATCTAAGCCTTTCTGTTGCGGAAGGACAACTCTCCAGCTTTTCCATCTCAAACAATTCTACATTTCCGACGCAGGAACTAATTACATATGTTACAATTAACTCATGAACTTTGAATACCATGTGAAACGGTTCCTACGAAAGACTATTAGCTAACTATTACTCCATGAAAATTACTTATGTCAGTTATTCCAGTTATTCATTTCCTAATTTTCAACTTTGTTTTAAAACTTGGAACCCTTTTGTAACAGGAGTAGGATCCTATCATTACATAAAATGATGTAGATTTAGACAGGTCGTTTACAAACATATTAATGGTTACATAAAGTTACCGAACGAGAAAAATTATTGACATGTCTCTCCAGTCAACAATGTACAGAATACGGATGTTACAGCATCGATATCCATGGGAGGAACTGGAGCCCCATTAGCACATAATTTCATACTGCAAGTCAGTGACGGCTCTCAATCACACAATCCCAACTATCTAGTAAGCGGATACCTTACGGATTCATGGTGACCAGTTCGTTTTTGCCTCTACTGTTGTATACTTTCATCCGCGTAAGTTTTCGCTATTGATTACAATATATCGCCGGCCGCTGTGGGAAAGTACCTGAAGCCCAAGTAGCATTAAAAAGTGCGAGAAGGATAGCTTTGTTTCGCCTTGTACTGTGCCATGGGGTACTATAATGGATTCTGTTGCGACCAAGGGATGTGTCACGAGCCGCAGACAATGCAGAATCCAACTTCCTTATGGAAAATGGATAGTTCAAAAAATGTTCAAATGTGTGTGAAATCTTATTGGACTTAACTGCTAAGGTCATCAGTCCCTAAGCTTACACACTACTTAACCTAAATTATTCTAAGAACAAACACACACACACACATGCCCGAGGGAGGACTCGAACCTCCGCCGGGAACAGCCGTACAGTCCGTGACTGCAGCGCCGTAGAAAGCTCGGCTAATCCCGCGCGGCAAAATGGTCAGTTAAACTTCATCAGAGTTGGATCGGAAGTCCAATCTGCTCCTCTCAGCGAACGCTCTGTGGCGCTGGATACCTGGAACCTGACTAGTGGTTGCTGTAACTGTGGCAAAATATGCCGCCATAGTCTGAGCAGTGTCTCGCGTACTGGTTTGGAGAGTGCCGTTCGCCATTACAGCAGCCATAGGACACCTTTCCCCGTCTTCTCCCCCCCCCCCCCTCCCTCGCCCCACTCCTCTTCCAGATATTCTCCTGATGGTCTCCCATAGACCAGAACTCTGCATGGAACGATTAACGGTGTTCAGCAACTATTGTCACGACCTCTTATTGCTCTCTCGAATAATTCGATGACATTTGGCCTCGGCCCCAAAAGGCTGCAGGATTCTTTGCAGGTGGACGGCACTTGCACCCACGTCAAAACCTGACTGCAGAGCGGCATTCGTCGCTCCACCTAGGGTTGAGATGCCTCCTCAGTTGTCCCATGGCGGATTCAGCGGCACGGTGGATCACTATGGTAATATGATCCACCCAGTCGTCGACATCGAGAACTGGCAAGATCAATACTTGAACCTGGGACCCTTGGGACATCAAACTAATGCTCTGCTAACTTCCCCACGGAAGGTTTTCCCGTAATTCGTCTACGTCCATCTTACTGGAACAAAGTGATGTCAGTGCACGGTCTAAGTGAGATGGTAACAACTACTTACTTGCTGTTTCTAGCAGTGTCACTCTCCTAGCCTTCATAACTGATTTATTAGCTTTCGTAGCCATAGTTGCAATAATGGTATCATGATCGCCAATATCCGTTTCTATACTGACGTTGTCTATAAGGTGTGGTCTATTTGTATCTACAAAGTATTAGATACTTTCATTGATTGTGGGCTGCCGAACTAGCTGCACAAGACAGGATTCAGAAAACGTCTTCAAAAGTACTTCGCACGGCTGTCTGCGTGCGATGAATCCATAGTCATCCCGGTCTGTACTCGGTAGTTTAAAGTCGTCTCCAATTTACATTCCATGATATAGGTATTTTCGCGCTATTGACCGTACACTTCCTTTGAATGACTCTAGAACTGTCACATCAGAATAGCATGTTCCGTAAAAATATCCAACAGCTAACATGGTTTCACTTAGATCAGCTGTACTTGACCAGATAACTTCGCTGTCACGCGCAGTCTCGACCTCAATAGAGACCAGTGGATCTATGTATGAAAACTGCTCTACAAACTGCCTGAATTTACACTTACAAAATACGAGCTTGCACCTCTTAAACAGAAAACCGTGAACCAAATTATGAATTATACAACGAGAAAAATACAAGGAAAGATTAACACTGAACTTGCCTCCCTGTAGATATGAATCAGCCTAGAGCTGGTGCCTGACTCCCAAATTGAGAACGGTTGGAGCATTATGGGCAGGACCCTTCAAGCAACTCGGCATTCTGACGATCTAACGGGCCAGTTTGATAGAATCTGGCGCTAAACCCTTCAGCAGGACATCCAACAATACTGTCAACCAACGTCAGTTCGAATAACTGCTTGCATAAGCGTCAGAGGTGGCCCAGCGAGCTATGACTTGCTCAATTTGTGAAACACTTTTTGTCTTTAACAAATCATTCAATTTATCTGAAATTGTTGTCTTCTGGTTGTCTGCACATGTACACATCGACCGATTTCCATCCCATTCGGATAATTGTTTCGTGGTGTGCTTTTTCTTTTTTCTTCTTCTTCTTAGAGTGCAAGTCATGACTGTCAAGTAGTTTGTATGCGTCAGTCGGCTGTATGGAATCAGCCCGATAAGATGGGCCGACGTGGAGAATTGACAGAATGAAAAACGGTACTAAAATGTTTGTATGTGTACATGACCATATTGCAAATGACTTTTCCCGATCTGTTGGTGCATCAACGATGGCTGACCAACATGTCTACCCGTAAATATGGAAATAACACTGGCAATATTACGCGACCAGCTGTCAAATGTACGCTACTTTTACCACAACATGTTTCGGGGCTATGTTATCCCATTGTCAAGTGTTATAAAGTAAGGCAGCCAATCAATAAATCGCAGTACTATATGTACTGACAAACATTTTGAAATACGGGTATATGTATATATCTACCTGTTGCATGACATACCTTAAAGCTTCTATGCCATTAGGCACCGTCAGAAGTAAAGTCCAGCAGCATACACACATTGTCAAACATAAAGCTCTGCGTGAAATATCTCATGTTGGTGTCTTGTACTCTTAAGGTACAGTTGTAAACAGAAGGCAGCCGCTATCACCTAACAAGACATTACTTTCAAGCAAAGCATACGTCACAGCTCCCAACGATGCTACTGTACTTCATGAAATCTATGAACGTTATATGTCAAGTTCGAGTAAATTGCTAAAACTTAATTTAAGCACTTAGGCAAATGGCAGTATAAAATGATTTTGATGCTTGTTTGACAGATAGGTCGGATGCAGCAGTAGAGCATAGAAACCAACAAAACTAGAAAAATCCGCAGAAATATAGAGTCATGCCATATTGGGGAATTATTTCGTACAAACTTGGAGAGGTTATTGAACAACAAATGGGAGAAAAAAGCATTCAGCTCGGGCAACAAACTGGAGCCGAATCTTACGCATAAGGCTGTCACGGGGAAGAAATGGATGTGCAAAGGTGGAGATTGTGAAATGAAGTACCTGGGTTAAACATAAAGACTCTTTAAAGTAAGATTTAAAGAGCATAATAATAAAGACAGCGTTTCGTTCGTGGTGGCGAAGCACCTCAGGGATGAGTAGCTAGTGTCCGAGGGGAATTTCTGGGCCCATTAGTGATGCCCTCCTTGGGAAACTACCAACAACGTTGTTTATTCGAATTTGCGGAGTTAGGTTTAATGTGTTGTGTTGGTCATGCTTTATGGGTACACATGTTGCAATGTGAATAGAGAGCTACTTGTGTTTCACAGGAACGATGTTTTCTAAACACATGTTGACTGTGTGTCAATAGACAGTTTCCTTCGAGGTAATTCATAATATTCGAACACAATATACGTTCCAAAATCCTGCTGCATATCGACGTTAACGATATGGGCCTGTAATTTAGTGGATTACTCCTACTACCTTTCTTGAATGTTGGTGTGACCTGTGCAACTTTCCAGTCTTTGGGTACGGATCTTTCGTCGAGCGAACGGTTGTTTATGATTGTTAAGTATGGAGCTAATGCATCAGCATACTCCGAAAGGAACCTAATTTGTAAACAGTCTGGACCAGAAGGCTTGCTTTTATTAAGTGATTTAAGTTGCTTCACCTCTCCGAGGATATTTATTTCTACGTTACTCATGTTTGCAGCTGTTCTCGATTCGAATTCCTGAATATGTACTTCGTCTTGTTTTGTGAAGGCATTTCGGAAGGCTGTGTTACTCAGCTTCGGCAGCACTGTCTTCGATAGTATCTGCATTGCTATCGCGCAGAGAAGCATTGATTGTTTCTTGCCGCTAACATACTTCACATACGACCAGAATCTCTTTGGATTTTCTGCCACGTTTCGAGACAGAGTTTCGTTGTGGAAACTGTTATGGGCATCTCACATTGAAGTCCGCGCTGAATTTCGAGTTTCTGTAAAAGATCGCCAATCTTGGGCACTTTGAGTCTGTTTAAATTTGGCATGTTTGATTCGTTGTTTCTGCAACAGTGTTCTAACCCGTTTTGTGTACCAAGGAGGATCAGCTCCGTCGTTTGTTAATTTATTTCGTATAAATCTCTCAATTGCTGCCGATACTATTTCTTTGAATCCAAGCCACATCTGGTCTACACTTATATTATTAATTTGGAATGAGTGGAGATTGTCTCTCAGAAAGGCATCAAGAGAATTTTTATCTGCTTTTTTGAATAGGTATATTTAAGCTTATTTTTCGAGGATTTGGGGATTACAATATTCAATCTCGCTACGACAACTCTGTGTTCACTAATCCCTGAATCGGTTTTGATGCTCGTTATTAACTCAGGATTATTTGTTGCTAAGAGGTCAAGTGTGTTTTCACAACCGTTTACTAATCGCGTGGGCTCATGGCCTAACTGCTCGAAGTAATTTTCAGAGTATGCGTTTAGCAGAATTATTACAGTAGTATTTTTGACGTTTGTTACATATGCATTGCAGGAAAGTCCTGTCTTTGGTAGCCTGAAGCAGCTGCCTTTAGTGTACAACTGTGCCTTGAGAGTATCTAACGCCAACATGAGATGTTGTAGGAAGTGTTTTATGTTTGACAATGCATGTTTGCTGTTTGAGTTTACTTTTGACGGTGCTAAACGGCGTAGAAGCTTTCAAGTATGTAATACTATAAGACGATATAAATACCTTTATATGGTTGTCAGTATGTGTAGCACTGTGATTTACTGATTGATTTCCTTGGTTTTATAGCACGTAATAGTGGGATAACGTAGTCCAGAAACATGTTGTGATAGAAATATCACATTTGACTACTGATGAAGTAACGTTATCAGTACAGATTTATGAAGCCGTTATACTACGGCTTGAAAACGATTGAAACAGTGAACTGATCATAGGCGCGTAACGTGGCAGAACAGTGGTCGTAAGATGACCCTAACTGACAGTGAACGGATATGCGTGTCATACCTTGTCAGTGACAGTCGGTTTCAAACCAAACAGGAATTGCTGCTGACAGTCGAAGCAGCTCCATCTTAACCAGTTCCTTAGCAAACAATGCAAAAGAAACTGCATGCAGTACACATCTAGACTCAGCTGAATGGAAAAAGACCATTTCTCAATGCCGTACACGAGATTGATCTAATTACTAATAATTTGTAACATGCATAAATTAGTGAATTACGAGCTCCCTATAGACTAGCTATAGCATGACTGCAATATATGGAGCGCCGGACCCCACGTACTAATCGTTAAAAGTCGGCACCATTCGAAATACTTCGTGTCAACTATTCCCTGTGTCAGATTGCTGCTACTTTCAGCGACCCAAAAGTTGTGACACTGTATCTGCTTGACAAAGTGTTGCTATGTTGTCTGTGGGAGCAGATGATTAACTGACTAATGACAGGAATTATATTTAACACGTTAGTGCTGGCGCTAATAAATATTTTTCTAGCTGTTGTGCGACGTGCGTGTTTACACTACACTTCGTCTGGCGGCGCTGATTTTCGTGTTTCTTGTCGTGGGGCGGAGCGGCTTTCCTATTCAGACACCCGAAGCTAGTATTTTAATACATTGATCTTTACTAAAATTACTACAAATCATGCTATAACTCATTGGTTCAGATGGTTCGCATTTTGAAGGATCAGACAAAGTAACTGTATTCACAGATGTTCGTTGGGCCTGGCTAATAGGTAAATACATTATACATTATTGTTTTTCTGATAGCTACTTGAGGTGCAACTAAGGTTGAGTGATCTGCTGCTGAATCTCATTTGCCGTTCGTGGAGAATCATATCGGTGGCGGCACGAACATAGACTACTAATAGACTTAAACGAATTTCTGAGTAAAGGGTCCAGAGGAGTCTGTACTTCGTTATATGAGTGTATTGGTGTTCAAAACCATTAGAGCGAAGAATTACCAGAGATAATGAACTGATAGATATGCTATTGTAGTGACAGTATTGTTAAGAAAAGTGATACAGGGTTCCTTCGGACATTCCTAGCCCAAATAAAACATATTTTGTAACAGCTTTCATCCCAACGAAGAAAAGGCTGGAAGGAGATAAAGGTTAAATTCAAGCAGTGTGGAAACCTAGCTCAGTTTCGTAAAATCTGAACATGAATTGTACAAATGGAAGAAGGTTTTACACGTAGTACGAAATACGCAGCAAAATGATTCTTACAAAAGTGTGAAAGAAAAACTAATGGAAAATTTAGAAATGTTCATGAGAGTCAGTGTACCATTACCGAGGGAGACCTACGAGACTGGCTGCTCTGAACTGCATGTGAGACCAAAATTACTGTCTTCTTGGACCTGATTCACGAGCCCAGGAGAGAGGCTGCAGGCAATGTCCTGTTCTTAGGAAAGGCACTGTGGTTAGCTGTCTGCTGCCTTAGCCCATTAACGTCACTTTTCGCTGTGCTGTCATAACGGATAGGTTCGACGTACGTCCCACATTGATTTCTGTGGTTATTTCACGCAAGGTTGCTTGTCTATTAGCGTCGAGACCCCTACCTAAACGCATCTTCTCTCGGTGCTTAACTGAGGGATGTCGGCCACTCCGTTGTCCGTGGTGAGAGGTAATGCCTGAAATTTAATATTCTCGGCACACTCTTGATACTGTGAGTCTAGGAATATTGTATTCCCTAATGATTTCCTAAATGGAATGTCCCAACTATCGTACCGCGTTCAAGTTTTGTTAATCTCCGTCATGCGGCCATAATCACGTTGGAAACCTTTTCAGATGAGTCACCTGAATACGAGTGACAATTCTACCGATGCAGTGCCCTCCTATACCTCGTGTACGCGAGACTACCACCATCTGTGTATGTGCATATCGTTATCAAATAAAATGTCAAATGTGTGTGAAATCTTATGGGACTTAACTGCTAAGGTCATCAGTCCCTAAGTTTACACGCTACTTAACCTAAATTATCCTAAGGACAAACACACACACCCATGCCCGAGGGAGGACTCGAACCTCCGCCGGGACCAGCCGCGCAGTCCATGACTGCAGCGCCTTTAGACCGCTCGGCTAATCCCGCGCGTCATATCGTCATCCCATGACTTTTGTCACCTCACTGTAAAGCCAGGCAGTTAGGTTTCGTGCAGATTGCACTTCATCGTTTGGAGCCAAAGAAAGACCGAGTCGCTTGAACAGTCGATGAATGCCGTGACACTATCGTATAAAACAATGCTAATGATAGGTGTCAGTGGATTACTGTTTCTTCAACTTTTTCTCTGTCTTCAGAAATATCATGGCAGATCTCTTCCAAAAATTAAAGAAGAAAGAACTGATTACTCTCAGAAGCCTTATAATCGATGTAGTAAAATTTGGAAAACTGAGACAGATTAATTTTAGATGCTACATCCGGAACGTCTTGTTACTATTTGCAGACAATAATCCTTTGTTTTTGTTGGACTCTTGGCTTGGACATAACGACATCTCTGTCTTTAGAAGGTTCCACCCGGAACTCACCGTGTGATTCAGCCTCTAGATAAAAAAAATTCAACAGCTTGAAGCATTTTTCAGATAATTGTCGGAGAATACAATTTCAGTTACCTGTTGGTCATTTCAGGTTTATCAGCGGAACAGTATTGTTAAACGTCAGATATTACTGCATTGTCAGTTTGGATCACCGCATTTTAAGAATTTGAACAAGTATTCCTCTTACACAGCACAAAATGTGGAACAACGGCCACGACCAATTTTTACTCTGATTAATAAAACTAGATATTACTGAGAAGTGCCCGAATACATTAAATTTTCGTTTGTCGCGTGTGTCTCGTGTAAGGAAAGTATTTGTTTTCGTCATCCAATAGAAATTTCGCATTTTTGTGACGACTAAATGGAACAAAAACGGAAGCGTTTCATTGTTAGCAAAATACACATCACTCAAAAATTATAATATGAACTGTGTAACAGGAATTGTTATAAAATCATAATGTCATCCACATGAGTGCTGAAAGGAACTCGTTAAACTTCGGTTACACGATAAATCAGTCTAATCTAAAATCCATAAATTCAACTAAATACCTAGGTATTATAATTACGGACAACTTAAATTGGAAGGAATACATAGAAAATGTTGTGGGGAAGGCTAACCAAAGACTGTGTTTTATTGGCAGGACACTTAGAAAATGTAACAGACCTACTAAGGAAACTGTCTACACTACGCTTGTCCGTCCTCTTTTAGAATACTGCTGCGCGGTGTGGGATCCTTACCAGATAGGACTGACGGTGTAGATTGAAAAAGTTCAGAGAAGGGCAGCACGTTTTGTATTATCGCGAAATATGGGAGAGAGTGTCACAGAAATGATACAGGATTTGGGCTGGACATCATTAAAAGAAAGGCGTTTTTCGTTGCGACGGAATCTTCTCACATTTTTTTAAAGAAATGGTTCCAGTGCACCTTAGGAGTTAAAATTTTTAAAGTGAATTTCTTTTGGTGTATTACACCTATGTGAAAACTTCAGGGTAGGTTTCGACAAGGATTGACCATTCCCTTCGACAGTATCGACGCCAATGATACCGCACGCTACAACAGCTGCGACTGTAAGTCACAATCCCAGTAGCCTGGAGCTCGCTGGTTAGCAACTCCACAATCACCAAATCACTGACAGCTTCTGGTTCATGTTGAACTGATCGATAAGGTAATAAATAATATTGACGCTAACATTCACAATATTTGACAAAGTAGTGTTATGAATGATACCGATATCCGACACCTCATAACAGGTCATATTTCATTCTCTTTCCGTCTAAATTGTGAAGCCTATATAAGTACTGTAGTGAAATGTAAAATCAGATAATACCATCAGAGAAAGCTTTTAACGAGAATTATTCTCAACTCATTCTGATATCGTCCTATTATGGGAAACATGGTTGAAGTCTCAGCAGAATTTTTGTTTTAAAAATTATATCATATTAAGAGAGGACTGTCTCGATGGATAGGGTGACGTTGCTATATTGGTAGAAGTTTTGCTGGCGCATGACCCATACCTGCTCAATGTAAGAAACATCGATATCGAATTGGTTGTCGTTCAAATACAATCTTAGTGTATAAGGCTCCCCACTATAATACCGTGAAAGATGACTGGAGACATTTAATGGGCCAGCTTTGGCCTCTGAGAGACCTGAGACCTGAATTCCCGCCTTGTAGCATGAGGAGGAGACGCGACAGGCAGTAACGGCAGTGCGTTGATGAATGTTATTGAACCGTGAATTTACTTTAAAAATCTTTTCTTAAAGAATTTACTTTATTTACTAGCGATTCATCAAGAACATTACCACATTTAATCACACTATGTGAGCGTGGAAGTAGTTGCCAGTGGGTAACTGATGAAAACAAATTTCTTTCAACAAATGGAAATTTTATTCCTAAAAACCCTTTCTTCAAAAACAAAAACATTTAATATTATAATCAGAAGCACCCTGTAAATATCAAGTTACAATTTATTCAGAGGCAGAAATAACATTCTTTTTTATGACAGTATGAGCTTTCGGGCTGAGAACTTTGCCGCTCCCTTTTAACACGGCCGTAATCACGACCGCTCACAACAACCTCTGAAAGACTAAACTGGTGCAAATCTGCAACACACCAGATTGCTTTAAACTAAAAATTTTAACAACTCACACAAACACATAAACTATGCACCCCGTAGGAGGGATGGAAATGGTACAAAACACTCACATTAAAATTATTACTTTCCACGGAAAGTGCAACTTGTTTTGGAAAGAAAACTCGTACGGTGGAAGGGTGGCAACTTTATATACTAAAATGACCATTTAAATAAAAACTTATGAAATGTAGTCTTACATAAAATGTACAAACATGCTCTACATTACACATATACCGCCTCTCAAGATGATAGTCAAGATAAAAACATATTTCAGGAAATCGGCCTTTACAACTTAAGCAATAAATTCGTTAACACCGAATCCGACAAACATGACAGAAGCAGCTATTAACGTACTGCAGACCGACAGACAGACACTAACTGCCTAACAAATGCGGACGAGAATCAGACGAGCAAGGTGGGGACGACAGACTGACCAAGAAAACAAGCAGAATTTAACAAGTAAATGAAACAATATATCACGTATCACTTAACTTCTAATAAACTGCGATGTCTGGCGAAGACCTGGCGCAGCACCCCCAAAACGCTCTCCCGAACCGTCCGCTGCCAGCCGTTTCAACAGACGCAGGAAGGCGCGCCGATCTCCCTTCTCACGGCGTCGCAGCTTGCAGCGGCCAGACCAATGTCGTGGGTTGACTCCTGTTGCTCTCGTGTCGGCCGCGAAGTTTTTTTTTCCTTTATCGTAATTTTTATACCTGTACATAGGCAGGCTGGCAGCAGCATCGTACGCTGCTCTTCAGCCTTCGAGTCGACAATGAGAAAAAACAGGAAGAAGATACATAATAGATATATTGACGGGCAAAAAACAGTAGACACATAAACACAAAAACGGAGCCGTTCACACTCGACGAAAATTACACTGAAACACGTTGGCACAGCGCACAAACACTGATGATTCGACGGCACAGGTGAACGTTGGAGTGTGACGGTGAACACTAACCACAACCACGAATGCACACACACGAGAAAACAGATGGCGATGACCTCTGGCGCGCGAATGTCCATGTGACGTGTGCGAGTCCAGAGACGTGCCAAGAGGGGAAGGGGGAGGGGGAGGGAGAGAGCAAAGATGCCAATGGCAGAGGGATGGGAGGAGGAATGGGGGTTTGGGGGTGGGGGAAGCCCCGGGGAGGAGCGGGGAGAAAGGGAGGAGGGAGGGAAGGGGGAGAGAAAGGAGTGAGGGTGCCCTAAGGAAAAAACAGAGGAAGAGGGAGGGAGGATCAAAGTTGGTAGGAGGGGTAGATGTAGGGGGGGATGGCATCATCAGCGAGGGGGAGCCGGCGGAAGCCACGTTGGGAGAGGGTGTGGAGAGTGCAGAGATGGAGAGCAGGCGGGAAGTGGAACTACAGGCACAGCAGTGGACGGGGGCGGGAGAGGATGGGAGAGACCAGTGGGTGAGGAGGATCGAGTTTACGGGAGGTGTAGAGGATCCGGATCCGTTCGAGGAAAAGGAGGAGGTGGGGAATTAGGTCGTACAGGATCCGCGTGGGGGAGGGGTGATGGATGCGATAGGCGAGGCGAAGAGCATGGCGTTCTAGGATCTGAAGGGATTTGTAAAAGATAGGGGGAGTGGAGATCCAGGCAGGGTGGGCGTAGCAAAGGATAGGGTGAATGAGGGATTTATAGGTATGGAGGATGGTGGAGGGGTCCAGACCCTAAGTACGGCGGGAAAGGAACTTGAGGAGACAGAGTCAGGAGCATGCCTTAGGTGGATCGTCCGGAGGTGGGGTGTCCAGGAGAGGCGACGGTCGAGGGTGACACCAAGGTACTTAAGGGTGGGGGAAAGGGCGATAGGACGGCCATAGATTGTGATGTAGAAATGGAGGAGACGGAAGGAAGGGGCGGTTTTGCCTACAATGATCGCCTGGATTTTGGAAGGATTGACCTTAACCAACAACTGGTTGCACCAAGCGGTGATCCAGTCAAGATGGGACTAGAGAAGGTGTTGGGAACGCTGCAGGGTGGGGGCAAGGGCAAGGATGGCGGTGTCATCGGCGTACTGGAGAAGGTGGATGGGGGGTGAAGGCGGCGGCATGTCTGCTGTATACAAGAGGTACAGAAGAGGGGAGAGGACGGAACCCTGGGGCACACTGGCGGAGGAGAAAAATGTGTAGGAATCTGTGTTGTGGATGGTGACGGAGGAAGGACGTTGGGAAGGAAAGGAGCCGATCAGACGGACGTAGTTAATAGGAAGGGCGAAGGTTTGGAGTTTGAAGAGGAGACCGGAATGCCACACGTGGTCATAGGCTCTTTCTAGGTCAAGGGAGAGGAAGATAGCGGAACGGCGGGAATTAAGCTGTTCGGAGAGGAGATGAGTGAGGTGCAGGAGAAGGTCAGCGGATGAGAAGGACAGCCGAAAGCCGCACTGAGTAATGGGAAGGAGGCGGTGCTGGCGGAGATGCTGGTTGATGTGTCGGGTGAGGATGGATTCCAGGACCTTGCTGAAGACCGAGGTAAGGCTGATGGGATGGTAGGAGGAGACAGCGGATGGCGGTTTACCGGGTTTAAGGAACATCAGGATACAGGAGGTTTCCTACAGGTCGGGGTAGTAGCCTGTGGACAGGACTACATTGTAGAGCCTGGCCAGGGTGGAAAGGAAAGAGGCAGGAGCTCCACGAAGGTGGCGATAGGTAACACGATCGTGACCAGGAGCGGTGTTGCGTTTCGTGTGGAGTGTAGCGATGACATCTGATCTAGTGATTGGGGCACTGAGTTCTGTGTGTGCAATGTTGTCCAAGTACTGGAAACTAGGTGCGAGGGGAGGGACAGAGGTGTCAGTTCGATTGTGGACATCTGGGAAGAGCGAATAATCGAACTGGGGATCGTCAGGTATGGTAAAGACATCGGAGAGGTAGGAGGCAAAGAGATTGGCCTTACTAGTGTTGTCAGGGGGAGGGTTTAGATCCAGTAAGGCGGCGGAAGGCTGACCAGTACTTGGACGAGATGATAGGAAGGGTAGCGTTTAAACAGGTGCATGTCTGTCGCCAGTCCTGGCGTTTCTTAGCCGCGAGCAAGTTTCTGATGTGTCGTTGCAGTTGCCGGTGGCGTCGTAGTGTGTCTGAGTCACGCATGCGGAGGAATGCACGGGAGAGACGGCGGGATTCACGGAGGAGGAGGACGGCCTGTCGGGGTAAGGTAGGATGGTGGAGGTGGATGGCGACAGAAGGGACGTGGGCCTCCACGGCCTCAGACAAGGTCTACTGGAGAAAGGAGGCGTCATGGGTAACATCATCAGGGTGGCGGAAGGTGAAGGGGAGGCCATCGACCTGGGTGAAGAGGGTATCCCGGTAGGCATTCCAGTCCGCATGGGAATAATGATGGACGTACTTCAGGGGAGGGTCATGACGGGGATCGGGGTGGGGGTGACGACTGTCTGAAATGGTGAAGAGGACAAGCAGATGGTCACTACCAATGGGGACCAGGACATCCACCGTTATGCTGCCAAGGAGGTTAGGGGAGGAGAGGACGACATCAGGAGTTGGATTTAGGGCAGGTGTGCTGGGGAGTGGGGCCAAGGTCGCCTTGAAAGGAGGAGAGGAACTGATGCCACCGCTGTAACTCGGTACCGGATCGACTATGGATGTTGAGGTCGGCGGCGATCACATAGGAGGAGAAGGTACGGTCAATGTGGGAGAGGATGTTAAAAGGAATAAGGGCGTTAGGGCGGACATAGTTGGTTGCGCAGGTGATGGTAAGGCTAGGGAAGAAGAGACTGAGGATCAGGTGTTCTGTGGGGTCGGGAAGGACAGGTTGGAGCCGAACTGGGATCTGGCGGTCGTGACCAATGGCAACTCTGCCATGCGCAATCGGGAAGGGATTGTCGGAGCGGTGAAGGAGGTAGGGCAAGGTGTGAACGGTGTGGTGGGGATGAAGAAAGGTTTCATTGAGGAGGAAGGCATCCAGGTGGTGGGTGGCGAGGGTGTGCATGAAGAGGTTCCTGCTGGCAGAAAGGGAACGGATGTTGTTGAACAGGATACAGTGCTGTCGCACCATGACAGGGATTTAGACGAGGGTGTCGAGACGGGAGAAGGTGAAATGGGCCTGGTTGTGGGAGTAGGTGGCATACATTTTAAAGTGGAAGATGGAATGGGCAGCAAGGGATATCTACTGAAGGGTGTGAGGGCAGTGGAAAGGGTGGACATTCTGTAGAACAATGGTGAGGAACCTGATGATGTCCTCAGCGGTGGGGGGGGGGGTTGGGACGAAGGGAATTGCCAGGAGGGGTGGGGGCGTCCAGAGGGCGCACAGGGATGGTGAGTTCATGAGTGGTCAAAGGGTGACGGGCTTACATTTTTGGGAGTAGGTGGGATGCGGGAGATTGCAGGTATTACACGAGGGAGAGAACTGAAGGTTAGGGTACTGCCAGAGGAAGTGCACTTGCTTACAGTGGGGGCAGGTGGGGGCCTTGCAGCACTCAGCTGTTGTGTGTGCGTTGTAGCACAGACACCTCTGGCAGCAGAGGAACTGAGGAGGGGAACAGGAGGGGTCGACCTTGTATCTCTGGTTGAAGAGGAGGGCACCCTCCTTCTGGAGGTGGTCTATGGAGGAGGTGTCCTCTGAGAAAACCCGCATAAGGCGGGTGGGGCCGGCGAAGTTAAAAATTTGGCGGACCGCCTGCACCTCCAGCCAGGGATGCGCCTTGAGCTCTGCCAAGACCTCCTCCTCCGTGATCGTTGGACTAAGCCGAGCGATCATAGCAGTGAGGGTCGGCGGGTGATACGGGGGTTGGGGTTGGTGGGTAGGAGACGTGGAAGGAGCAGGATGAGGGAGGCGTCGGGGCCAAACCGGGTGGTGGGGATGCGGGAGAGGATGTCAGTATGGAGTGTGGAGCTGGGGGAGGAGATGAGAACAGAGTCCCATCTGGGAGTGAGGAGGGAGATGGGTGCTCCAGGGAAGTGTTGGCAGAGGAGGAGGGAGAGGTTCCAGGCCTCGAGGAGGGAAGGATCGGGATGAGAGAGGAGGTATTTGTAGGAAGAAGGGGGGAGGAGGAGGAGGAGGAGGAGGAGGAGGCAGAGGGAGCAGGGCCAGGCAAGGAGACATCCATGGCATCCCTGGGGGGGGAGGAGGTCGGGGCGGGGCCTTTTTGGGAGTGGAGGGGGTGGTGGTGCCACTAGGGCGTTTAAGTGCGGCGGAAGGGTGAGTGGTGACATGAAGGATGGGAGCTACAGGGAGGTGGCGGGAAGTGGCAGTTTCCGGTGTGGACGCAGTAGTCTGCGCCGGAGATGGCGACGGTGAAGGCGACGGCGACGGCGATGACGGTGATGGCGAAGGCGATGGGGAGAGCTGGGCACAGGCAGTGGCCCGTCGGGCCACCACCCTAGCTGGAGCTGCAGTGACAGGCTGGGGGAGTGGTGGGAAAGGATCAGAGGTAGAGGAGCGGGAGGAAGAAGCTGGGAAGGGGGCGACAAAGAGCGAGGGCGAAGGGAGAGTTAGAAGAGGAGGGATGGAAAGAGGGGGGGGGGGGGCACTGGGCACACCATGTAATAGTGGTGGTGGCGGTGGAGGGGGAAGTATGAAATATGGCAGTGGTGGTAGTAGTGTTAGTGGTGGTGGTGGGGGGGGGGGGTGACATGATGACAGGTAGGAACTAATACAGTACAGGACGAAAAACGAGAGAGGAAAAACGAAGACGGACGAAGACGGACGAAGACGAGGGCCGAAGTCCCACGCTGCCGGCGCTGGCGACTGCTGGCAGGAACGCTGCAGGTGCTGCTGCCACGGACGGGCCGCCGCCGCTGCGGCCGCTGCTGGCTGGACCGCTCCTGGCTGACTGGACCGCTGCTGCTATTGACTGGCTGGCTGGCTGGCTGGCTGGCTGGCTGGCTGGTACCTGCAAACCTAACACTTCGATTAGTGACAAAGCACGAATCGAAGGGCGGTACTCATTGCGAGGTACCGCCGGAGATGTCGGCCGCGAAGCCACTACCCCTCGCTATAAGGAGCGGCCCACTGGACTGACGTGGCGACCTCACATGCGCCGACGTTCAAGTCGGATCAGTCATCTTATGTCCCAGTGCGCGACCGACCAACCGATCGATCCCACCGCCAATGGCCATTGCCTGAACAAACTCGAGCAGACTGGCGGCCTAACACATACTAGCACTCCGGACGACAGACAGACACTTACTGCCCCACACTGACCCGGCTGACCAACTGACGAGACCCGCCCCGACTGACCAACTGCCACTGGCGAGCTCATAGCGCCCCTTAAATGCACGTGAACAGCCAACCTTTCCCCTTCTCCACCAGAGGGAGACACCAAACCTACGATTGCCACAGCGGCGCTACCGCCAGAAACGGGGGGCGACTACTTCACACAACGCGCTGCGGCGCGCTTTTCAAAACAACAATTTTTTTCCACGGCTCAGTTATTAAAACAATAATAACATACAACGATATAGCTAATAGTACTGTATACTCACCTTCCACTCCAAGTTATGTCACTGATGTAACGCTTTCCTTCCCTTGTTTCACTGGAGTTTCCAGTTGACATGTTAAATCAGAATCAGTGTGATCCGATCATATCCCGACAGGTTCTATGTTAACATAAAATTTGACACTACACAGATATGTTATGCTATAAGTAACTGGAAAATTGCGGAAGCCAACTGGGGCAAATATAAAGCCATTGTTCAGCGACTACTCGAAATTGTGCTACGTACTTATTGCAAGAAGACCCTTTAGAGATCAGAGCGCATGTCAGCATTATTAAAAATGTTACGAAGCAACTTTCCCATCCTTGGTGGAATCCCGAATGCTCTAGAGAAGTTTCAAAACGCAGACTTGCCACGAAAACCAATCGCCAGAATTCTGCCTTGAATAGCTTCTTGGAAGTTAGAAAACTCAATGCGCATATTAACAAATCCCTGTAAAAAACACTAAGAAGACAATTAGATTCACTTTTTCTTTTCACTCAGTATAGCTACCAGTATGACAAGCGTTTCGTATAAAACAAAGCTTTTTAGAAATGAGTAATTGCCATCCCCTCTTCCTACCACCACTGCCTGGTTTGAGGAATTTATCGATGCGCTTCCTCCTCCCATGGTCCCATCGCCACATCTTCTGTCTCCTGTTGAAGATGACTGTCCTCATGTTCAGCTTCGTCGCTTGTCTAAAGAAGAATTAAATGACTTTATTAAATCGTCGATTAATAGCTGTCCTGGCATTGCTTTCATTCGTTATTCTATGCTAGTGAATCTTACCATGGAAGCGAAAGATGTTCTCTGGTTCATTTTTAATCGGTACTGGGTGCAACAGGGCCACATGGAAACATGGAATACGCAAGTTTCAATTCCAGTTATGAAAATTGGGAAAGTACCAAATATAGCCTCCAATTACTGACCGATTGCGTTATCTTCATATGCTACAAAGGTGTTTGGAGTTCATGGTAAAAAAGAAGAATGCGATGGTCAATATGGATTAAGAACAGGCAGAGGCGCTATAGATAATCCGTTTCCGCTTGCTACGGGTTTCACGTCAGCCTTCCAAACGAATCAAATATTCGTCGTCGCTTTTTTTGACGTTAAGGGAGCTTGTCATCACACCTATATGCGGATCCTCTTAGGAAAGCTGGCGGATATCGGAATATCTTCGAGGATTACATATGATATTTGTACCCCGGTCGCTCAAAGAATAACCTAGGTCAAAATCAAAAGCAAAATGGTCGGTCCTCTCCTTGCCTCTCATGGCTTGAAAAAGGGTGAAAATTTTAGCCCCGTCTTGTATACTGCATGTACCCTCCAAAACTCTGCAGAATTCAGACAATGTATGTGTATATTTTACTGCGGATTGTCAAAACAGCATAACTCACTCACTGCCATGTCACACATATATGAATGGCTGTTCACTAACATGATGAACATTGTTCACACTGACGGTCACAACCCATGTGGAAAGCACAGTTCCCAGATTATACCTCATGATCAATTCGAAGGAATGATAATTGACTCTCACTTACGCTGGGCGCCTCACATTCGAACTACTAGTACGAGGTGTGGCGAATGGTCAAATATAATTCGCTCACTCACCCGTGTATGATTGGGTGTGCATCATGGTATTCGGCTCACCATATACAAAGAGATTAATCGATATCGCCTTCATTATGGCTGTCTACTGTATCAAAATGGGCTTAAGGTTTTTCTCTCCGTATTGGTGGAGGCACAGAACATGCCCTTGAGCAGTGGAAGCCTAATGTCTTCAGATAGATTGCACATTCAAGGCATGGCCTCCGCGGATGGTTCTGTCTATAAAAGTAGAAACTGTATTTACTGGTTATGGGATCCCTACTACAGAAAATATATAGTTTCGGCCGTCTGTACCAGCTATGACACCTTTTATCCTGTCATACAATCTTTTCATGTTCTTCATCTGTGCCATTATTTGAATATGATCTCGACACACTCAACTGCCACATTCCAGTCTATTATTTTAATGTGACAAGTTCTGAAAGTGTTGATGTAAACTACAGATTTAATACTATCGTTGCAGCTGAATGGTCTCGTTATTAATGCACTATTCTACCATATAAATACAAGTAATTGTTTAACGTTGTCACCGCAAATCTCGCGAAGTACTTGATTTACTTCAAATTTTTACACATGCTCTAATAAACTTTTGGACGAACAGAGGCTATAAATTTTGAAAATATGTATAACATATAAATGTATACACAGTCTAAGACAAAAGAGACTCACCACAAAGGAATTATCCGAATGGGAGGTAAATCGATAGATTTGACATACATTTACAGACTAGCAAATGCTTACAATTTCAGAAAAATTGGATAGTTTTTAAAGAGAAAGAACTTTACACATTGAGCGAGCCAGTAACGCGCTGGCCCACCTCTAGCCTTTATGCAAGCAGTATGCGGCTTGGCATTGATTGAGAGAGTTGTTGGATGGTCTCCTGAGGGATATCGTGCGAAGTTCTATCTAATTATGGCTTCAGATCGCCAGAATCCTGTGCTGGTTGAAGGACCCTGCCCATCATGCTCCAGACGTTCTCAGCGGGGGAGAGGTCTGGCGACCTTAATGGCCAAGGGAGGATTTGGCAAGCACGAAGACAAGCAGTAGACCCTATCATCGAATGCAAACGGGCCTTATATTACTGAAATTTAAGCCGAGGATGGCTTGTTATGCAGAGCAACAAAACGGGGTGTGAATACCGTCTACGTACCGCTGAGTTGTAAGGATGCCGTGGATGACAAGCAAATGGGTCCTGCTATGATGAAAAGGCACCCCAATTCATCACGCCTGGATGCCGGGCTGTATGGCAGGGGACAGTGAGGTTGGTATCCCACTGCCGTCTGGGGTGTCGCCGGACACGTCTTCGCAGATCATCGGCGGCTGGAATATTATTAATTGAAGTAGAATTTTCAGTGATGAGTCCCACTTCGAAGTGAGCCCCGATGAACAGCGAGACTGTGGAATACCAACCTGACTGTCGCCATCCGTAAGGCCCACCAGGAGTGATGATTTGAGGTGCCATTTCAGTTCATAGCAGGACCGCTTTGGCTGTTGTCTGCTGCACTCTTACGGTACAGCAAAACGTCTTAGCTATTCTTCGCTCAGTTTTGTTGCCAATTCCGGAAAGCGTTCAAACTGCCTGAAAGCGCTTCTTACATTATGGAGGAGACTATGAATCCTTTGCAAGCATTCATCTCTGTATCATCTCCCTTCTCAAAGCTATTAATCGTTTCCGACTCTCAGAGTGACCATAAATATACAGAACACCGGAGATGGAATAAAGTTAACAGTCGTTACACATTGGATGTGATAGTGGAATATCTTTGCAATAAACAGACGTGGCAGACAAAACTATTTGCTGTTGGTACATTCCCACGCTGACACACGCTGTAATGAGGGTATTGACGTACATGAGAGCTGTAATCTAACTTTCGCTCCTTGTGCCGGTGTGGACGGAAAACAATTTACCTAATTGTATCCATGTTTATAAGAATGATATCTGGGCTGTGCTTTACAGGATGTATGCCGTTAGTAGCGTTAGTATCATGAATTGTCCCCAGGGCTCCGGTACTGTTACGGCGACGTAGAGTTGAAACACAACCGTAAACGTGTATTGCAGTTGCAGACAGACAGAGCAGGGTTTATTCGTAAAGTTGCTTTATAAAAACAATACATACTGCCCTTAGCGGGTATCGACGCCTAAAAGAAATACGAAGACGTCCTCTCTCAGCGCCGAGATTGAAGAACAAGATTCGGAATTTGCGTCACAAATTGTTGAAGAAACTACTGTTGTTTGACTGAAAATCCTGGAGGCAAAGTGCTATCTTCAAGCATTGCACGAACTGTGCGTCAACTAAACAGTCTATGGTCCACCGTTCGAAAACTACTGCGACCAGTTGTGAAATGGTATCTGTCGCGCGGTTTCAGAGTGTCTTGGTTGCAGGCGGTCGTCATAATGAGCAACATTCGTATCCTGGAACGCAATCATCGTAGCAATTAAGAAATGTTATCCTCTCATGCAGAAATTAAAATGTGTTTCTTTCAGTGATTTTTTCTTTATTTCTCTTCAGCACGTTCTTACATATATTTCCACAAAGTTTCAGTCTCCTAGGGTAAATTGCTTTTTATCTGTGCGCTCTCTAGTAGGGAATGTTTAATTATAACCACCCTGTGTTAGTGAAGCCAGCTGCATCCACATACACTGTCCTTGATTTCAAATTACCGTATACGGACTGTTTACGTGAGGTCAAAGGCCACGGAAAACATCAACGACAGGCGATGTGAACGTGTGCCTACGGATGAAAGGTGGTTTTTACCACCTCGATTTCCTAAAATGGAGGGTTAGCGAGAACACATTTGGACCGATCAGCAATTTACCCTACCATGCCTCTTTTCTTCTACATCTACAAGAAATGGGTATTTACAGTACACTGCGAATGGTTGGACTTTTTTGAGACAGCTCTGAGTATGACATACCACCATCTTCAACCAGCTTCTCCTTTTTTATTTACTAAAGACATTCGCGTTTATAAAGTGATTATTCATTTCCTGAATGTTATTGGGAAAAACATCTTCGTTTTAATGGTATGCATATTTCATCTTTATGTCTTCCATCTGATTAAATTGCAGAAATAGTGTGAATTGTTAACCTGAACTGTCGAATTTCCTTATAAATTCATACGATAACTATTTATAATAAACCAAATTGTGACAGCTTGGATATTGTACCTGTAAATATGCAATTATGAATTATCTTCAAACAGTTCAAAGCAGATTGTAACCATGTGTTTTAGATGGCTAAATAGAGAAGACAGTCTGGAGGACAAATGAATAAAAAATTGTTGCCACTTCCGGGACTGGTAGAATCCTATAGAGCTCGAAAAACACAGTCGTAATTCTGTACGCTGCGAAAACAGTGCGACTGGCTGTTAGAAGCTCATGTATCTCCTCCCGCGCTGGCAGAATCAGACGGCTGAGGGTTCTGATTGGAAATTCCCTGCCCGTTCTCCCGCCGAAACGCACAATCGGCAGTCGGCACTCAGTGGAAAAGTACCGCACGGCAATTTCCGCTGCTTACTAGGAGCATGTGGGCGCCATCCCATCGTATCGTAGAGCGTTAGGAGACCTTCACGGCGGCCGGCTGTCTCTTTCAGTGGATCACTAGGTGGTCGTCACAGTCCAGAGAACTGCAGTCTGTAGTCAACAACACAATTACTTACGTGGTGTAAGCCACGAACGCGGTCGGTAGTAACTGACCTGTTATCAGACCTTTCCTAAAAACCTCTCTGAATTACGGTTCCCTCAAATAAGATTCGCTATTGGCAAGTGATGTAGATCGTTCTCTTTGCGACATAATAGAGGGCAGTAGCCAGATGTCAATAAATCTGTTTACCCAGCCTTCCTTTTAAGTGCTGTGAGCTTCGTGTTAATTACACGCTCTGCTGAACAGTGTATCATTCAACGTATTGCAGGTGACGTGGTTATGCTATGCTGTCTTTATAATTAACATGTATTTTTGCGTCAGAGTGTTCATCTGGTTCAAATGGCTCTGAGCACTATGGGACTTAACTGCTGAGGTCATCAGTACCCTAGAACTTAGAACTACTAGGCTGAAGCGCCTAGAACCGTTCGGCCACCCCGGCCGGCCGTCAGAGTATATATATATATATATATATATATATATATATATATATATATATATATATATATGAGAATTAAGAAAGGTCACTAAGCCGAGTGTGCTGTGCTAACGTCCTTTTCAAGTAGTGACTTAACCGGTCCCTGTGACCAGGTCTCAGGGAAAATATTTGAGGTTAAGGAGTGGTTGAAGATAGCTGTTATAGAGGGCAGTATTGGCTCAATAATAAGATTCATCATTCGGACTGTGATGCTATTGTGTCCAGTCTATGGTGATCTAACACACATTATGACCTTTTTGATGGTATTGCATTTTACATGCCTTAGATGCAATTTTATTTGGACGCATAACAGATCTTATGTATATATACACTCCTGGAAATGGAAAAAAGAACACATTGACACCGGTGTGTCAGACCCACCATATTTGCTCCGGACACTGCGAGAGAGCTGTACAAGCAATGATCACACGCACGGCACAGCGGACACACCAGGAACCGCGGTGTTGGCCGTCGAATGGCGCTAGCTGCGCAGCATTTGTGCACCGCCGCCGTCAGTGTCAGCCAGTTTGCCGTGGCATACGGAGCTCCATCGCAGTCTTTAACACTGGTAGCATGCCGCGACAGCGTGGACGTGAACCGTATGTGCAGTTGACGGACTTTGAGCGAGGGCGTATAGTGGGCATGCGGGAGGCCGGGTGGACGTACCGCCGAATTGCTCAACACGTGGGGCGTGAGGTCTCCACAGTACATCGATGTTGTCGCCAGTGGTCGGCGGAAGGTGCACGTGCCCGTCGACCTGGGACCGGACCGCAGCGACGCACGGATGCACACCAAGACCGTAGGATCCTACGCAGTGCCGTAGGGGACCGCACCGCCACTTCCCAGCAAATTAGGGACACTGTTGCTCCTGGGGTATCGGCGAGGACCATTCGCAACCGTCTCCATGAAGCTGGGCTACGGTCCCGCACACCGTTAGGCCGTCTTCTGCTCACGCCCCAACATTGTGCAGCCCGCCTCCAGTGGTGTCGCGACAGGCGTGAATGGAGGGACGAATGGAGACGTGTCGTCTTCAGCGATGAGAGTCGCTTCTGCCTTGGTGCCAGTGATGGTCGTATGCGTGTTTGGCGCCGTGCAGGTGAGCGCCACAATCAGGACTGCATACGACCGAGGCACACAGGGCCAACACCCGGCATCATGGTGTGGGGAGCGATCTCCTACACTGGCCGTACACCACTGGTGATCGTCGAGGGGACACTGAATAGTGCACGGTACATCCAAACCGTCATCGAACCCATCGTTCTACCATTCCTAGACCGGCAAGGGAACTTGCTGTTCCAACAGGACAATGCACGTCCGCATGTATCCCGTGCCACCCAACGTGCTCTAGAAGGTGTAAGTCAACTACTCTGGCCAGCAAGATCTCCGGATCTGTCCCCCATTGAGCATGTTTGGGACTGGATGAAGCGTCGTCTCACGCGGTCTGCACGTCCAGCACGAACGCTGGTCCAACTGAGGCGCCAGGTGGAAATGGCATGGCAAGCCGTTCCACAGGACTACATCCAGCATCTCTACGATCGTCTCCATGGGAGAATAGCAGCCTGCATTGCTGCGAAAGGTGGATATACACTGTACTAGTGCCGACATTGTGCATGCTCTGTTGCCTGTGTCTATGTGCCTGTGGTTCTGTCAGTGTGATCATGTGATGTATCTGACCCCAGGAATGTGTCAATAAAGTTTCCCCTTCCTGGGACAATGAATTCACGGTGTTCTTATTTCAATTTCCAGGAGTGTATTTTGAAACACAAAAAGATCTACAGATCTCAAGTTATTATAAAGACAGCATAGCATAACCGAATCACCTGCAACCTAAAGTTGTGTAAAATGCTACCTGCCCACTGTCACGAATGTCCGATGTTGCTCCGTAGTGGTAAATTATTCCTTCCATTGTGAAACTTCAGCGGACGCTTTCTTCTTTAAATATGTTGCTAATTCAGCTTGCCCCTACCCATCATATGAAATGTAATAACACTCTCGTAGATCTACAACAGAATCAACAAATAGAGTAACTAGTATCTCTCAAAGACCTGCACACAGTTGACTGCATACCGAGACTAGAAAAGCATTAGTTTATCTGAACTTGCAACTGAGACGCAACAAATATTTATGGGGACTTATTCTATTTCCTTCTTGGACATAAACGAAAACCTTCATGGACTCAACAATAAACTTACTCAACTTTATGACAAATATACTCTCCAAAAGACCAGAAAAGTGAGAAGGAAACCTGCACCTTGGCTAACTGAAGTACTAAGACAGCTCATGAATCTCAGAGACGCTCCTCATCGGTTATTCAAACTACGCGCCATGGATGAAAGTCAGATAGATTACAAGCAGAAGCGGTAGAGTGGCAGTCAAGCTGTGAGAATTGTGAACCCAGGCATACCCATTCATTAACTGACAACAGAAATAGATCAGCTGTCCTGTGGAAAGCCCTGCGTGTTCTTGGTATGCGCAGAGTAAAAGCTTCAGCTGATACCATTGTCCTAGACGAAGAACTTAATCAGTGCTTCACATTACCAACGACCAGAACTGAACCACAGACGAAACAGAGACTCAATGATTACTTCTTGGCGGTAAACGATTGCAGCCACGAAAAATTCCATCTAAAGTATGTAAGATGCAATACCATCATGTGTGTTAGATCACCATAGACCGGACACACAATTCAAATGATGAATCTTATTACTGAGCCACTACTGCCCACTATAACAGCTTTCTTCAACCACTGCTTAAACTCAAATGTTTTCCCTGAGACCTGGACACAGGGACTAGTTAAACCACTACCTGAAAAGGACGATGGCACAGCACACTCTGTTTAGTGACCTATTTTCATTCTTCCTGCACTCTTTAAGTCCTTATAATACGTAGTCCGAGACCAGCTAACAAACTAACCAACTACAAACAACATACTAGGCGAATACCAATCATTTGTCCGCAAACATTGCAGTACATCTAGCATAATAAAGGTTGCAGATAGCCTTAAACTTGACATGGATGCACATGACGTGAATATAAAGTCATTATTAGACTTCCAAATATTGATTACACCGATGTTATCTTGCAAGGCCTTCATCAGTGACGCTCACGGCACTTGGAACTAGTTATGAATCCCTGTGTTCATTATATCTTTGACGTTCGACTCATTCATCAGTGAGGCTCACGGCACCTGGAACTAGAAATGAATCCCTGTGTTGGATGTTCGACTCATTCATATTATTTCACCATCTTATACACAGCTTTTCTGGCTGCTTGCAGACAATGGCAGAAACGTCTACAGCTCCTTCTTGTGTACTGTCTTATCAACGTACGCTGCCCTTCATATCTCTCCTCAACATTAACGCTCTTGTCTGAACAACGTGGCAGAATCGGCGGTTCCCATAAGAGCAAAATCCTTTCTGTCCTCCTCCATTGTTCAGCCACTTTCTCAAAGTCCTTCTCAGTAGCAGGAACCCCACTGCGCAGTAACCTCCAGTATTACAATTGAGAAATGAATAACATCTCCAGTTTTGGAAGACAATTACTGACATATCTACTGAGCAACGGTAATGACTAACATTACCCCCGTAATTCTTTCTAACCAGATCTTCCTCATTTCCCAGAATTCTTAGCTGATGCTGTTTTTTAAAATTTCCCCACCCCAGAACTCACCATATGGGAAAACATCTACTTTGTACACCTATTAATTCTGTTTGCATCTGGAACTATTATTATAATTATTGTAAATATTATTTTGACTATAATTACTACCATTATTAGTGGCGTGCCTCAGCGATATAGAGAGCCGTACCAGAGGTGCAACCACAACGCAGGGCTATCTGTTGAGAGGCGTGTGTTTCTTGATGAAGGGGAGCAGCCTTTTACAGTAGTTGCAGGGGCAACAGTCTCGATTATTGACTGAACTGGGCTAGTAACATCAACCAAAACTGCCTTGTTTTATTGGTACTGCGATCGGCTGGAAACAAGGGAAAACTACAGCCGTTATTCTTCCCGAGGGCGTGCTGCTCAACTGTATGATTAAATGGTGATGACACCGTCTTGGGTAAAACATTCCGGAGGTAAAATAGTCCCTCATTCGCATTTCCGGGCGGCGACTACTCAGAAGGATGTCGTTATCAGGAGAAACAAAACTGGCGTTCTACGCAACGGGACGTGGAATGTCAGCTGTGTCAATAGGGCAGATAGGTTAGAAAATTTAAAAAGATTACTGTGTAGTTTAATGTTAGATATAGTGGAATTAGTGAAGTTTGATGTCAGGAGGAACACTACATGCCGGCCGCGGTGGTCTAGCGGTTCTAGGCGCGCAGTCCGGAAACGCGCGACTGCTACGGTCGCAGGTTCGAATCCTGCCTCGGGCATGGATGTGTGTGCTGTCCTTAGGTTAGTTAGATTTAAGTAGTTCTAAGTTCTAGGGGACTGATGACCACAGTAGTTAAGTCCCATAGTGCTCAGAGCCATTTGAACCATTTGAACACTACATCTGGTCAGCTGAATACATGGTTATAAATGCAAAATGAAATAGGGAGAATCCAGGAGTAGCTTTTATAGTAAGCAATATAATAGGAACGTGAGTAAGCTGTTATGAATAGCACAATGAACGCATCGTTGGAGCCAAGAAAGACACAAAGCCCATACCCACTACAGTAGGGCAAGTTTACACGCCAATCAGCTCCGCAGATGACGAAGAGATTGAAGAAATGTAAGATGAGTCAAAAGGAATTATTCATATCGTTAAGGGAGGTGGTTCAAATCGCTCTGAGCACTGTGGGACTTAAAATCTGAGGTCATCAGTCCCCTAGACTTAGAACTACTTAAACTTAACTAACCCAAGGACACACACACACATCCGTGCCCGAGCATGAGTCGAACCCGTGACCGTAGCAGCAACGCGGTTCTGGACTGAAGCGCCTAGAACCGCTTGGTCACAGAGGCCGGCGAAAGGGAGAAGAAAATAATTTAATAGTGATAGGGGATGGGAATTCGATTAAAGGAAAAGAAATAGAAGGAAAAATAGTAGATGTATATGGACTGGTGGAGAGGAATGAAAGAGGAAGCCAACTCGTAGAATTTTGCACAGAGCAGAATTTAATCAGCGCTAACACTGGCTGTAAGAATCGTGAAATAAGGGTGTATATGTGGAAGAGACCTGGGGCCACCAGAAGGTTTCAGATTGATTATATGATAGTAAGAAAGAGATTCAAGAAACATATTTTAAACTGTAAGTCATTTTCAAGGGCTGAAGTGGACTCTGACCAAATTGATTTGTTAAGAACTATAAATTGAAACTGAAGAAATTCCAAAATGTAGGAAGTTAAGGAGATAGGACCTGGATGAACTAAAAGTACCTAGGTTGTTCAGAGTTTCAGAAGGAACATTAGGCGATCGATTGACAAGAACATCAGAAAGCAATACAATGGGAGAAGAATGGGTAGCTTTGAGAGAACAAATAGTGAAGGCAACAGAGGATCAAATTTATGAAAGGAGAACATATAAAAATGCAGTAAATGAAGCAAACGAAAGGAAATACAAACATCTTAAAAAATGAGATTGACAGGAATTGCAAAATGGATAAGCAGGAATGGCTGGAGGGCTAACGCAAGGATTTACAAGCAGCTATCGTTAGGAGTAATATCGATACAGCCTACAGGAAAACTAACTGCATGAATATCAGGAGCTCAGATGGAAAAAAGTGCTAAACAAAAAAAGCCAAATCTGAAAGGTGGAAGGAGAATATATAGAGGGCCTATACTAGGAACATGTACACTACTGGCCATTAAAATTGCTGCACCAAGATGAAATGCAGATTATAAGCGTGTATTCATTGGACCAATATATTGAACTAGAACTGACAAGTGATTACATTTTCACGCAATTTGGGTTCATAGATCCTGAGAAATCAGTACCCAGAACAACCACCTCTGGCCGTAATAACGGTGTTGATACGCCTAGGCATTGAGTCAAAAAGAGCTTCGATGGCGTGTACAGGTACAGCTGCCCATGCAGCTACAACACGATACCACAGTTCATCAAGAGTAGTGACTGCCGTTTTTTGACGAGCCAGTTACTCGGCCACCATTCACCAGACGTTTTCAGTTGGTGAGAAATTTGGAGAACGTGCTAGCCAGAGCAGCAGTCGAACATTTTCTGTATCCACAAAGGCCCGTACAGGACCTGCAACACGCGGTCGTCCATTATCCTGCTGAAATGTAGGGTTTTGCAGGGATCGAATGAAGGGTAGAGCCACAGGTCGTAACATATTTGAAATGTAACGTCCACTGTTCAAAGTGCCGTCAATGCGAACAAGAGGTGACCGAGACGTGTAACCAATGGCACCCCATACCATTACGCCGGGTGATACGCCAGTATGACGATGACAAATACACGCTTCCAATGTGCGTTCACCGCGATGTCGCCAAACATGGATGTGACCATCATGATGCTGTAAACAGAACCTGGACGTTTTGCCATTCATGCACCCAGGTTCGTCGTTGAGTACACCATCGCAGGCGCTCCTGTCTGTGATGCAGCGTCAAGGGTAACCGCAGCCATGGTCTCCGAGCTGATAGTCCATGCTGCTGCAAACGTCGTCGAACTGATCGTGCAGATGGTTGTTGTCTTGTGAACGTCCCCAATAGTTGATACAGGGATCGAGACGTGGCTGCACGATCCGTTACAGCCATGCGGATAAGATGCCTGTCATCTCGACTGCTAGTGATACGAGGCCGTTGGGATCCAGCACGGCGTTCTGTATTACCGTCCTGAACCCACCGATTCCATATTCTGCTAACTCGACCAACGCGAGTATCAATGTCGCGATACGATAAACCGCAATTGTGATAGGCTACAATCCGACCTTTATCAAAGTCGGAAACGTGATGGTACGCATTTCACCTCCTTATACGAGGCATCACAACAACTTTTCACCTGGCAACGCCGCTCAACTGCTGTTTGTGTATTAGAAATCGGTTGGAAACATTCCTGATGTCAGCACGTTGTAGGTGTCGCCACCTGCGCCAACCTTGTGTGAATGCTCTGAAAAGCTAATCATTTGCATATCACAGCATCTTCTTCCTGTCGGTTAAAATTCGGGTCTGTAGTACATCATCTTAGTGATGTAGCACTTTTAATGGCCAGTAGTGTACGTCAGGGCAAGATTGTAGAAATGGAAGAGGACATAGACGAAGATGAGATGGAAGATATAACACTACCAGAAGAATTTGACTAAGCACAGAATGACTTAAGTCGAAGCAAGGCCCAGGAGTAGAAGACATTCGTAAGAATTTGTGATAGCCATGGAAAATCCCACCAAGACTAAACTATTCCATCCGGTGAGCAAAATGTAGGAGACGGGTGAAATACCCTTGGACTTCATGAAGGATATTGTAATTCCAGTTGCAAAGAAAGCATGTGCTGACAGGTGTGAATAATTACGTGCTGTCAGTTTAATAAATCATGGTTGAAGAGCTAAGGAGAACACTTTACATAAGAATGGAAAAACTGGTAGAAGCCGACGTTGGGGATGATCAGTTTAAATATCGGAGAAATGTAGGAACACGCGAGGCAATACTGACGCTACAATTTGTCATGGTTCAAATGGCTCTAAGCACTATGGAACTTAACATCTGATGTCATGAGTCCCCTAGACTTAGAACTACTTAAACGTAACTAATCCAAGAGCGTCACACACATCCATGCCCGAGGAAATATTCGAACCTGCGACCGTAGCAGCAGCGCGGTTCCGGACTGAAGTGCCTAGAGCCGCTCGGCCACAGCCGCCGGCGACTTGTCATAAGAGATAGGTTAAGCAAAGACAAACCTACGTTTCCAGCATTTGTCGACTTAGAGAAAGCTCTTGAAATGTTTACTGAATACTCTTTTGGAAATTACGAGGGTAGCATGGGCAAAATACAGCGAACGAAAGACCATTTAGAACAGGGCCGGCCAAACGCTGCACAGTGTGCAGACGTGCGGAAGTGCTGCACATGTGCGCACGTGTGCGACAGCGAGCGACAGCGACATCTGTTATTAGACATGTGTCCTAAATAAACGGCGGCGGCTCGACTTCCCTGTTTATGTGGTGCAAGCAAGAGCGCAACATACCCAGTCTCGTTTACCCCTGGTAACCGTAACAACAGAGAAGTACTGAGAAATGCCAGGTACTGCGAA
This sequence comes from Schistocerca piceifrons, assembly GCF_021461385.2. NCBI lineage: Eukaryota > Metazoa > Arthropoda > Insecta > Orthoptera > Acrididae > Schistocerca > Schistocerca piceifrons. The sequence continues at coordinate 49,663,297 of NC_060149.1, read as the reverse complement.
AAAGCAAAGGACGGGTGATCTATGTTCTCAGTCGTTTAAAAATGACTGGGAACTGCAATTCTTTTTTGTATTCGTTGGTGAAAACTCACACTGTTTGCTGAGCCGCCGAATAATAGGCGGCCAGCGTAAGTTTTCAATTGAAAGACACTACAATAAATATCACAAAGACGAATGTAGTATCCTCAACAGTGAAGAACGGCAAGCAAAATTAAATGTCCTTAAGAAAATGGATGAGACACATCAACTCGATTATCAATTCTCATGACCAGTGATAAACGTGTTTGGATTTATTCCTTTCATAATTAAAAATTATTGTTTACTAACTGTGCATTATTGCCTCATTCTGCTCCACGTTACATTGTTATCAAGAAAGTTGGTCATTAAATCGATTGTTCCAATGTATACTTACATTTAGGGATTTTTCTTTTAATGTGTGAAGGGCTACGCTCAGCTGAAGTCGATAAAACATAACATTCATCTAATTGTCGGTTATTATGCAGATTTCAGGCGTAACTGATGAAAGATATAGCAATAATGGTATTTAAATAACAGGTGATCATCGAGAGGTCTGCGGTTATTCTGTTCAGAGGTCAGTGAGACGTAAATTATGTGGGTGTAACTGAGGGCACCGAGAATTAGTTATAGGAAACCTTGCATTAGTTTAATCTTATTTGAAATCATGAATAAGGTTCGTTGGAAGTCGGTAAGTGCTCTCTTTCTTAAATACTAGATCAAAAACATTACGCGTATTTACGTGCCGTCAGTCAAGCTGCCTTTAAAAAAAAACACGGTTATTAACTGGGGGTTAAACTGTTAACATAAAAGTAGACGTCTGAATGAGTAGACTGTGACAGTATTTTAAATGTTTAATACGCGAAATACCTTCCCATGGTTGGCTTGCAAGCTGTGGAACGAGCACTAGAATGCGCCGGTACAGAGTATCCCAGCAAGTGAATAAAGCGACATCTTTGCGTAGAAACATGCACTACATGAACGTTGACGGCTGCGGCGTGCACGCTGTGACCCGGAAGTTGCACATGTGCAGGAGCACCGCACGCGTGCAGAATATCTGGCCGGCCCTGATTTAGAACATGTACAGAAACCAAACGGTAAGTTACAAGAGTCGGGGGCATGGAAGGGTAGCAATGTTCGAGAAGGGAGTGAGACACGGTTGTAGACGATCCCCGGTGTTATTAAATCTGTATATTGAGGAAGCAGAAAATGAAACAAAAGAAAAATTTGGAGAAGGTATCAAAGTCCAGGAAGAAGAAATAAAAACGTTGACGTTTAACGATAGCACCGCAATTCTTTCAGAGAGATCAAATGACTTGGAAGAACAGTTGAATTCAGTGGACTACGTCTTGAAAAAGAGAACATGGGGAAAACATCTACCAAAGCAAAACGAGGATAATGTGATCTATTCGAATTAGATGACGTGATGCTTAGGGAATTGGATTAGGAAACGAGACATTAAAAGAATTAGACGAAATTTGCTACTTGCGCAACAAAATAACTTGTAATGGCCGAAGCAGAGAGGATGCAAAATGTAGACTGGCAATGGCAAGAAAAGAGTTTCTGAAGAAGAGAAATTTGTTGACATCGAGTGTAGATTTAAGTGTCAGGAAGTCTTTTCTGAAAGTATTTGTATGAATTGTAGCCACGTATGAAATTGAAACACGGACGATAAACAGTTTAGACAGTAAGAGAATAGAAGCTTTTGAATGTGATGCTCCAGAAGAGTTCTTAAAATTAGATTTGTAGATAACAAAACTAATGATGCTGTATTGAAGAGAACTGGGGAGAAAAGAAGTCTATGGCACAATTTGACTAGAAGAAGGAACCGCTTGACAAGACACATTGTAACAGATGAAGGGATCACCAATTCAGTATTGGAGGAAACCGTTGGGGGTAAAAATCGTAGATGAAGACCAATAGATAAATACAGCAAGCAGGTTCAGAAGGATGTGCTTTCAGTAGTTATTGGGAGATGCAGAAGCTGTCACAGAATAGAATAGCATGGAGAGAGCGCATCAAACCAGTCTTTGAACTGAAGACTCCAGCAGCAACAGTCAGTATTATCTACTCACTTTGTCTTTATAGACACACAGATCAATTTAATACTATTTGTGGTATTTTCCTATGTAAGAGAGGGCCTAATGACCCTAATGAGTTCAGGTTAAGTAAACAAACAAAATAAAAAGCTTCGATCTTTATATTTGAATAACCTATAAAACAAATTGGTGGTATCATTTGCTTAGAATTTTCTTTTGGATTTGCCAATATTTCAAATAATTTGTTTTATGTCTGATGTGACTTGTTCAGCACCTCGTAACATATTAAGGTTGCATTTATGAACAAGATCCAAGAGGATAATAGGAGTGAAAGGATGAAAATTAGGCATTTACTTTTATGATTCAGTAACTACTTCTGAATGATACTCCGGAAGTCGTCTTATGGTGTGTGGCGGAGGGTACGTCTGGTACCATGATCATTATGTGTTACATTGGTGAATAAAAATATGGCGTTTCAGGCTTTGATCGCTATTTTTTATTTTCAATGACCGGTTTCAGGCTAGCTGCCCATCTGCAGATCATATATTGCAGTTACAGAGTAACTTATCAATACAGAACTATCAGTTCACTGAGAGTTAATTGATAGTTCTGTGCTGATAAGTTACTCTGTAACTGCAATATATGATCTGCAGATGGGCAGCTAGCCTGAAACCGGTCATTGAAGATAAAAAATAGCGATCAGAGATTGAAATTGCCATATTTTTATTCAAAAAACGATCGCGGAAATCCCATTAAGACAATCATGTCTAGTTTTGACATTGGTGAATGATGCGTGAGTGAAGTGACTGTCGATAAACCTCCGTATTAACTTCAATTTCTTTGACTTTCTCGTTGTTGTTATTTCACGGGAGATGTTTGGGAATAACTAAAATGTTTCCTGAACATTACTTAAATGTACGCCCTCTAAATTTCAACTGTAAACCTTTCTGCACACAACGCATTCCTTGTAACATCTGTCAGTGGAGATTGGGGAGCACCTTCGTACCGCTGTTGAGGTTACTAATAAGTTCTGTGACGAAACGTGTTGCTCTTCCTCGGATCTTCTATACCTCTTCTATTATTCTAATCTATTAAGGGTCCATGATGAAGGAAAGTCCTCAAGAACCGGTGTTACAAGTAGTATGCAAGCTAATTATTAAAGAAGAACGGAAAAACTGGTGTAAGATGACCTCGATGAAGATCACAAATGGTAAAGGAAAAATGCAATAACGTGTGTGACACAGCTCACTCAAAGACTTATCTTAGAGGACAGACAGAAGAAAGACAAACCGACAAGTATAGTATGCGTAAATCTAGAGAAAGCTTTTAGAGCTGTTGTATAGGAGTCTAGTCCCAGACTCCTACAGTCATCAGGAGAAAGCCAGGTAGGAGTAGTGGGGCAAAGAGAGGATGACCCCAAAATGCATTGTCATCAAACTTATTCAAGATGGCAGATCCAAGATGGCGGCCATAACTGGGGGGAAAATACGTTAGCTGGACTCCCTCCACTAACCTAACGACACCCTCCTCACCCTCCCCCTCTCCATCCTGCCCTCCTCTAGCCACCAGTATCTAGAAACTAGCGGAAAAAGGACTCCGTCTCTGATAGGCTGCTGGATGGGACGAATGTAAGTCTTTGCTTTTGTATACATTGGGTTATATTGTTTACTCAAACAATTTTAGTTGTCATAGAGAGTAGCTCCATTCAGTATGTTTACCATGAGGTCCACAGTCAAACTGACCAGGCTCATAACACTACCACCAGAGGGTGCATTCGTCCCTCCCTCCCCTCCTCTCCCCTGACGAAATCCAAGATGGCGGCTCAAGGAAAAAATGATGATGAATTCACTCGTTCTGTGCTGAGCTTCTCGAGAGGAAGGATGTAATTGTTTACTGTGTAATATGTGTTCAATGGATGAGATGTTTGTTCTGGAGAAGGTGGAGTGTAATGGGTATATTAGCTGTAATCATGCAGCTGAGAACTGTGTCCAAGCCACCTGCACGACTTTTGGATTGCAATGTTATCTGGTGAATCTGCGAAGAAGAAAAATGCGCTTCATCCCATAGTGAAGATGCAGCAGCATAGAGGTAAGTTACACTTTGCAGTTCATGCTGATAAATGAGTGTGCTGTAACTGTAGATCATTCAATAAAAGTATAGTCAGTCTTTTGAAGCACAAGAGGCAAGATGTTTACGCACTCGGTTGCACATGCTCCCTGCCCCAGAGTCTCTGTGCCTGCTGGAACAGTCCTTGCATCAGGGTCACAGTTCCTGCAAGTGGTAGCTGCAGGTGTGGCCACGCACCAAGTACTTCCTATCACGTTGGATATACCCACAGCAATCCTCCTTCCCATCTCCGGCACATGGATATCCATTGTCACTCAGCACAAACTGCTTCAAGAGTTATTAAATTTTGTATCTAAGCAATGTGCGGATATTGTCACATAATTAACTTGAAGATGTCACAGGAACTAAATGTAGCACAGCACAAAGACAGTGAGCTTTGCAGATGATGCAAGAATATTTAAACAATTTACGATGTGATTGCACGTTTTATTCCGAGGAATACCATCACCACACTTGAATACGGGCTCTGAAAAACGTCACGGCACGCTTGTGAAACTATCCCCGGGACACTTCACATGGTTTTGTGGGAAATTGCATATCCTTCCCTTGTCTTTGAGTGTGAGGTGCTTCAGGTGTTACTAAATACGCTTTCAAGAAGATCGTTGCACAGAATTTTGCCTCAATTTTGCGATATATGCCGCCACACTTGAACACAGGCTCTAAAAAAATCGTGACGCACTGATGAAACCATCCCTGAGACACTTCGAGAGCTTTTGTGGGAAATACCAAATCCTTCACTCGGCTTTGAGCATGAGCTGCATCAGTAGTTAGTAAATCCAATTGAATATGTCTGTAAATAAACTTTCAAAAAGATCGCTGCACAGTAGGTTGTCTCGGTTTTGTAATGATGTCGACACTCTTGAACACGGTCTCTGGAAAGATCGCAGCACACTTGTGAACCTCTCAGTCTTTCTCAACTTCTCTGGAATATTTGCATGCATAAAAAAATTTGGTGAAGTGTTTAACGCCTCAGTACATTTGCAAGCGTTGCTTTAAACTATTTGTTTCAGATACACACGCACACCAAAAACTGCATTGTCTTTTCAGGTGCACGTGGAACAGAAGTACACTACGGCAAATACACTCGAAAATACATCGTGTCGGAATATTGTTTATAAACTGAAACTTAAATAACACAAATACATCGCATCCAAAATCTGAAGACGATCCTACATCACGTAGAAAATGCTGTTAAATACACTATCACTAGTTATAACTTTGGACATCTGAAATGGTGGTGCGTCCGTCAGCGGCTGCAGATTGCCACAGGGTGAAGTGGCGATCAGAAGCAGGGTTTCCGGTCGGATCCACAAGTGCAGACTGCCCTCAACTCGTCCTGTGGGCTCAGACCAGTATTCATGGGTAGGTTGGGCGGAATGCTGTACTCCTATTGGCTCCATGGGTAAAATGGCGGGTGGACGGGGTAGAGGTTATATAAACTATTGTCGTGGTCCAGTTGCTCCCATTCTGCCTTCATCAGTTCCCCTGTGTGGTTGATTGTGTGTTCTGACAATTTTTTCGGGAAAAAAAGAATCATATAATTTCCAGCGACAGCATGCGCAGCGGTAGCAGCAGCAGCAGCAGACGCCTTAGCCGGGACAGTCTACCGTGTAAGTTAATTGTTCTGACCATTTAATGTACCTGTGTGCCCTGTAATTTTAGTATCCCTCACAGCACATATTTAGGCCGTAGTCGGTAGAGGCATAGCTACGTACTACTGAGCTTTTGAACGGCTTGCTGCTGTAATTTTATGTGTCAAGAATTGTTATTCTGTAGGTAGTATCACAGTCCCTCTTCTTTTCTTGTCATTGTAGCCTCTATCCCTGAGATATTGGCTGATCTATATCGGCATCTGGGGGCTGCGAGACTATTGCAGCAACAGCCTCGCCGGCCGAAGTGGCCGAGCGGTTCTAGGCGCTTCAGTCTGGAACCGCGCGACCGCTGCGGCCACAGGTTCGAATCCTGCCTCGGGCATTGATGTGTGTGATGTCCTTAGGTTAGTTCGGTTTAAGTACTTCTAAGTTCTAGGGGACCGATGACTTCAGATGTTAAGTCCCATAGTGCTCAGAGGCAGAGAAACAGCCTCAAGTAACAACACCGATATGGCGCAGCAAGAACATAAGTACAATTCTTTAACATATGATTGTTAGAGATAATACTTTTTTGTTCACGTAATGTCCTGTAGTTCTAACGATGAGGGCAGGGGACTCTGTATATATTCATTGTTCATAATAGGGTGCATTCAGTTGTCTGAGACATATTCTTTGCTTTTCTGGGTGTTCCTATGAATGAGGAAGGAGATGTAGTGACATGTGATGGGGCTGAGAGCCAGAAGCAATCGATTCAGTCTTGTAAGTACCAGAGTACGATTTTTAAACTCAGTGTGCTTCATATATAAGTTATTCCGTTGAACTAGAGAATACGATTTTCTGTTTATATTTCAATGCGTTAACGAAAACGATTTTTTGCACCATTTTCTGTGTGTAAGTGTCTAACACTATCAAGAAATAATTACGTTCAATATTGTTGTAGGTGGCGTCAGTGAGCAAGATAAATGGCCCCAAGTCGAGGCCGAAAGACCAGGGTGGGTGCATGAGATGGCGGCTGCTGTAGAGGAAGCTGAAAGGCAGCGCCATTTCGCCCTTTTGGAGGAGGATGAGGAAATACTGAGCTGGGTGGGACAGCTACTGGAAAACCCGACTGAACTGCTCAATCATTGGATCCATATCGTAAAAAGTAATTATAGCGCAACTGTCGTCTTTACAGCATATAATTATTAATTCTGAAGTGTTATTGGTTTACAGCATTTTTTTTTAAATCTTGAGCATTGTGCTTAATTTTTTTCATTGTTTGTATGTTACAAAGGCACCACAGTTGCCACCAGCACCACAACAGCTAGCTGGGACACAAGTGCCTAGAGGGGTGGTTGAGTTGCAGGAATGAAACCCGCTCTCGAGTGGTAGGCACCGCCGTGCTAAGCACAACTCGCGACTGCACGAGAGGCGGCAGCTTCAGCTGTGGCCACTGTAGCACCGGCTCCCACACCATCACATACCTCCTAGCGTCCGTGGATGGTTCAGTCGGAAGAAGAAGAACAGCAATGATCTCCCACTCCAGGCTGGCGGCGGTGAAGGCTCCAGCATGCAACAGCAGCAGGAGCAGCTCCGGACACTGTCGCTGCAACCAGGGGGTTCCCACTGGCGCTCACTGCCGCCACCTCATCCTACTCTGGCTGTGACTGTTAGCCCTCACTGGCAACAGAAGGTATGTGTACCTTAGCGCATACCCCTGTACACCTCGTCCACTCCATCATCAGCAGAATGGACCTCATTACCCTCCAGTAGTAGTATTATTAGTAACAGACATGATCCTGTGGCTAGTGGCAGTTACCTCTCCCGTCCTTTAGTGAAGAACATCATGTCAGTGACACCACACTGCAGTTAGAATACCCGATGATTTCAGACGCCTTTGAGGAGAAAACGTCGTTCACAAGGATCGAGGATGCTGCAGGAGGGTATCACGACCCTGTCGGGTTTCTAAAGGTGTGCCTCCCTGTCGTGGAGACGGAGCTCCTCAAAGCAGTCAATGATCCACAGTGCCTCGCCATTAAATGCAGTGCAGTGTTCTGCGTCGAACTATTGCATCCCCCCTCCCACCCATAAGTTAGCTCTGGCATCGAAGAGAAAAGTCTTCATTATCTTTGGAGGAAAAATGGCGTGATAACGCTGAGCACCTCGATCGCCGAGAGTGGTGTCGTGAATCCACCTTGAGTGCTATACTGGCACGATTTTCTGAGATGGAGGTGAGAGGTTCAGCTAAAGCACTCAGCCAAATACTACACCTGGGCATCCATACACACGTCCATCACCCGGAAAATGGAGGGTCTAGGTACATCAAGCTCCCTAAGGATATAGCTGATATGCAGGCATGCATTAATGTCGAAAATACAAAGGATTAAGCTTGTTTTGCGTAGTCAGTCCAGGCTTAGGAGAAAAATTACAATTGCAGATATCATCCTGAGCAACCCAGTACATACCATGTAGGTGATAATATTCGTGGGTGTTATAACTTTGATGGTATCATGTTCCCTGTCAAGATCCAGGACACACCTAAATTTGAGGCACAGAGTACCGAAATATCGGTTCATGTATATGCCCTGGAGAAGAAAAGCAAGTCCGATGAGTAGGACAACCATATAGTCGTCGGTCTCCTCCATTTCTCAAAATTTGCCAGTGAGCGTGAGATGGATATACTCCCGCTACTCTTCTGTCATGGTCATAATTATCATTCTGTTTCGATCAAAGACATGTCCTGACTCCTTTATGCCCAACTGAGTAAGCAAAATGGTAAATGGCATATTTGCTTAAGTTGCATCAATGCATTTTCTTCAGACAAGTTATTAGCAGAGTACGTAGATTGTGATTCCAAGGACACGGTACGTGTTATTATGCTTACTGATGTTAACAAATTCAAACAATTTAACTTTGGTAACCACCAGGAGCGATGCCCGTTAGTAGTGTACGCTGAAATTGGATGCCTCCTCGCACCTGTGACCTGCTGCGAAGATGACCCATGACCTAATGTGCCACTATTACAGAAAAGAACGTACCATATGCGGCAGCATACCAAATTGTACCTTCCTATGATTCGAGTCTTAATCGCTACAAATCTTATGTAGCGGTAACCCTGCAGTTTGGATGATTACTGAACTCCAAAAACATTCATGGGAGATTGTCAAGCTTTACAGCGACAACGTTCACATGACCAAATCGAAGGAGAATCGAGATTTGTAAAATAACAGTTGGCTGTTATATTTGTCGGCTGCTGCCAGATAGAAAAGCGGAAACTCCACGTAGGCACCACTGCCATCTCCTGGGGAAGTTCCGTGATGCAGCTTACAACACCTGCAATTTGAAGTACCAGGTAACAAGGCATTTATCCTTTTTATTCCACATTCCTAGAGTGTATGACGCTCACTTTCTAGTTGAGCACTCGGCTGATTTCGACATGCAGAAAGATCAGGTCGGTATCCTACCTGAGAGCATCGAGAAATAAATTTCATTCTCAAAACGAATCACGCCGAGAGTTACACTCGGCTTCCTTGACAGGCCCGCCACTCCAGATACTCGTTGTAACTCTTCCTTGGGAGGATACACATGTCACTCAAGCTGCAGTTCCGGACAAGGAAAAGTTTCAACTTGCGGCTAGGAAGGGTGTTTCCTCATACCAGTATGTGGATAGTATGTCAAAACTCAACAAAACCAAGCTACCCGACACAACTATATTATCCAGCAACCGTACAGGCCATGTCTTAATGGATGCAGAGTATGAGCATGCCTTGAATGTCTGGCGGGAATTCCACATCACCACTTTAGGAGAGTGCACACGGATTTATGTGGACACAGACGTGCACTTGCTTGCAGATGTTATCGAGAAATATCGGAGTCCACACATGACCACATACTCTCCGGACCCCGCCTTTTATTACACGACATCTGGGTTGCCTTGGAACGCAATGCTAAAAAAAAAAAAGAAGTGCAGCATTTGAGTTATTGACCAATGCTAACATGCTTCTTTCCTTTGAGCGACGGATCCGTAGGGGACTTCGCCAGTGTGTCCATAGGCATGCAAAAGCAAATAACTCACGGATGGGTGACAAGTTCAAAGCATCCCTTGATTAGAGTTACATAATGTACTTGGATAACCTACAGGGGCACGCCATGTAACAATCACTTCCGGTTGGTGAGTTTCGATGTGTGCCCGAAGACGAATGCAAGGGATTACGTGGAAAAATCATGGTGGGGTATGGCACCAATTCAGTTTTCATGTGGGGATGTGCATACCAGACCTATCCAAATTTCAGATGTGCCACTTTCACTATGGGTTTGCGAAAACTTATTTCGCTTATCCTAACTTAGTTTATATGGATACAGATAGCTTCACATAATGGGTGAAGAAGTGCAGCCCATGTGAAGTAATGAAGTACCACGGTAATGAACTCGACACGTCGTCATGCAGGGCTGGTAATCCTTATGCAACTGTTCCACAGAACATGGAGAGCCTCGGTCTTATGAAAGACGTGGCGAACGGATTGCCGATTGTGGAGTCTGTAGGTCTGTGATCAAAAATGTATGTGTATCGCACATTGGAAGGTACCTACCAGAGGCGTGTGCGTCGTATGGCATCGCAGCCGCTGCGTATCATATGGCAGACAAGCTTTCGATTGAGACGACACGAGATGTAGACTGTGCTGCAGTCTAAAATTGGCCTGTTACCTCATGACGATAAAAGAGTCATTTGTGATGACGGGAGTGCAGCCCTCCCGTACTCATACTACTTACTTGTAGGGAGATAAGGAGTGGGGGGCACTGATTGAATGAGAGGAATGAGTGACGGAGAGAGAGAGAGTCTTCAGAGTGGTAGTATGACCCTTTTATCATAGTGCAACTAATTTAATGTGTGTGTGTGTGTGTGTGTGTGTGTGTGTGTGTGTGTGTGTGCTTGGTGTGTGTATGTGTGTGTGTGTGTGTGTGTGTGTGTGTGTGTGTGTATAGTGTAAATATTCATTTATTTATGTGTACTATGTACACGTGTGTATACACACGCCATGTGTGAAAAAATCACAAAAACAAGAAAAGATTCTTAACTAGTGTTACTGTTGTAGTGTGTAAGTTAAAATTATCTCTGCACTAGAATAGCAGAGTTAAATTGTATCCCAAGAGCTGTATTGTACCTCAAGAACAGAACTGTCCCTCAAGAACTGAATTGTAATCTCAAGAACTATATTGTATCTTTGTGAACTGAATAAAAAGAACCTGTTCCCTATTGCGATATGTGTGTATATATAAAGGCTGTACAGGTCACAAATGGCATTAGTTTTTCTGAAGTGAGTGCTATTAAGGAGATGAAGTTTAAGGCCGAGAATCACAAAACATATAGAAGGGTCACATGGAATGGCACCTAACGTGCAACATGAATTGACTTACGGGAGCAGAAGACACGTGACCACACTCCCTTCCAAGCAGATATAGCAGACATATGTAAAATTATATCTCCTGTGCTTGAAGAAAACCACAGACATTGTATCAGGACGAAACGGTATACCATAAAAGTGGGAACATGGTGAAGAAAAATGATACACATATTATGAGATAAAAATTCTTTTATTTCTCATCCAACTTCAAAGAAATTTTACATTTTCGTAAGCAGACATATCAACACTGTTTTCACACACCTTCTTGGGTCGATGGAGAGCAGGACACCGGTGGAATTCCAGGTCTTCAACAGCAGCAAACATGAAGATTCGACGCATCCATGACATTTTCTCCTTCCCCTTCACGTAGATGATGGCATCAGTGTGGTCGAATAATCGAAGCGACGCCGCCATATCTTTATAAGATATGCCAGGATCATCCCAGTGAATTGCATGGTAGAAATGTGTTATGTTTTCTGAGAATGTATCTATTATTCTGGCATCCTCATCTTTAAGTATGAATTGTCTACGCTCATCATCATAGAAACTCTCAGCGCCTGCAATGATTTTCACACCTTGGGATACCATCGTGGAATGCTCTGGGTATGGAGCAGCACCTGTTCATTTATACAGCTCTCTGCACAGCACCAATGAGCAGGCGGTAATTAATCACACGGACGTGTAGAACTAGAGCATACGCTGTAGTGTTCTGGGAAATTTGCAGAAGATTCAAATTCTGTTTGTACATCTATTAATCCAGACTTAATTATATCTTTCCGTTTCGAGCAGTCTGTTATGATAATCGGTGATAGCTCCTTGAATTTTCGTGAACTGAGCAGACACCCTCCTACTTCTTCTTCAGCACTTTTATAGTAAGAAGCACGAAAACTCGCATACACGTCATACCCTAGACTGTAGACATTTCCATCCCATTTCAATTGTAAATTGTCATATGGATAGAATTCTGAATTCAAATAGATTCTGGCAGTTGTCGAAGACAGTGGAATCATTTGCTATTTTCCCTCTTCTAACAGTTTGAAACGTAACTATAATGAATGTAGGCGTCTCTAACTGCGAAGAGGTTATAATAGCCTACGTATGTCTGGTTGCAGTCGGTAGCACTGGGTACTCGAAAATCTCCCAAGAGCAGAATGTTAGTAATAGATATGTACCGGGATTCAGAGCTTTTAATAGCTTCGAATGCTCGTCGTCTGATACACTGATGTGATGCATTTTCCGTATTATTTTGCTGACTGTGGTCGTATTCTCCTCTTGAGATCCTTGAATGTATGAGTTGTCCGTTGCACTCTGAAGCAGAATGAATTCCTGTTTAGCATTCACAACAATCTCCTTCATGTCGTCAAAGTAGCCCATAAGTATTTTTAGAGGTATGCATGCAGTAAATCGTTTGTACTCTGCAACTGTTCTATCCACCGGATCGTCTATGAACCATCCCTCATTCTGTAAACCGTTCAGATCCGTGAGTGATGCAGAGACTTGTATTTTAAGGGCTGATGTTATACCGACATGGCTTGTATGGTCGACCTCAAACCCAATGAGTTCATACCGTATCTCTTGAAAAAGGAATGATAAAGTGTTACGTGTGAGCTTGGATCCCACTGTAGCGTTGCTGTCGGTTTTCTTGAATGATACCTCCAAATATATGACACTCTTGCATGGAAGAGTCAGCTCGTCTTGGAGCTGAGTGGCAATCCTAATTTCATCATTCTTATTCAATGTGGTTGAAGCGTAAATTTTATGCAAGAGGTATTCCTGACGTTTAATTCACTCGTCACACTCGACTGGACTGTTTATATCGAGTGAGGACGTCATTGCGAGATTTCAAACTAATGCTTTAAGAAACTCGTAGTTCGGACGTGTTATCGCTTTGTGGTTTGGCAGCGAAGTGATGTGCTGTGGATTGTGCGCACTGGTTTTATACAGTACGCTCATCCATCCTTAGAAATAATCGTACAATGATTTCCTCTCCGCGAAAGTCAACAAGTGGATTATTCTGGCCCACAATACGCAACTCCAAATAGTCCATTGTCTAAACTGTCACTAGATGATATATTGCATTGGTGGGAGTTTCAACAATATTATACCCTGTAGCAACTCAGGGGAAGAATCCGCAAATAGTAAGGCTCAGACTGTCGTTGAGATAAAGGTTTGTTGCAACGTATTATTCGGCTCGGATTGCGCTGATAGGCAGTATGTCTACAGTCTGATCTGACTTGTAAAATTTACTAGGAACCTTCTTCAAAATCTGTTGTTTTGTGGAACCCAGTAGGCACCCTATTGAACCTTTCTTGTTAAAGTCAATCATTACATTGACAGTCCTTATTTCAGATTTAAGTATATTTATGTTTCCAGACTGTTTAAGACTCGTTTAAATCGTCGATATCGCATGCACCTGATTCTATTTCCACGATGTGCTTTTCAGAATTAATTTCCAGATGCAGTTTGTTGTTAGCCCCAGTGACATTTAGGGTGCTGTCGTACGTCTCCAGCCCAATCATGAGTCGTGGTCGGGCACTCGGCCAGTGCACATCGCGCGGTGACAGGCGGTCGTGCGGGCCAGTGTACACATCGCGAGCAGTGCCGAGGTGGGGAGCCGAACAGTGCGTGAGAGCGTTGCTTACGTCTGTTTTCTTTATAACTATAGTAAATACGATGACGACAACTACCAGAGTCAACAGCATTCAGTGTGTTTTCGATCGCGCTGCATTGCAGCCGACGGCGTTTGAAATTCGCGAGTGGATTTTTGAGGATTTGATATTGCCTGTAGATATAGTCGACACATTTCAGTTGGACTTTGTGCAATATTCGTTATTTGTCAAATTTATTTCGAGTGAAGCTTACGAGAAATTTGTTCAGGAGCATGTTGGCATGAGACAATTTCGTATTACTGATGGCAGTATTAGTAATGTCCAGCTCGTGCCTTCGGGATTCGGAGTGAGAACCGTCAGGGTATTTAATGTGCCATCTGAGTATCCTAATGAGTTCATTGCACGTTCTCTATCTCTGTACGGCGTTGTTTTGTCGGTTACCAATGAAAAATGGTCAAATGCATATCGTTACCAAGTTAACAGCGGCGAGAGAAGACTAAAGTAGCATATACCTTCGTATGTTGCCACTGCCTGCTGTCGCGCGCGGGTAACTTACATTGGACAACCTCCTACCTGTTCCATCTGCCATTCAACAGAACATCTGCGGCTGAACTTCACACTTCGTCGTCCAGTTCAGCGTCCGCGGGAACGCCCTGCAGACGGTAGTGGAAGGCTTCTTCCATTATTGAGTGAAGTAGTCGCAGGGACTGTACCACAACCCAGGCAGGCGGAACATCTTAACGAAGCGGCGATGCTAGTGCTGGTGAAAAGCATGACAAAGACATTCCTGGTAGAACGGATGGCACGTCGGCCCCGTCATCGACGCCGGGACAGTTACCGCTGGATACCGACGCTGCGCCGGCCTCCTCTGAAACTCAACCGTGTGAGACGCAGGAGCAGGTGCTGATCAGTTTGCCTGAACCACCCCAACAGACAGCGACTGCAGTAGAAATGAAGAAAGAACGTCGAAGGAGAAGTAAAGGGAATAGCGGCAAAGAGGAATAGTCGGCTGCTTTGACAACCGTACGCATGTCAGGAAGTGGCAGCGAGACTGAACCTCAGTCTTCTTGATCAGTGCGCTGCGAGAACACCGCGAGGCAAGAAAGCATTCGTGAACAAACCAAACATCTGAAGGCACTACTGAGCGCCGAGAGGGAACAGAGCGGTGTACCGGCTAAAAGGAAGAGCGATCAGAGCAGCGAGCAGCTGCAGCAGCGCTCCCGCAGGAACTTGCTGAAGTAAGTCGCAGCCCGAGTGATGGCCAAGCGGATGCGGCCACGTTGACAGATTTAGCCGGCGGCGGCGGTCAAGGCGGCGCGCGCACCGCACAGCACCCCGACAGCAATGAGCCGTGGTGTCAGCAGGACGAGGAGACGCAGCAGTAGCGGCTCTCGCGCATGACTGTCACGCTGCGACCCTCTGCAACCCCCTGACACGTTACGGCTCTGACGTATCGCCTCATACTCCAGTCGTTGAAAAATGAGCCTGGTTTGAAGCTGTCGAGAAGGATGATCCCAGCAATCAGAGCTCATCGCCCTACAAGCCTTTATATACGATAGCCAAACCTAAAATATTACCACACTTAACATCAATAGGATCTAAAGTGCGGTGATACTCCGTTCGCTAACTGGTTTCTTGTATGGTACCAGCGTTGACATTGCCCTGCTACAGGAAGTATTCACAGTCTTAGAAGTGCCCGGTTATATACTTATTGATAACATCAATATGCAGGATGCTGTGGGCACTGCCATACTTTAGCGCGACGGTATACCCTTTACGGACGTGCAACGGCTGCCTAGTGGTCGTGGCATTTCTCTTCGAGTGAATGGTGTGCAGATTGTTAACGTGTACGCCCCCTCAGGTAGCAGTCATAAGAGAGAACGTTCAGCTTTTTATAAAAGCGATATTCCCATGCTCCTTAGCGCATATCGTGCACATCTCATGCGGTGACTTTAACCGTGTGCTTAACGACAGAGACCAAACTCCTAAGACGAACGGATGTGTCGAACTTGAACATTTAATTGATGGGATGCGTCCTCACGATACGTGGGAAAAACTGCACGGTGAACAGGTAGCGTACACCTTCGTCACCAGTCAATCTGCCAGTCGGCTGGATAGAATCTATGTGTCCGATGTCCTCCAGCCCTCCTGTGACATAGCTCCTGTCAACATCTCCGACCAATGCGCATAAAAGTGTTACCTTAACCTACAACGTCAGCAAATCTACCGCAGATAAGGCTACTGGAAATTGACTGTCGGCCTTCTGCAGGATGCCCAACTTGAGGAGGAGGTGAACATAATGTGGCAACAGCTCCAGCGGCACCGACGTCGTTACGCTAGCGTTCTACAGTGGTGGATTCAGTGTGCCAAGCCGAAATTACGCCTCACCATCATGACATACGCTAGACAAAAAGCTTTTGGCAGAAACAGACTATGGAATTTTATTATCGCTGTTTGAGAGAACTGTACAGTCAAACTACCAACCCTTCTCGCGATATCGATGTCAAGATCAAACGACGTAAAGCGAAAATCACGACGATCCAACGCAAACGAATGGAAGGTATCATCGTGCGAGCCCGCCCAAAAGTCGTTGCCGCCGAAGAACGGGCCTCTCTCTACCACATTCTGACAACGGCGAAACGATGTAAAGCCATGTTGATTGAAGCTGTCGTTGATGACGCCGAGAATGCCATCACGAAGCAACGTGACGTTATCCCGCACGTCTACGACTATTACAGTCAACTTTACAAGAAGCAACCAATTTATGAACACTTGTGCGACAATTTTCTGAGGACCTTGAGCTGCCGCTTGTCACAGGAGGATAATGCACATCCGGAATCTGTTTTCACAGAAGACGAAATCCTACTAGCGGTCCTCAGTGCAAAGAACGGGAAGTCAGCAGGACCCGACGGCCTAAGCGCTGAAGTTTACCAGCGCCACTGGAACATCCTCGGCCCGACACTCCTCGAGATAGCGAATGAAATCTGGCACCTGGAAGTAATACCCAAGGCATTCAAGGAAGGTATCATCCTGCCCTTAATCATTACCAGATCAATTATGCTTCGGATGCAAACCGTTATGTACAAGGTTTTAGGTAATTACCAATACAGTGCAGTGCAAGGCTGAAGATCGATCTCAGCTGCTTGTGATTTGAGGGACATCATCTGTTCATATTCTGAAACCAAAGGAAATGGGGCTCTGATCATTCTAGATTTTGAGAAAGGATATGATCGTGTACGTCATGACTTCCTCTTTAAAAGCATGGCAAAACTCGGTTTTGGGCCTCATCTCATAGAACTAATTCGCAAACTTACTACAAACGTCTCTTCCAGGATTCTTATTAATGGTCCATTTACTAAAGAAGTTTCCATTGGACAATCCATGCGACAAGGATGTCCTCTGTCAATGATTTTGTACGCCATTGCAGTAGAGCCGCTACTGCACAACTTAGTGCACTGTGGGATCCGGCACAGCATCGGTTCTGTTACTACCCCACGCACTGCGTATGCTGACGATATATGCGTAACTGTTTCATCGTCACAACAACTTATGTCAGGAGAAACTCTTCTCCAAACATTCACGTTTCTTTCAGGAGCAATATTAAATAGAACTAAAACCACAGCTTTGCCCATCGGAGGCGGTATCGGAGATATATCCCATGTTACCCCGTGTAATGTAAAGGATTGTCACAAAACTCTCGGTGTAGCCTTTGAGGCCAACCCAGACAGATTCCTGACAAGGAACTCGTCACAAATGTTTAATAAATTATGTGATACTTTGATACACCCCTCCGACCGTGATTTGAACATACTACTGAAAGTTAAGACCATAGGGATCACCATTACATGCAAAATGAATTATTTGGAGTTCATGCTTCCGACCATCTAGCGAAGAGTATACAAGAAGCACTACGCTGGTTTCTTTTTAGAGGGCATATTTTCAAAATTCAATTTGATACATTAACTTTACCTACATCGAAAAGTGGCCTTAACCTCATTTAGATACACAATAAATGTGTCACCCTGCTCCTAAATCGCAAATTTCGTACACGGAGGACCAGTATCATCGCAAACCTCATCCACAGAAGAAAGCCTCATAGCCTTGACCCACCCGTTGATATCACCGGCATTCCGTTATATTACCGACATGTGCGACTGTACTGCATGGAACCGAGCTACGTCCGACACAACATCGTCGATACCGGCAGTCTCACCAACACGAAACTTTATAACCTTCTCATGACAACAAATCACAGAAATCGTCTCGAAGACACATATCCACATATAACATGGACTATAGTGTGGCGGAATGTGCATAGCCACATCTTACTGTCACGCGTCATATCCGACTGGTAGCTCACAGTCAATGATAAAGTAGCAACGAATGACAACCAACATAAGATAGGCCTTCATTCGACGCCCAACTGTGACGCATGCGGGAGAGTCGATACATTAATACATCGGCTCACGTGCGGACCTGCAGAAGAAATTACAATATTTCTTCTTAAAAGATTTTTGGTGATAGACCGCATGACGCCCAATAGTGTAGACCCTATAGGGATCATTCATCGTCAAACACTGAGATATCCACAAGCAAAAAACAACGCGGCAACGTGGATCATGGGCCACAGAGCATCGTTCATCACGCAAAATAGGCGTACTACTTTCCTAGATTATTACTCTTACATCGAAACTGAACACCTCAAAATAAGCCAAGATCGTGATTACAGGAGATTATTTGGAAATATTCTGCAAATCATAATCAACGGTTAAGTACTTCAAATCCAGTGTTTCGGATAGTAGAGGTTAACATCTATCTATATAAAGAATCCTAGTTTCTTCCTGAGACTTTCGTTATCGTATTATTCCAGGCGGTTATCATTGCAGAAGGTAGTTTTATTTCCCATGTTCTTACATTTCCTTTCTCTCGCAGAACAGGAGAGCAAACTTCCTTCGATAATGAAGTGCTAGTCAATTGTGTCATAGAAGTTCTTCTGTTAAATACTTTGGAAAGAAGAAATATCAAGAACAGATTTCATTTCATATATTGCGCAACGGAGGGCTGCAAATAACCCATACTTTTGTTAATTCTACTCACATCACAAATTGGAGAAAATGTTTATTATTCCTTCCTCATTAATGGAATTCCATCCTTGTTCGCTTTTGTTTTTCAAATAGAATGTAATGATTTATTTGCAAATACAGCTTAGAAGCTGGCCAATGAAGGCAACGCAGGTGAGAGATTGGCTGGGCTGGCTGGGGTGGCCGTGCGGTTCTAGGCGCTACAGTCTGGAACCGCGCGATCGCTACGGTCGCAGGTTCGAATCCTGCCTCGGGCATGGATGTGTGTGATGTCCTTAGGTTAGTTAGGTTTAAGTAGTTCTAAGTTCTAGGGGACTGATGACCTCAGATGTTAAGTCCCATAGTGCTCAGAGCCATTTGAACCATTGGCTGGGCTGTAAGGGGAGAAGGGAGGCAAAATAACTGCACTACTCTATTCACCAACTCTAATATCAGATGGTGGGAAGTAATTTGCACGTCATACAGATGATCGTTCTTTTACAGTTAAAATGTGCGACATCTCATCGCTGGAATGAAATTACAATGAAATGAATACCCCTATCTGCATACAGGCGTTGACATAAGTCAACGTGGACAGTTCAAAATGTGTGCCCCGACCGGGACTCTCTCTTCTCTTTACACGGCAGACGCTCCATCCATCTTTTTTTCTTTTTCTTCACTCTGTTCGGTATTGTTCGTTGCGTTTGGTCTGGGCGGACGTCACAAGACATCCGTTCAAGTTGATCGTTGATTCCTCTACTCAGTTTTTTATCACAGAGGGCGAGTAACCCTCTGACCGAACACGCAGAGCTGCCGTGCCGGCATCTGGGCCACCGAGGACAGAGGGTAGCGCGACTTCAGGGACTTACCTCTTGCACGTCTCCTGTGAGACCCACATTTCCAACTTATTGTCGTGCACTATATTCATAGTGCCCCTGTCCGTTATACTCATTACTCGCTGCTTTACCGCCGATTCCCGTACGAGTTCTGGTAGTGTTTGTTCATTCGCACAGAAGAAGATGGTCAAACGGCCGGTGAGCCTTGACTATATATATATATATATATATATATATATATATATATATATATATATATATATATATATATATATAAAGATGGTAACTGTTCTTTCGGACATGTCCGAAAGAACAGATACCATCTTTATATTTTACTGTTGGCATTACACACGCTCGCAGATGACGTTCACCGGGCATTCGTCGTAGCAACACCCTACAATCGGATCGCCACATTATGTACCGTGATTCGTCGCTCCACACAACGTTTTTCCACTGTTCAATCGTCCAATGTTTACGCTTCTTACTCCAAGCGAGGTGTCGTTTGGTATTTAGCGGCGTGATGTGTTGCTTATGAGCAGCCGTTCGACCATGACATCCAAGTTTTCTCACCTCCCGTCTAACTGTCATAATTTGGAATTCCTGTGTGGTGGTCTGGATAGATGCCTGACTATTACACATTACGACCCTCTTCATCTATCGACGGTCTTTGTCAGTCAACAGACGAGGTCGGCCTGTACGCTTTTATGCTGTACGTGTCCCTTGACGTATCCACTTCACTATCAAATCGGAAACAGTGGACCTAGGGATGGTTAGGAGTGTGGAAATCTCGCATACAGACCGTGTGACACAAGTGACACCCAATCACTTGACCACATTCGAAGTCCGTGAGTTCAGTGGAGCGTCCCATTCTGCTCTCTCACGATGTCTAATGACTACTGAGGTCTCTGATGTGGAGTACCTAGCAGTAGGTGTCAGCACAATGGACCTAATGTGAAAAACCTATTTTTCTGGGGATGTCCGGATACTTTTGGGCACTTAGTGTATTACACTCTGCTTTGTCAATAGTATGGCGGCACATCTCGGCTTTCATTATGTCACTATGCTTCGCCTGCAGACCTGGGCGCTCGGTCGTTCCCCCGTGCTGCTATAGCTTCCCTGTTTGTCACAACTCGCTCAGCATTTCCTCCTAGCTGTCAGTCTACTACCCATTGACACAAGCGGTTCGGCTTCCCGGTGCTGGCAAGGTACAAGATGGACGAATTTTTAGTGCACGTTGAAGATACTATCCTGTGTAGTGACGTATTCCACTTCCTTCAGAAAATTTGTCTTGAATTTTTCAGTTTGGAGTACCTGTAATAAACTCAGTCTACATACAGGGTGGTCCCGAATTCATGGTACAAACTTTAATGGTAGGTACAGGACATTGTAACAAGGATTTATTGTATAGGAATGTATAGTCGCAGGTGACGCGGTGAGGCGTAAACAGGGGAAAGAGAAATGGAGTGATCGGTTGGTGTCACTGCCGGTAGAGGGCAGTAGATGAACATGATGTATCGCAGTAGGGACAAGCGCCATTCAGAATTGTGCTGCCGTAGACGATGGGTGACTTTACGTATGCAGAAAAAGCAGACATGCATTACATGTACGGCCGTGCAAATGGTAACGCCAGAGCTGCGTTACGAATGTATCGCGCGGAGTATCCTAATCGACGAATGCCGGATCATAGAATTTTTCAACGGTTACATCGTCAACTTTGTGAAACAGGTACGTTCGACGTCAACAGACATGACGCTGGTCGATTAAGAGCTGTACGCACTCCAAGACTGGAAGAACGCATCTTGAACATAGTGGCTGATAGACCCGAGTCAAGCACAAGAACTGTTGCGCGTGACGTACATGTGAGTCATCAGACTGTATGCAGAGTGTTAAATGAAAATCGCTTACACCCCTTCCATTTTCAAAAAGTACAAGCATTGAATCCGGCAGATTATCCTCTTCGCGTGAACTTCTGCCAGTGGTTGTTGCAGCAATGTGCGTTGCAGCCGGATTTCGTAGGTCATGTGCTATTTACAGATGAAGCGACATTTTCACGCGAGGGTGTCTTTAATGCGCACAATTCCCATGTGTGGGCAACAGATAATCCACATGCAACGCGTCCACATGCGTATCAACAACGTTTCGGCATTAATGTGTGGGCTGGTATTGTGAACGACTTTTTGATTGGGCCATACTTACTACCCACGCGACTCTGTGGCGAAAGCTATCTTATTTTTCTGCAAGAAGTGTTACCAGAACTGCTGCAAGATGTTCCGCTCGCCATTCGTAACCGCATGTGGTTTCAGCACGATGGAGCGCCAGCACACTTCAGCACTGCTGTACGGAATTACCTGAATGCCACGTTTGGTGCTAGATGGATTGGGCGTGGTGGACCAGTCCCTTGGCCACCCCGATCTCCTGATTTCTCTTGCCTCGATTACTTTTTATGGGGACATCTTAAGAGTCTTGTTTATGAGACTCCAGTTGACTCAGATGAGGATCTCGTTGCTCGCATATCTGTAGCTGCTGCAGGTGTGCGTGAAATACCAGGCATCTTTGAACGTGTACGCCAATCGCTGCACCGACGCTGTCAAGCATGTATCGCTCATGGTGGACGCAATTTTGAACACTTACTGTAAACATGACACTTGTCAACAACGATTTCAATAAAATCTTTCGTTTTCCTTTCGGCCGTTATTTCCCCTGTTTACGCCTCACCGCGTCACCTGGGACTATACATTCCTATACAATATATCCTTGTTACAATGTCCTGCACCTACCATTAAAGTTTGTACCATGAATTCGGGACCACCCTGTATTGTGCACCAGTGGTTACAAATTATACAACTTCAGCTATTCATCCACTACCATACAGCTAATTTACATTATTTTCTACAGTTGATATATCGAAGCGATGGTGTAGGTCTTTCCAGAAGGCATTTGCTACACACTAACACAATTAGTCATATACTTATTGCTTCATCTATTAGTTTACACGTAATTCCGTTACTGTGTCAGAGCTTTATTTACAAACCAATCAACGGATGTCTGATGCACGGGTAAATCTGAGCGGTGTACAGACTTTCGTTTGAAACAGAACCACTACAGAGCAGGCATATCTCACGTTTATAATCGTGATATCGTGATACTGTCCACCGTAGTATTCCTGTATGTTCTGGAACATTTGTTCGACTGTAATTCTAATTTTCTGCGTTGCTACTAGTTCGTCTGACGAGCGCAGAATGTCTGGAGTCAGGTATTATTTAGAAAGGTTAAGTTTTGAGTAGGTAGCACCTCTGGAAGCTTCTCGGGCCGGTAGAACATAGAATGTTCGCGGTCGTACCACTGATGATAACTGGTAAGCGAAATGTCCCGCTGGCTAAGTCACAAGTAATACCGTTTTTTATTGTTCCACTTTCCCATAAGTCCGTTCTATTCATACCTGCTGGTTTCCCTTACTCGTAACAGTTTACTATGACTACATGTGGTGAAAAATCTGAGTAGACCCACTGGGTGCCCACTCTCAGCAAATGTGGATACGGCGTTAACACTTACCTTTGACATACACTTCCTTCGGTTTTCCCCGCGAACAAGTGGCCCTCGCATGCCTGTACGCGAGTCTGTATCATTCCACGTGGGCTGAACTTAACACTTTCCCTCTTGTATCTCTGTAGGTCTTCCAACGACATTCTAATGTAGCCATCTCTTTGTTCTGAAATTATTAATACATCTTTATCCATATCTGTACTCATTTCGCTATAAGTCCTGAGAGAAAGGAACCTTTATCACTATCTTCCCTCCATTCAGAGATCGAGATTACACGTATAAAACTATACCCCCATATACAAAAACCACGTTTTGTCAATCTCTCGATGATGAAAGATAAAAAACAAAAACAAACTTTAAAACATACCCTAAATAGATAAAATAAAACTGAACGACTTCCCAATAATTTACACAAGAGCAAACGATGTTTGATACAGGAAAACAACAATCGCAGAACTTACATAGCAACGTGGCATAAGCACATAACGCATTTCAGACGTGCTCGCGTGATGAGTTGTTTGTTTTTTCTTTGTTCCACGAGGCTTCGCACTCAGTACTGCAGCTGCTGCTGTTATCTACGGCAATGCATCGACAACTCCATTAAGAGGCTTAATATGTCCCAAGTGAATAGTCGCATTGGTATTTGCGAGTGTTACTTGTTGTCAAATGTCTCGTAGTTTCTTAGAAAACATTTTTACTGATTCTTACTTCGGCTTCGTCACATCGAAAGAAAGAGGAACTTTTCTTGCTCCGTATGGCGAAATACCAATAGCCGCATAGACTCTAGAATTGAATGCGGTGCTTCAAAATTTAAAAATGGTTCACAATTTTCATGATTACTCCAAGTGTAATAGATTAACATTTTAGAAATCGTGCGATGATCCCCCATTGGCTGAAGGGTGGAAGGGCCTTGTTCTCAGCTTGCTAATCCGGAGCGATCGACACAATTGCTTCACAAGATCAGACATGAAACATGTTCGTGGTATGTAATTAACGTGTCTGGAATGCTGAATGTAAGCAAAAAATTATTTACTATGCTTTGACAACGGGACTCCCTTTTCGGCCAAGAACTGCAACCATTACTATACAAAGCGAGAAAGGTTAGTTATAGTCAGTATGGATTTATTTCCTGCTGGTGCTTTATTGAATGGGTCTAAAATGTCTGTCCTAAGCATTAAAAATAGTTTAATTACTTGCAGTAGACATTATAACGGAATCGGTTGGTGGCTAATATCAGCCCTTTGTGCACAAGGTACGAAGTTCCCGACGGATTGCTCGAGGTCTCGTTTTCTAGTCCTCCATCAAAATTTTCGGCAGTTGGTCTATCAGTTGCTCTTCACCCAATATGGGTTGACAACAAATGGGCATGTGCTCGTGTCGAGACTTCGTTCTGAAAATCTGCAGGTACTACCACTAGTAACCCACACATTGTTCTTCTCCACAGCAAGCCATAGTGCGTCACGAACTGAGGTTGCTTCTTTAATTGTTGACAGCCAGCATCAACAGCTAGAGAATTTAGAAATTCAACAATGCCCCTGTCTAGTGTTTGTAGAACTGCAATTTTCGATTCAAACTGCCGGCGTTAGCATGCCTTTTCCCTGGTTTTTGTAGTAGCTCGTAATCAAATTCACGCCTACGGAGTACCCAACTTATCCAGCTGCAAGGGTCATTCCATCCGAATAACCATTTAAGAGCACCGTGATACATCACTACCATAAACTTTTGGCAATATAAATAACAGCGGAACCACGCAGTATCATAGATTACTGCTAGAATCTCCTTGTCTGTCTTGGAACAATTTTCCTCTGCTTCCTTCAACTGTCCGGATATGTGCGCTGTAGGACGGTCTTTACCATCTATATTCTGTCCTAGACAAACATCTGGCATACAGACTGTATGACACAAGTGACACCCATTCACTTGTCCACATTCGAAGTCCGTGAGTTCAGTGGAAATAGAATAAATTCTGTTTCAAAATTGGGCAACGTGAAAACCGTGTCTGTTGTCAGTGCTCGTTTAAAGTATCAGACGACGTCTGACATTCGGTAGACCTTTCAAATTTTGCTTCTTTCCGTAACCAACGGTTCAAAGGATTGGCCACTTCATCAAAGTCCTTTATGAATCGACGATAATAATTACAGAGACCGATGACACTCTGCAAGTGTTTAACTGTCTTCGGTTGCAAAAAATTCTGAACTGCTGAGACCAAACCTGGATCTGTTCTCTCACATTCATTGCTAATTATATGCCAAGATGATTTATTTCTGTTGCTGCAAAACGACATTTATCGATGTTTAGCGTTAATTGTGCTGTTCCAGTCTTGTGAATACATCCTGCAACTGTCGTACAAGCTCTTCCACGTCCTCTGAAAACACTGTTATGTCATCCAGATAGATGAAACAATCCTTATGTTTCAATCCGCTAAGAACATGGCGGCGGGTGCATTTTTGGGTCCGAATGGCGTTCGACGATACTGGAAAGACCATCCGGGACTGAAAAAGCTATCTTTGGTCGATCCTTTGGTACCACCTCTATGTAATGACACCTGATTTTTAAATCCTTTGTGGAGGAATAGTTAGAGGTACCAAAGTTGTCAAGAGTCTCTGTTATGTTTGGTGTCGGATATGCATCGATGATTGTTTATGCATTGAGCTATCGATGATTACAGCAAAATGTGTATTTTTAGTGCCATCTGGAGGCTTCTTCGGGGCCAAAATTACCGGCGCCCCCAGAGACTATCACTGTACTCAATAATACTGTCATCTGGCTGCTGGTCAATAAATTCTCCCATTATTGATTGCACACACTTCAGAATTCGGTATGGGTTCTTGCACACTGGAGCATTATTCGATGTCGGAATTCTGTGTTGCATGAATGGCTTTGCTGGTAACGCACGACTCGGATTGAACAAATCCATAGACTGCAGTAAAAGGCTTCGATTGCTTTTCTATTATTTCCCTGTAAATATTCACTTTCTCACGTAATGCAAATGCATTGACGGTTTGCTTGCGGCGGAGGTCCTCACTAGACCTACCTATATCATCTTTCTCCGAAACATCTAAATTAGCAAGTAGTAAACCCTTTGGCAGGCTCACTTCGTCAGCGCCAAAATTATCAAGACTGAACGAAAACATAAAATCTCCATTCACGTCACTGACGAGTACAATACTTCTGCGAAGAAAACAGTGTGACTTATTCAACTCATCGTTAGTTTCCAGTGGTTCAACAACATATAATAAATCTATAGGTAGCCTGTATCTATGCTCACCCAGATCAACTTCCCTGTACCTGTGGTATTATATCACGTGTAATGATCTTTAGGGCCTATGTTCGAAGTTTACTGGGTATCACCTTCTTTATCGGCGAAACTTGCGACAGATGTTGCCCCTAGCGGAACAAATGTCGGCAAAGTTCAACTGTACGCTGAATAATGTCAATTTTTGCGTGATGCTTAACTAGAGAGTCGAGTCCCAGGATAGCACAATATCCCCCACCAACACGCGGCGATAATTCTGCATGCTCTAGAAAACATTTATTTCCCACTTTAAAAATGAACGGCGTTGCCCCCAATGACTTCACGTCATCATCACCCACTCCGCGCAACCTGTACTATGGCGACCGCAATCTCTTTCTGCCCAAGAGATCCAGACTCAGTGCTAACACGGAAGTCCCTGTGTCCCCCGGAAATTTATGTTCCCTACCATTTACTTTGTGTAGCAAGAAACATTCTATTTCTCCATACGTTTCTCAAGTCTCGTGTTCTCCTGGGAACGAAGCCTCTTAGATGAGACAGCCCCGTTTCAGTTTAACGAGCGATTATTAGGACGTTGCTTGTCCCGCGTTGTCTTCCGACAATCAGGAGTGTTATGTTCCACTTCCCAATATTCGTAACATTCGGGCTTATGTGGCCCGTGTGCCCATATCTAAATCATTTCACTTCAGAAGAAAAAACACCACGCTCAGTCTATCCTCGTGTAGCAATATCGAATATCTACAGCTGTGTAGCAATACTAATTCGGTATGGGTTCTTGCACACTGGAGCATTATTCGATGTCGGAATTCTGTGTTGCATGAATGGCTTTGCTGGTAACGCACGACTCGGATTGAACAAATCCATAGACTGCAGTAAAAGGCTTCGATTGCTTTTCTATCATTTCCCTGTAAATATTCACTTTCTCACGTTCTACTGGGAACGAAGCCTCTTAGATGAGACAGCCCCGTTTCAGTTTAACGAGCGATTATTAGGACTAGGTAAGCCACTTGGGTTCTCCATTCTGATCCCCTTGACATATCAGCAGAAATACCTCTTAGAAACACATCCAGAGCCCTATTCTCTGCCTCGTGCTGAACAACTCTAACGGTCTCCACATTCTGCGTTAGTTCAATCGTTTGAGAGTTCAGTTTCATAATCCTGTCAGAGGATGATTCCATTGCCTCTAAGACAGTCCACTGAATTTTTCCATAAAGAAATCTCGCACTACCCTGCTTCCGATTGCGCTGTATTAGACCGTTGGCCAGTTTATTAAACGTTTTGGTCTTACTGAGGATCTCGTGGTACATACCGCATGTTTTCGTGTCATCCGCTGACCTTAATCAAACTATATTCAAGGACGTTACTTCCAACAACTTTCCATATTTGTTGGAAGCTTTTACATCACTAATAAAAATACATAAATCCTCGGTTTCTTTCCCCGAAAATGGCATTATGATGTTACCTGCCTTAGAAACGATGAAATGGGGACGTACACTCAACACGATTGTATTTTCTTCCGAAACAAGGTGTCCTTGGCCTTCAACGGCTTCCCATTGCTCTATTCTCGTGCGGAATGCTTCGTTGTAGTGCCTGTGTTGCGTATAATTTATAACACCGTGGATATCTGCCCTTGCCGTACTCTCACCGTTTCATTCGGAGTCGCTGCTCATATTTCTGACATTTGCGTAAACTCCATCTACCCTTATACAAGAAAAAAAAAAAGAAACTACACACACAACAGGCAAAAAAGAAAAGGAATTAAAGTATACTTATTCTTTATGTCATATCGTAGCTCAACGAGGTTCTGTGCACTGGTGTGCTTCATGACCAACCCTTCTACACGTACTAAATGTAGCTGACACAGCTTGAACACATGCCGAGTCTTGCCCAGAAAAATTACAGTATGCACATCTCTCTTGCAGCCGCAAATGAACTTCTCTAGTGTTCCACCGGAACTAAGAAAAGTCTGAATGTTACTGCAATCTAATAAATGACACTGTTAAGCTCCATACGGCTCAATATGGCCGTAAGAAAATTCGTAACAAGGAAGCAAACACATATCAGTCACTGACTACTCTGCGTTGTTACGAACTTCCACTATTAGCTGTTCACCTCACATCAGAGCTGCGTAGACAGTCAGTTGCTGCTTTTCTACATATGTAGGTGTGACATAGACGTCTGAAGCACTGGCAACCACCTGCTGATATCAGATATAGTAGTTGGGTCCCAGACTCCTACAATCGTCAGGAGAGAGCAGGGTGAGATGTGATGGTGAGGACTTAGTTACAGTCGAGAGCGTCAAGAAAATATCATTGACAGTAATGCATCTATAATGCAGTACGACAGGATTGTCTTCCAAAGTGCTGCACCACAACTGGGCTGCGTGCGCTCGATTCGCAGTACCGCCAGCACAGCAAAGTGTCGGGTGGTGGCGGTTATGTCACGAAGCGGCCGCCAGCTCTATGTGTCAATCTCCAAAGTGCACTCGTTGACATAGAAGATTTGCACGCAGCAGTGAGGCCCCAGTTGTACCTGAAGTAGTCGCTGGCCCACAAGGGGCAGAGTCCAGCTCCCGTTTAGGAAACAGAAGCTGGCAGCATCGTTGTCTGTCATAGGAATGCGATCAGCAGCAATGGCCTTCCATCTCAAAGGGAGATGATGGACAGCGTCCTGGTCACGCAGGCCAAGCCCCCGGCTGACCAGCAGGATAATGGCTGCCTCCACCCCCCTCCCCCACCAGTGTTGCTTCCAGCCAGAATCGGGTTCCATAGGCTACTGAAGACAAGTAAGTGTGTCGAGGTCGGACATCCATAGCCTCCCCTCTTAATGAATAGCTGCACCTAACACAATGGCTCACTCTACGCTTGGGGCAGTCGGCAGCCAGCACTCAGCAATGAGACATTTGATAAGAATGGTGGGGTATTTATGTTGGTGCTTCTCGTGCACTCTGCATCAGTGCGAATGGCAATTACATAATGCGTCCTGGTTTTCCCTCGCTGTCAGCTCTCCTAATGACTTCAGACTTCAGCAACTGCACCTTTTGTGGCGACCTGCCCACTCATCTCTTATACGGCGCCTAAAAGATGCTGCTTTCTCGGATAGCTACACAACAATTGAAGCAAATCACATTAATGACTTTTATTATAATAAAGTACATTGACAATGCTTAACTTTCGGTCGCAAGCAATTGGAGACATGCAAATAATTAATGTCCTTCGCTGTGTACAATGTCCATGCCAGTTATTACACAAGTTCATGTGAATTACTAATCACGGCCCTTCTAGTGCCTCTCTTGTAGTGCGTGGTTTCTACTGTCCGCCGAGGCCGGCAGGAACGGCACTTATGTTCTCTCCGACTAGAGGCCGCTCCTGTCGTGGTGCGGTCCTAGTCAGCGCACTATTGGCTGACGTTGTCTCACAGCCTTCTCTACTCTTGCGTTCTTCATCTTCGTGGTGGCGCTTGTCGTTACGCCGAAACACCTCTCTAAGGCTCTTTACTGCTAGCTCGACACCTGAATATTTACTCATGCGCTGTACATTGCCTTCGTTACGATGCTCTGCTTTGTAACTAATACGTCGGTGCAATTCGGCCTCCATGATGTCGTTACGCTTCGCCTACAGACTTGGGCGCACTGTAGTTCCCAGTATTATGGTAGCTTCCGTCTTTGCTGCAACTCACTCAGCATTTCCCACTACCTGACAGTCTACTGGTCATTGGCACAGGTGGTTCAACTTTCTGGAGCTGCCAAGGAAGAACTTGGACGAGTTGCTAGTGTACGTGACGGATGCTATCCTGGTTCGCAACAGTTCACTGGAAAATCCACTTTGATATTCTGAGGGTAACAGGGATAAAATACAGAAAGCGAATTATTATCTACAAGTGTTAAGAACTCAGACAGCAGGTTTAGAGTTTGGAGGAGCTAAAACGGAAGCAGCAGTTGAGAAGGGTGTGAGTGCGTTGTAGACGCTTATCATTCTCCCCAGTGAATAACACTGAGCAAGCGGTAAAGGAACAGAAGATGTGGTTTGGAAAGAGTGTTAAAGTTACAGGAGAATCAGTTCAAGCTTATCCGTCAACGTCGTCACGCTGTAAGAGACAGCCAGAGACTTTGAACATCAGTTGAACGGAATGAATTTCCTTCAAATTTGTTACAAGATGAATTTAAGCCAACGCTGAAAAAATAAACGAAGTAATGCTGATAGGATTGGATTAAATAATTGGACACTAAAAGTAGTTGATAAGTTTTACTATCTGGGCATCAAAATAACAGACAATGGCCAAAGTAGACACGATATAAAATGAAGATTGGCAACAGCAAGGGAAACGTTTCTTAGAAAGGGAAATTTGTTGAAATGGCATATAAATTTATGTGTTAGGACGTCTTTCTGAAATTTTTTTGTGCAGTGTTGCAATGTAAGGAACTGAAATGTTAACGACAAACAGTTCACACAAAAAGATAAGTAACCCTTTCGAAATCTGGTTTCACAGAAGACCACTCAATATTACATTCTTAGCTCAAATAATTATTGTAGAGGTACTGGATCGAACTGGGGAAAAACGAAATTTGTGGCACAACTTGGTTGAATGAAGGGATCAAATGTAAGGACACATTCTGAGGCATCAATGAATCGCCAATCTGGAAATGGAAGGAAGTTTGGGGAGTAGAAACTGTAGAAGGAGACAAGATAGATGAGAAGTTTTGTGCCCCTAAACTAGCTTGGAGCGTTATACAACAAGCTAGACAACGACAACAAGGTTCTTCGAATCAATCACAGCCTGCCATCTGCCTTTCCCATATGTAATTTGCTTTCTGTCGTCATTAGACTCTAGTTCACTCCACACTGTAGCACCTAGTTATCGTACTATTTTTATTGTTAACAGTTATTTGTCACAAATAACGTTATCGAAAAGCAGTGGATATCTTCGTGTGTTTAAATGCAGGAAGTCACACGTACTTACGTACAGGGTAATGGGCCAGTCCCTGCATCAGTCATTGGTCATCCTCAGGTCATCCTGTATTCCTCTTCAGTCTTCGACAGATGCAAACGTCCTATAGATGACCGCCTCATGGAGTTTCCGAGGTTATCCACTAGAGCGTTGACATATGATGTAAATAATGGTTCCAATGGGTCTGAGCACTATGAGACTTAACATCTGAGTTCATCAGTCCCCTAGAGTTTAGAACTATTCAAACCTAACTAACCTAAGGACATCACACACATCCATGCCCTAGGCAGGATTCGAACCTGCGACCGTAGCGGTCGCGCGGTTCCGGACTGAAGTGCCTAGAGCCACTCGGCCACCCCGGCCGGCTGTAAATAATGACGCCATATAGCATTCCTTTCGGGTACTACCTAAACATCTTTACATCTATTGCTTTCCGCCCGTTCAGACCGTGCTGAATACGATCTGCTAGGAACAGGTGGCTTAAGCTATATATATAATCTGACACACCTAAAATCACGGTATCATACATATGAACTGTATCAGGTTTTGGTCCATATATTGGTTCTGAGAGCTGAATATTGAATTTTGACTGCTCAGATACACTACACATCGTTTTCTGTCACTCATGCTAACCAGCTGCTTCATTCCCAGTCGTGGCCTAATGAGGCTGCACAGAAAGTACCTGACCTTAACAAACATCAAAATGGCAATACATGATTTACGAAACGTTCACAGATTACTGTCACAATCAAAGCGTGCCTCTAAGCAAGTCAATATCAGATTCTGACTTGCTTAGAGACACACGTTTATTGTGACAGTCTTCTGCGAACGTTTTATAAAGCATGTCTTACCATTTTGATGTTTGTTAAGGTCAGGTACTTTCTGTGCAGCCTCATTATGCCAGGCTTTAGAATGTACCAGCTGGTTCGAAACTAGTCGCCAAACGTAAAAAATCAATTGGTTCCACGATTACAGCGAGTTTCGTATACAGTTCTACCTGCAAAATAGGTAAATAATAACAATAATAACAGCAGTAAGTAGTTGTGATGTCTTTTATAAGGCACGCAAGTTGTCCATGTAGTTACGCTAGAAATCCACATCTGGCGAACCAGAGTAAGGTTTTATGTGATTTTCCTAAATCGCTTAAGGTACATGACGGGGTGGTTGCTTTGAAGGGCACAGCAGCTTTCCTTCCACATTCTAACTCACTCCAGGCCATTCCGCCGTCACAATGACTTCATTGCCGATGTATCGTTAAACCCGAATTCCCCTCCTTTGGTGGAAAAGTTGTATGTCCGAATGAATTCCACAACCTGTTCACCATGAGGAACTTCATAGTCATCACAAGCTGTTACGATATCTATGTTTCGGACCGAGATAACTCATTGAAATGACGTTGAGGAGAACCAGTGTTCAAATCTCCATTTAAAAATCTATAGTTAGATTTTAGCGCTTTGACCACATTAATTAAGGGTAGTCCTGTGAAGATATAGTGCATTTATTTCGCCATCCTGAGCTTGTGCCGCATCTCAATCGATCACGTCGTCGACAGGACGTTAAACACTAATCTTCATTCTGCATTCTAATAAGTTGGGATATCTCACAAACAGGTAGTTTATGGCAGAACATCAGCAAACGAAGTGCTATATTCAAATGTTTTCACGAACGTGAAGCATGAAACTAGTTACATAATTTAGAGTAAGAAACCTACAGTAATTCGAGAATTGTCAAGTACCATTGAAGTCGTTGTTATCCAGCTTATCGGCAATCGGCAACTTCGATGGAAAAATCATAAATCTATTAGACTGTTGAAAATACAATAATGTACGTTAGAATTAGCAAACTTTGTAAGTCCCTACGTGGTTTTAAATTTCCCTATGTAATGTTCACTTGTGATCAATGCTTGTCTTTGCTGTCACAAAGTAAATTATCGTCGGAATAACTCATACCTCAGACGTACCCCTACTGTACCCTTCTTGCATGAAAAAAATATGGCTCTGAGCACTATGGGACTTAACTTCTGAGGTCATCAGTCCCCTAGAACTTAGAACTTAGACCTTTTAACTCATTCGAAATGTATTCTGTGGGGTTAAGGTCGGGACAATAAGCAGGTCAGCCCATTCAGTGAATGTTAAGGTCCTAAACTCAATGCCCCACATGTGTTGCTTTATTACAGTGTGTATTGTCATGCTGATGCAAATAGTCATCATCTCCGAACTATTACTCTACAGTACAAAGATGCGATGCCGTTCAACGTGTTCATATCCTTTCGCAAGTAGCTCTTTCTTACGCACAAAAAGGGGACCTCAACCTGATCACGAAAAATACCCACATACAGCTACACCGCCTCCTCCACATTTCATTGGTGGCACTACACACGATGGCAGGTAACGTTCTCCAGGAATTTGCCAAACCCAAACCCTTCCATTGGATTCCAACAGGGCACAGTGGGATTTACCACTCCATGTCGCTTGTTCCCAGCCATCCACAGTCCATTGGCGTCGCTCTTTACACCACCTCAAGCGTCGCTTAGCACTGACAACACAAAGCTTCTGTCCAATTACTTGTTTACCAGTCTGATGTGGCAATAGGAGGCAGCAAAAGGAAAACTGAAGTTTAAATTTCGAATTTAAGAAATCGTTCAAGACGAAGGTCATATAAACATGTCGTTGTTTGACAATCAGACAGATTTCTGTATGTAGGACATAAGTATCCCTAGGCATCCGTGGCGTAGAGAAGCAACTAAAAGAACTGAAAACAAGTAAGTCGCCAGGTCGGCATGAATCCCAGTATTGTCTTGTAAAGAGTACTCTACGGCACTGACCTCTTAGCTTGTGTATTGTATTGTGTATTAAACTAGGGACCTAGAAATGATAGAGAGGCTTCGTCCCACCATCGCCCTCGGTGGTTCACAACCCCACAATTGGCCACAGCAGTCCACTCATCCCACCGCCGCGCCACACCGAACCCAATGTTATTGTGCGGTTCGGCCCCCAGTGGAACCCCCTCCCCCTCTCCCCCCTCGGGAACGTCTCTCATACAAGACGATTGTAACCCCAAATGTTTGCGTGGTAGCGTAATGATGGTGTACGCGTACTTAGAGACAGTGTTCGTGCAACAATCGCCGACATAGTGTAAATGAGGCGGAATAAGGGGAACCAGCCCGCATTCGCCGAGACAGATGGAAAACCGCCTTAAAAACCATCCACAGGCTGGCTGGCACACTGGACCTCGACACTAATGCGCAGGGAGGATTCGTGCCGCGGACTGGCACATCTTTCCGCTCGGGAAGCAACGCGTTAGACCGCGCTGCTAGCTGGGCGGGCTGACCTCTTAGCTTGCATTTATCCCAAAATCTTTTGCCCAACTCAAAGTCCCAATGAAGTGAAAAAAAGTGCAGGTGACTCCCGTATATAAGAAGGGTAAAAGAACTGACCCACAAAATTACAGACCAATATCCTTAACATCGGTTTGCTGCAAAAATTAGTTCGAATCTAAAAAAATTTCCTTGTGACGGAAAAACTTCTTTCCTCAAACCAGCAAGATTTTAGAATTCATCGTTCCTGCGAAACTTATCTTGCCCTTACTTCACATGATATCATACGAACCATGAATGAAGGGTTTATAGATTCCCGGAACGCGTTTGACACGGTGCCGCACTATAGATTGTTGCCGAAGGTACGAGAATAGGGAGCAGGTTCCCAGATATGTGGGTGGATCAAAGACGTATTAAGTAAAGAATTCTGTACAAAGTCCTCGACGGCGAGTGTTTATCAGAGACAAGGGTTTTGTCAGGAGTTCCTCAGGAAAATGTGATACGAACGCAACTATTCTCCATAAACATAAAAGATCTGACAGACAGTGTCAGCAGTGAACTCCGGTTGTTTGCTGATGATGTTGTGGTGCACGGGA
The DNA here is from genome assembly GCF_021461385.2 of Schistocerca piceifrons. NCBI lineage: Eukaryota > Metazoa > Arthropoda > Insecta > Orthoptera > Acrididae > Schistocerca > Schistocerca piceifrons. The sequence goes on along the minus strand of NC_060149.1, from coordinate 49,627,986 downwards.
AGGTGTCATCTTTGAATTATTGCACGAGGATACAAGACGACTTCAAAACATTTGTAGCTAGTGTGATAAATGCCATGCAGCTCTTAATATAGATAAAATGCAAGTTAATGCAGATGAATAGGAAAAACAATATCGTAATGGTCGAATACAACATTAGTAGAGTGCTGCTTGACACAGACATGTCGATTAAATATGTAGGCTTAAGGCTGTAAGGCGGCAAGAAATGGAACGATCAGGTAAGGATTGTAGCTGGGAAAACGAATAATCAACTTGTGATCATTGGGAGAATTTTGGAAAAGTTTGGTTCATTTGTAAAAGGAGACCACGTATAGAACACAAGTGCGACCATTCTTAGGTACTCCTACAGTGTCTAGTATTCCCAATACCAATTCAGAAGTAGGCTGTTAGATTTGCTACTGGTAGGTTCAAACAACACTAAGGTATTTCGGAGTTCGGGAAGTCGAATGGGAATCCTTGGAGGGGAGGCGACGTTCTTTACGAGGAACACCTCTGAGAATATGTAGAGAACCGGTATTTGAAGCTGACTACAGAATAATTCTACTTCCACCAACGTACACTGCACGTACAAACCATAAAGATAAGATACACTATGTAATCAAAAGTATCCGGATACCTAGCTGAAAAAGAATTACAAGTTCGTGGCGCCCTCCATCAGTAATGTGGGGATTCAATATGGTGTTGGCCCACCCTTAGCCTTGATGACAGCTTCCATTTTCGCAGGCATGCGTTCAGTCAGGTGAAGAAGGTTTCTTGGGGAATGACAGCCCATTCTTCACGGAAGTCTGCAATGAGGAGAGATATCGATGTCGCTTGGTGAGGCCTAGTACGAATTTGGCGTTCCAGAACATCCCCGAGGTGTTCTATAGGATTCAGGTCAGGACTTTGTCAAGGCCAGTCCATTACAGTGATTTTTTTGACGTGCAACCACTCCGCCAAAGGCCGTATATTATGAACAGATGCTCGATCGTGGTCAAAGATGCTATCGCCATCCCCGAATTGCTCTTCAACAGTAGGAAGCAAGAAGGTGATTAAAACGTCAATGTAGGCCTGTGCTGTGATAGTGCCAAGCAAAACAAGAAGGGTGACAAGCCTCCTCCATTAAAAACACGACCACACCATAACACCACCGCCTCCGAATTTTACTGTTGGCACTACACAAGCTGGTAGATGACGTTCACCAGGTATCCGCCATACCCACACTCTGTCATCGGATCACCACATTGTATACCGTGATTCGTCGCACAACACAACGTTTTTCCACTGATCAATCGTCCAATGTTTACGCTCCTTACTGCTAGAAAGGCGTCGTTTGGCATTTACCAACATGATGTGTGGCTTATGAGCAACCGTTCGACCATCCAAGTTTTCTCACCTCCCGCCTGACTGTCATAGTACTTGCAGTGCATCCTGATGCAGTTTGGAATTCCTCAAAAATGGTTCAAATGGCTCTGGGCACTATGGAACTAGACATCTGAGGTCATCAGTCCCATAGACTACTTGAACCCTAACTAACCTAAGGACATCACACACATCCATGCCCGAGGCAGGATCGAACCTGCGACCGTAGCTGCAGCGCGGTTCCGGACTGAAGAATCTAGAACCGCTCGGCCACAACGGCCGGCTTGGAATTCCTGTGTTATGATCTGTATAGATGTCTGCCTATTATATACTACGACCCTCTTCAACTGTTGGCGGTCTCTGTCAGTCAACAAACGGGGTCGGCAGGTACGCTTTTGTGCTGTACGTGTCCCTTGACGTTTCTACTTCACTATCACATCGGAAACAGTGGACCTAGAGATGTTTAGGAATGTGGAAATCTCGCGTACAGACGTATGACACAAGTGACACCCAATCACTTGAGCACATTCGAAGTCCGTGAGTTCAGTGGAATTCTCCATTCTGCTCTCTCACGATGTCTAATGATAACTGAGGTCTCTGATATGGAGTATCTAGGTGGCAGCACAATGCACCTAAAATGAAAAACATATGTTTTTGGGGTGTCCGTATACTTTGGATTACATATTGTAAGAGAAATTAGGTTTATGTATGGAGGCATATTGACAGTCGTTTTTTGTCACCATGTTTGCGAGCGGAGCAGGGAAGGCAGTGACCAGATTCGTACAAGGTACCCTCCACCATGTACCGTATGGTTACTTGCAGTGTTTGTATGTAGATGTAGAAACCTGTGGCTTACTAGGACCTGCTTGATCATTGTACCCTATTATTTTTAACCACCTACACACAGTCACTGTGCTGGGTGGGCTGCTGCTACCTCTTCGGAATTTACGAGTGATTCCTTCCAATGATTTCTTGTGGTTTCTTGCAGCCACTCTCCGCAATGTTCGACGGTTTCCGTCCATCACTACATGATGTCTGCCTTCTCTTGGTTTAGCTGCGTTTGTTCCTTCACGATTCCACATCAGGACAACACCGGGAAGACTCGACTTGGGCAGCCTTAGAGGAGTTGAAATATTCATGAAGGATACATTACGCGGGTAACATCAAATGACGATCCAACGTTCCAAGTCACTGAAATCTCACGTGTGACCTAGCCTGCTGTTATTGCTTTCGTGTTGACTACACAATACTTTCTGCCTACTTTGATACTGCCAGGTCGGCTTCTGGAGACATTTGACGCGAAATTGCACGTTATAAAGAGGTGTCCAGATGATTTTCATCAGTTAGTGTGTGTTTATTCTGTTCTAACTTACCTAGCGGCTCCACCGTTTAGAATAGGGAAAGTTAGTTTTGTGCGATATTCGGAGCACGAGTTACAGCAAGGTGCAGGCTGGATTGCAGTAAGTTACGTATACCAGCAGTTGCGAAGGCAAATAGAGGCCACAGGGGCGTAGACCTGCTGGAGAGAGCACACACAGCAGTTTCCATGGCGCAAGTAACAGGCAGAAGAGGGCCACTGGCCAACTTAAGTGTTATGCATACGTGATGCAAAGGGGCGCACTTGGCAAAACAGAGGCTCCCAGCCGAGTATAAATAGGTGCCGTTTTCTAACGAGATTGATTCAAGTGTGACAGCTCTCCTGCACCGCCGGGCTACACGCAGCAGCAGATGGGGCGCCAGCGTCCCAGTCCACGGCGGGTCGTTGGTTTGACGCTCTGAGGCCGACACGGGGGCCACAGCCAGGGCGCGCCACTCTTCGGCCCGCCACTGCCGGCCGTCGTCTCGGTTCCCGACACATGACAGAGACTTCCAAGGCGAGGGTGGCAGATTCGAACGACGGATCACGGGCAGTCATTGCTGCCGCGTTCTCAGCTACGCCAGCTAGGAAGAAGCAGCAGCGGGGCTGGCCTTCGGCTCCAGGTGGAGCAGTGCGGAAACAACGAGGACAGTGGCCACTGATCCGGCTGCTAGCGCAGCCACCCTGACATCATCGGAATTCAGCGAGCTGGCCAAGGCTAGCACGACACAGCGTTGCGCTGCACAAGCTGCTGGGATGCTTCCTCAGCATTGTGGGGCCCTGTGACGCAGACCGACGTCAACGGAGCACTGTAGTGGGAACCAATAAATCATTTCGAAAGTTCTCGCCGAGGTTTAATACGGCAGCTCCTGGCAACAGCCAGTACATTTGGTGTCTTCCCGCTACATTTGGTCACCCTGATACATTCGGTGGCAGAGGTCGCCACAACATTTGGTGTCAGAAAATTGGACATCGTCAGTGCAGTATGACGTTTGAGCCCACCATCTACAGTACAGTCACAAGATGTGTTGAGTTTTTACCAGTATTCTTTTTGAGTGCTGGCGGTTTCTTTCTTTTTTGTTTTCTTCGAGTATAGCTCCTGGCAAGCCACATTTTAGTTGTTTTGCGTGGGCGTAGTGTTTTCTATTATCAGAGTAAGTGTTATTGTATTTGAAGCAGTAAGATTTTTTTTTCTCGTGGCATTTGATTGCTTTTGTATTGGTTTATGATGATACTGGGTACGACGATACGGAGCTGTAGGAAGTCAGATTATTCTTGTACTTAATCTAGAAGCAAAACAACTAACTGGGAACGAAAGCAACACAATGGCAGAGTCAACGATGCAAGCTGTGTTGGAACCAGAAGCGGAGAAGATTTTGTTGGAAAAAGTAGCACATTTGACAGTAGACAATACGCAGTTGAGAATTGAATTAACATCTAGAAGTGAGCAGGAAACCGTATCTGATCAGTCGTTGTTGCCTAGGGTGCAAGTGATTGATCCAGCCACCGCAAGTTTGGTTATTCCGTTTTCTGGCAAGGCATGTGAGGAAGTGTGTTCGTTTTTGGAGGGTTTGGAAATTTCAGCTGTGATGAATGGTTGGTCTGATGAGCACTTGTTACATATAGCCAAGATTAGGTTAACGGGTGAAGCGAAAACAAATGTAAGGTGTTCTGATGCCTCAAGGAAGACAGGACACTTCAAGCAGTTAAAGGAAGGGCTTTTACAAAGGTACAAGAAACAGAATAGCGCTCACTACTTTAGGGAGAGTTTAAGTACAATGACAAGGAGACAGGGGAAGACAATGGAAAAATTTGTGGACAGGATAAGGGAAATTAATGAGTATAAATATGGGTAGGGTCAGAGCGATGAAGCGAATACTATTCTGTTGCAGGAGGCCGAGCAAAGGGCACTTGATGTATTTTTGAGAGGGTTACCGGCGCATATGTCACGGAAAGTACGTGAAGGCACTCAAAAAGATTTGTATTCGACCATTCAGCTGGCAATTCAATGTGAGAAAATAGACATGGCAACAGGTGTACGTGAGAGGCAAAAATTATTCGCAGCGGGTATAAAATGTTATAAGTGTGGTCGTATGGGACATGTGCAGAGGCAATGTACCCAGTCACCGAGGAATAGAGGAAGGGGTGGAAATCAGCAGTGTAGAGGATGGAGAAGTGGACAAGCATTAAATGGCAGAGGGAGCCCAAGACCCACCTAAGGGAGTTCCCGTTTAATTTCAATGGTACAAATACGTATGCAGAGGTGGAATGTTCAGTGGTAGGATCCGTAGGAAGTAATAAGTTTAAAATTTTGTTGGACACACGGGAGCAAGTGTCAGTGACTACTAAGAATATAATAAGACGAAGGAATTTAGACCCAAGACGTTATAGGTTGCGTGGAGAGGGGGATAAGGAGGTCACGCGTTTTGGGTCAGTGACAGTTGACTGTAGGGAAAGTCTGATTTAATGAATGCATGGAGTTAGTACCATGGGTAAGCGAGGGCTACGACATGATCCTAGGAGTAGATTTCTTGCATCAACATTAGCCAATTAACCTTGGACAACGAACTGTGGAACTTAGTGAAATGTTATTTCCACTAAAGGAAACTGTTGTCAATGCAGAGCTGTCGCGAGGGGTGCGAGGGGTGTTCAATATAATGAACAAACCAATTGAACCACGTACATTAGCATTAATGCTTAATTCGCATGAGTGTGTGTCTAGTGGCACTGGGAAGTGACATTGGGTAAGTATGGAGTCGAATCAACCTGTGGGTACAGTATGTGTTATTGAACCATTGGAGGATAATGAAGATTTGGCTTCATTGGGTTGTTTAGTGAAACGCAGTTTTGTACACGTACAGGAGGAAAACGACGGGCGAGTAGTTCCCGTGAACGTGGATAATTCTAGCGCTGTAGACGCGAATTTGAGGAAAGGAGTTGTAGTAGCAAATATAGTTGTACCAGATGACAATGACTGGAGTTCCAGAGGCAGGCGAAGCGGTCAACTACTAACTGCCGAAAGAATTGCATTGCATGACAAAGTTAAGCATTTGAAAGGAGGAGAAAGAGAGCATATGGAAAAATTATTGAGGGAATTCAAGGATTTGTTTTTTCCACAAGAAGAGGGAGGAAGAGTGATGGTGATCCCTGTCCTCAGGTTACTGGAAAGGGAAGTGTAGCATCTGACGCATGTGGAGTGTTGTTGGAGGAGAAATCAATTGCAGTTCTGGAGAAATAAATGCGTCGGAGTGATTTTGCGGCAAATCAGTAATAAATATGTGTTGAATGACGTCAGAGTCGTATGATTTCCTGTTTAAATTTTTTTTATCGACAGTGCTGGGTCAGGAAAGTCGTGGTTAATGCACCAGTTCATGTAATGTAAATTTAAGTATAAAAGTAGTCACACACTCGGTCATGAGTTTGGATAAAAAATAGTAAATGTTTGTGGAAAATCCGTGAAGCTACATATATGGGACACGTGCACGGTGCAGTTATTTTTAGCTTTGGGGAAAGGAACAGACTGTCCAAGGGACGTCGTGGAGCCAAGTCTGAGCTTGCAACGGGTCGGGATGCACTGGATCATCTCCACCTACGTGAATGTGGTAGTCGTGGCAAGTTGTTTTGAGCGGGGAGTATTTACAGAAGCGAAACATATAGACCTCGGGGGGAGCGGAATTTTAATCAATGGAACTAAGTGGAACATAATAGGACCAACCTCCCACCTGCTACCATCAATTTCAGGAGTCATGCAATTGAATGTTACGCAGCCACTGCTGTACAGGCCAGAAGCATCTTTAGAGTTTTTGCCAAGGCAGAATCTGACCTTGTTAAATCAAACTCTGAAGCCAGGTCTGTTGAGATCTGTAAACCACTTCGTTTTAGAGCAAGAGAAGCGCATATCAGTCAGCAGCTTGTTCAACATGTCGCGCAGTATAGGGAAAGGCAATGGCAAATAACGATCATTTTGAGCACCTCTGTGCCAAGTGTCATCGCACCGTTAACTTCGTTATGTGTTGTTTTCTTCCTGATCAGGCAGAGAGAGAATTCCCAAAGGGATCCGGGGGTAGTCCAAGTCCCAGTAGATTGGATTCCGAGGGCGTAGGTAAGGGGTTGAACGAGCGCTCAGCAGAGTGGTCATCCATTAAGGATTTTTTATGTTTTTCCCCTCATGTCATTTGCTTAGGAGCACTAGACCACGTCTAAGTTTTCTAATAATAAGTAAGTATGTCATGATTGCCAATCCAAAAAAGTTTAAGACTTAGTTAAAGGAGGACTCGGGGACTGGATCATTCCGAAGAGGGGAATAATGTAGTAGCTCCACCGTTTAGGATCTGGAAAGTTAGTTTTGTGCGATATTCCGAGCACGAGTTACAGCCAGGTGCAGGCTGGATTGCAGTAAGTTACGTATACCAGCAGTTGCGAAGGCAAATAGAGGCCACAGGTGTGTAGCACTGTCGGAGAGGGCGCACACAGCAGTTTCCATGGCACAAGTCACAGGCCGAAGAGAGCCACTGGCCAATGTAAGTGTTATGCATGAGTGACGCGAAGGAGCGCGCTTGGCAAAACACAGGCACACAGCGGAGTATAAATAGGTGCCGTTTTCTAAAGAGATTGATTCAAGTGTGACAGCTCTCCTGGACGGCGGGGTGTGTCACATTGCCTTGCTACACTCAGCAACAGATGGGGAGCCAGTGTCCCAGTCCACAGTGGGTCGTTGGCTGGACCCTCTGAGGCGGACATGGGGTCCACACCCAGCCAGGGCGGGCTACTCTTTGGCTCCCAACCGCGGGCAGTCGTCTCGGCTCCCGACACATGCCAGAGACTTCCGAGGTAAGGGCCGCAGATTCGGACGCCGGATCGTGGGTGGTCGTTGTCACCGCATTCTCAGCTATGCCAGCGAGGAAGAAGCAGCAGTGGGGCCGGCCATCAGCTCCTGGCAGAGCAGTGCGGAAACAACGAGGATCGTGGCCACTGAGTCGGCTGCTGGCGCAGCCATCTACATATACATCTACATTTATACTCTGCAAGCCACACAACGGTGTGTGGCGGATGGCACTTTATGTGCCACTGTCATTACCTCCCTTTCCTGTTCCAGTCACATACGCACCCAGGTTCCCGGGTTCGATTCCCGGCGGGGTCGGGGATTTTCTCTGCCTCGAGATGACTGGGTGTTGTGTGATGTCCTTAGGTTAGTTAGGTTTAAGTAGTTCTAAGTTCTAGGGGACTGATGACCATAGATGTTAAGTCCCATAGTGCTCAGAGCCAGAGAGAGAGAGAGCCAGTCACATATGGTTCGCGGGAAGAACGACTGCAAGAAAGCCTCCGTGCACGCTCGAATCTCTCTAATTTTACATTTGTGATCTCCTCGGGAGGTATAAGTAGGGGGAAGCAATATATTCGATACCTTATTCAGAAACGCACCCTCTCGAAACCTGGACAGGAAGCTACACCACGATGCAGAGTGCCTCTCTTGCAGAGTCTGCCACTTCAGTTTGCTATACATCTCCGTAACGATATCACCCTTACCAAATAACCCTGTGACGAAACGCGCCGCTCTTCTTTGGATCTTCTCTGTCTCCTCTGTCAACCCGACCTGGTCCAGATCCTACACTGATGAGCAATAGTCAAGTATAGGTCGAACGAGTGTTTTGTAAGCCACCTCCTTTGTTGATGGACTACATTTTCTAAGAACTCTCCCAATGAATCTCAACCTGGCACCTGCATTATCAACAATTAATTTTATATGATCATTTCAGTTCAATACGTTCCGTACGCATACTCCCAGATATTTTACAGAAGTAACTGCTACCAGTGTTCGTTCCACAATCATATAATCATACAATAAAGGAACCTTCTTTCTATGTATTCGCCATACATTACATTTGTCTATATTAAGGGTCAGTTGCCACTCCCTGCACCAAGTGCCTATCTGAATCAGATCTTCCTGCATTTCACAGAAATTTTCTAATGCTGCAACTTCTCTGTATACTACAGCATCATCCGCAAAAAGCTGCATGGAACTTCCGACACTACCTACTAGGTCATTTATATGTATTGTGAAAAGCAATCGGAACTCAGCGGGCTGGCCAAAGTCGGCATGACACAGCGTTGTATTGCACAGGCCGCTGGGGTACCTCCTCAGCATTGTGGGGCCCTGTGACACAGACCGAGGTGAACGGAGCATTGTAGTGGAAACAAATAAATCATTTATAATGTTCTCCCCGAGCTTTAATACGGCATCTCCTGGCAACACCCACTACATTTGGTGTCTTGCCGCTACCTTTGGTCACCCTAATACATTCGATGGTAGAGGTCGCCACAGCACTATAGAGGTTGTTTCTGCTAACTGTTTTTGGGTTTGGGTTGTTTGGGGGAAGAGACCAAACTATGAGGTTATCAGTTTCATCGGATTAGGGAAGGACGGGGAAGGAAGTCAGCCATGCCCTCTCAGAGGAACCATCCCAGCATTTGCCTGGAGCGATATAGGGAAATCACGGAAAACCTAAATTACGATGGCCGGACGCAGGATTGAACCGTCTTCCTCCCGATTGCCAGTCGAATGTGTTAACCACTGTGTCACCTCGTTCGGTTTTTGCTAATTGTACGTGTACTAGACAAAAAGAAAATGTTTGAAGCTTGGGTGCCTTCAGTTTCAATGTATGCTTTGAAGGTCGTTTTTGGCACTTTTTGAAATTGACCGCATCATGATGGGAATGGTTGCAGAGTGCAACGATACAGAAAACCGCACCGTTGATACAACCACAATGGTGGGGCATCAGTTGAGAGGCCATATAAAAATGTGGATTCTGTAGAAGGGTAACAGTCTTTTCAGTAGCCATAGGGACAACATTCTGCATAATTGACTGATATGGCCTTGCAACATTTGCCAAAATATCTTTGCTGCGCTCATTCTGCAATGGCTGAATTCAAGGTGAAACTACAGCCTTTATTTCTCCAGAGGATATGTAGCTCAACTAATGATTAAATAATGCTGGGAGCTCCTCGGGTGTGTCATTTCGTAAAGAAAATAGTGCCCTATTCTGATACCCATCAGGACCTATGTCACCAGAAGGAAAAACAAAACCTTCATTCTATGGTCTGATCGTCGAATATTCGACTACTTAGTCGGGTAGGAAAGGTAGATAATTTGTTGAACTTGGATACAGCGAAAATGCATGAAGTGCGGTAGTAGGAAGAACAGGACTTGTGGTCAGGCGAGTAGAGGGTTATAAACACAGAAATATAATAGTTGTAATGCAAGAGTAGGACTCATAATAATAAGAAAACAGGAACACGGGTAAGCTACTACGAACAACATAGTGCCGGCCGGTGTGGCCGAGCGGTTCTAGGCGCTTCAGTCTGGAACCGCGCGACCGCTACGGTCGCAGGTTCGAATCCTGCCTTGGGCATGGATGTGTGTGATGCCCTTCAGTTAGTTAGGTTTAAGTAGTTCTAAGTTCTAGGGGTCTGACGACCTCAGATGTTAAGTCCCATAGTGCTCAGAGTGAACGCCTTGTCGTAAGCAAGACAGATGCGAAATCAGCCCCCATCGAGTAGTACACGTTTATATGTCATAGCTTTGCAAATGATAAGAAAATTCAGTTAATACAGGGTGATTCAAAAAGAATACCACAACTTTAGGAATTTAAAACTCTGCAACGACAAAAGGCAGAGCTAAGCACTATCTGTCGGCGAATTAAGGGAGCTATAAAGTTTCATTTAGTTGTACATTTGTTCGCTTGAGGCGCTGTTGACTAGGCGTCAGCGTCAGTTGATGCTAAGATGACGACCGCTCAACAGAAAGCTTTTTGTGTTATTGAGTACGGCAGAAGTGAATCGACGACAGTTGTTCAGCGTGCATTTCGAACGAATCCGCGGGAAACAACTCAGTATGAACGTGACTCGCCTAAGGTGAACGTTTTCTGTGCCATTTCAGCCAATAAAGTTTTGGTCCCTTTTTCTTCGAAGGTGCTACTGTAACTGGACTACAGTATCTGGAGATGTTAGAGAATTGGCTGTTCCCTCAGCTCGAACAAGAAGGACAACAATTCATATTTCAGCAGGATGGAGCGCCACCACATTGGCACTTATCTGTCCGTAACTACCTGAACGTCAACTACCCGAGGCGATGGATCGGCCGCCAGGCAGCCCGTGACAGAGCACTTCATCACTGGCCTCCAAGAAGCCCTGATCTTACCCCCTGCGATTTTTTCTTATGGGGGTATGTTAAGGATATGGTGTTTCGGCCACCTCTCCCAGCCACCATTGATGATTTGAAACGAGAAATAACAGCTGCTATCCAAACTGTTACGCCTGATATGCTACAGAGAGTGTGGAACGAGTTGGAGTATCGGGTTGATATTGCTCGAGTGTCTGGAGGGGGCCATATTGAACATCTCTGAACTTGTTTTTGATTGAAAAAAACTTTTTAAATACTCTTTGTAATGATGTATAATAGAAGGTTATATTATGTTTCTTTCATTAAATACACATTTTTAAAGTTGTGGTATTCTTTTTGAATCACCCTGTATATACTGATGGGGAAAAAATTGCAACACCGAAAAGCAGTTAATGTAGAGTAATGAAATATCGGGAATACATTTGTCTAAGTAACATACTTAAGAGATTAAGAATGAAAGATCACATTTTAATGTAACCGTGATATGGTAACTGCAAATGTGAAATGTTGGTTGATTAATAACCAACGTAAACAACAGTGTGTTGAATGCAAGCATACAAACGTGCATGCATTGTGCTGTACAGATGCCATATGTCAGTATGTGGGATGGACTTCCATGCTTGTTGCTCTTGGTCGGTTTATGCAGGGACGGTAAATGCTGTTTGTGGATGACTCTGGAGTTGTTGTCTGATAGAATCGGTGAGTACGCGCATCATGCTCGCTCGTTACTCGTGAGCATGGCAGCTGCTCGAGAGTGCAACAGCAAATAACTCGTGGCTCAAGCACAGGTGCTCACTAGCTCACGAGCGAGGCGACTGGGTCACATTCCTAGTGAAAGGGAAATAGGCCAAGTGTTATATTCAGTAGCTTGGGATGAAGATTCCACGTATTATGAGCGCAAGTTAGATGAGTTCATTATTTCTTTTTAATAATAAAATGGCTCAAATGGCTCTGAGCACTATGGGACTTATCATATGTGGTCATCAGCCCCCTAGAACTTAGAACTACTTAAACCTAACCAACCTAAGGACATCACACACATCCATGCCCGAGGCAGGATTCGAACCTGCGACCGTAGCTGTCACGCGGTTCCAGACTGAAGCGCCTAGAACCGCACGGCCACACCGGCCGGCTCTTAATAATATTTTGATCTTTGCATTTCCAGGCTATCTCGTTAAGAAGCATCGTAGAAGCAGCACACACGATTTGTTACAGTATATAAGTGGAGGCTATTTAGACAGATTGTGTTCCATCTCGTATGATATGATAGCCTTCATAAAATAATTTCCTTGCCCGTCTTACCGTTATGAATTACCCAAATGTCATCAACACAGCAGCGCATTGATTCTGTAGCGCTTCTATGATACGCTTCTAGGATAAAATTTCCTTCGGCTGGAGAGCTACTATTGAGAATGCTGAGGATTTCCTTACCCACTTTAAAGTGCTTGGGAAATGCACAGACCTTCCTTCACGAGAAAACGTTCCTGATGTAATCACTTAAGGCGTCCATGTTGTAAAATTTCTCAAGTTCATTTTGCGTTTAGAAGCTGATGAACGCCATCTACGGAGCTTCTCTGCGTGAAGGGAAACAGATCTTCTTCCTCTTCTTCAACGACTACACAATCTAGCTTCTGCGAACAATTTGATACATAATTTTTTTTTTCATCACTCAGTACTAAGAGTTCCTTGAAAAATAGATGAAAAACTGTAGCCATGTAATGAGAATGCTGTAGTTCGTTAGCGAAAATCTCTTTTAAGTAAGTTGCTGCACGTTCTTTTAGCAATTTAACTACTGCACTGCTGTCTTAGCTTTAACAGGTATCTAGCAAAGTAAGCGCCCAAGACACTACAAAAGGCACGGTCGGTTCTATGTCACCCTCCAGATCATCTCTAACCTCTTTCAGAAGGGTCAAGGAAATTAATTTCTCCTTCCATTAAGTCAGGCGGATACGAAGATATAATTTCCTGCTTCTTTTTTTAATTTTCTTTGTTTTTTGTTTCTTATTGTTTTTCGTATTTTGTGAAGAAACGAATCCAAATCATGTATATGCCATTCCACAACGTTTTGAATATCTTGATGCAATGTTTTTTTCTAATCTTGCTACCAAACAGGAGGGTTTCATGTACCACACAGATCTACACCTGAATGGACTTGTATATATCAGGCAGTTCTACACTAAGGAACCTGTAACGCAATGGTTGGCTTATCGCTGTGTTTAAACTCTGCACTGCGCATAGCAGACGTTTGTAGTGTTGAAGAGTTTACTTTATGGTTGGCACTTGATTTGTCAGATAGTTCAAATGGCTCTGAGCACTATTGGACTTAACATGTGAGGTCATCAGTCCCCTTGAACTTAGAACTACTTAAACCTAAGGACATCGCACACATCCATGCCCGAGGCAGGATTCGAACCTGCGACCGTAGCGGTCGCGTGGTTCAAGGCTGAGACGCCTAGAACCGCTCGGCCACACCGGCCGGCCTGATCTGTCACAAATATGATTTTGTTTAGTTCCAAAAAATGGTTCAAATGGCTCTGAGCACTATGGGACTTAACATCTATGGTCATCAGTCCCCTAGAACTTAGAACTACTTAAACCTAACTAACCTAAGGACATCACACAACACCCAGCCATCACGAGGCAGAGAAAATCCCTGACACCGCCGGGAATCGAACCCTTGAACCCGGGCGTGGGAAGCGAGAACGCTACCGCACGACCACGAGATGCTGGCTGGTTAGTTCCAGAAAATATATATCTGTATCAGTCGATTTTTCATGTAACTCATTTAGAAGATTTTCTCTCGTTTCTGGAACATCGGGAAACTTCATTGTGAGTAGGACATTGTTTCGCAGTTCACACTTGTCCCCAGAGTCTACAATAGTACAAGCTATGGCAGTCAGATTATGTATTTCGTGTTAATTGTCAATCCAAATATTGCACATCAGAGAACATTAGTCCTGGTGAATAGTTTTCTTTACCTTAGGTGAGATTTAACTTTTTACTGGATCGGTAGTATCTTGTATATGTCGACAGACAATTTTTCGAGAAGGCAAAACCTCTTCCGCTTTCACTGTCCTATACTTGGCCCCATTATCAACCACTATCAATTAGTCTTTGTGAAAGGCTAATAAACCTTTCACCACTGCCAATGTTGAACGGCCGTTGATCCAAAGCACAGAGTTGCACACACTAGTCTCTGACTGTCTCTTTATCACTGTCCGAAACAGTTGTAGATGTCGAATGTGTGATACTTTTGCACGTATGTCTTTTCATGCTCACGGTGCTTGCCTTGTGTAAGAGCAACGCTTTGCATCCCTCTCTTCGGCACTGAAAGCAGTCCACAGGATCATAAGTATCCCATTCAGCCACTATCTAGAATTAAAAACATCAGTAATAAATATCTGTTCTGTCGAGTGTAGCTCCTATTTTTCTCTCGTATCTCCTTAACATAACGAAGAAAATATTTGGGAACCCATAAGGCAATAAAAAGTTAAGTGGAATATATTAAGAATATTATTCCACAACGTCCAAAGTTGAAATCTGGTGGACAGTCCCTTCAGTACATTATACAATGATCAGCCAGAACATTATGACCACCTTTGGCAAGGATAACAGCGGCGACGCGTCGTGGCATGGAATCAATGAGGCCTTGCTAGGTCGCAGGAGGGAGTTGGCACCACATCTCCACACACAGGCTACCTAATACCCGTAAATTACTGGGAGGAAGTGATGACCTTTCACGCCACGTTCAATCACATCCCAGATGTAGTCGATCGGGTTCATATCTAGCGAGTTGGGGGCCAACACATTAATAGGAACTCGGCACTGTGTTCCTCCAACGACTCTATCACACTCCTGGACTACTAACATGCCAAGTTATCTTGCTGAAAAGTCCCACTGCCGTCGGGAAACATGATCATCATGAAGGCGTGTACGTCGTCTGCAAACAGCAAGTGGTGTTACTTTGGCACCACCACTGGTCTTCCCTACATGGGAACAAGCTCCGGAGAATTAAACCTCTCCCATTGGCTTGGACGACTTCCTCTTTGCCCTCTCGCCGCGAGGAGATCATTTTAGCTCGGTTGCTTATCGATCACTGTCTTTTTAGCCATCACCATTTGTTAAGTGGTGCTTTCCCATCACTTTGTGCTCATTGCCCTCAATCTTTAATGGTTCACCGTTTCCTGACGGAATGCCCTTTTTTTAATCACTTATATTCTTATTTATGTTTGCCGTCTGAGTTATCGGCCGTTTTAGCGAACGACGCGCAGGCTGTCGACCGCGTTTTACTGTTTATCCATTGTAGCAGTATGGAGAAGAACATTTAATCTATAATTCAGGACCTCCGTTTCGCTATGGCGTATTTTATGGACCTTTCACCAAGTAACTATTTTTAACTGTCTTCCTTCCGTCAGTCGGGCTTAATGTGCAGTCGTTGTCAACTCCTTTTTTGTTTTCGTGTTCTACGGTTATGACATGGGCGCATGTGATCATACTTGTTTTTGCGGCCTAAAAAAAGGAAAACATTTTACGATACTCGTTCGACGTCATGTTGCCTTGCACGAGCTCCACTGGACCCATGGAAGCCCAATCGAATGTTCCCCAGAGTGTAGTGGAGCCGCCACACCATTTATCCGTCCCGCAGTACAGGTGTCTGGTTGTTGTTCGCCTGGTGGACGATGGGTCGCGCATTTCCATAGGCAAGATGAAGACGGTATCGGCATTCATTAGACAATGCAACGCTCTGACACTGCAACAACGTCCTGTGTCGATGGTCACGTGCTCATTTGAGTAGTAGTTGCCAATGTCGTGGTGTTGATATTTTGCACATGCGTGGGTCGTCGGCTGCGGAGACCCAACGTTCGGAATGTTCAATGCACAGTGTGTTGAAGCACACTTTACTGTGTCCAGCATTAAAGTCTGATGTTAGTTCCGCCACAATTTGCCGCCTGTCCTGTTTTACCGGTATGCTCAGCCTACGACGTCCGACTTGTGTCATGAAGGATGGCCGCCCAACCCCACGACGTCTGGACACGGTTTCACCTTGGTTTCGTCACTTGTTGAAGACACTCACCACAGCACTCCTCGAACAGCTGACAAGTTGTGCATTTCCCGAAAAGCTTGCGCTGAGTCACTGGGCCATCACAATCTGCCCTCGGTCAAACTCAGATTGGTCGCGCCCGTTCCCCGATCTACACACAGACAGTACGCTCTGTGATATTACATGCACCGTGCGTGTGTCTGACTAGCAGTCATTCTTCGCCAGGTGACGCTGTTGTCGCCTGGACGGGTTTGTATCAATAGCAGATCGGTAGTCACAACGTTATTGCTGATCAGTGTAAATATCATTCAAATCTCGATGAAGTCGAAGGAGCACATTTTCTAATTGCGTTCGCAAAAAGTATGGTCCACTTTATTCTGTTTTATTTGATTTTTTTAACAGCGATCTTCGTCCGTGACACAATTTCAACTTTGTGTGGAACTGAGTTAACTTAGATTAGACTATGAGTGAAGGAAATGCATTCGTTCTTAGGGCTAATAATGTGCACGTCCAGCATCCTGGCTGTTAGGTGTTAATTAAATTTCCTATATCTTTGAAGTAAGTGTAAATAAACTTTGCAGTGGACTCTTAAAACCACAACGCAGCTTCTAAATGTGCTATGTTATCGTCATAAAAACACTCCAGGTGACGAAACGTTGCACTTCACACCATATTAGTCCATTAGAGCAGCAGAAGGCACTTTAGAAAGTTTAAACTTTAATAGCTAGATGCTCTTTGATAAACTTTCATTGAGTGCAGCTGATGGCTCTTTAAAAAACTGTTCATTCAGCGATGTGCGTCACTGATTAATTCAACTTACGTGGTAATGTCATAATTTAAATCATACATTCAAAATGTCTGTCAGATACCGATTTTTTCCACTGTTAACCATAGATCGTAGGAAGTCTTAAACGAACGAAGCGAACACTAGAAGTAAGTACGAGATCAAACGAAATTTGGTTTTACTAGCAATTTTGGTCAAAAAGTGGAAGCAATTATCAGTATGGAATACAAAAGTTTTAACTCAGTATAGCGTTCTTACTCACAAAACATATTTGTTACGAGCGTGTATAGTCCACATTCGTCATAGCATTCCAATAGTGTACTACAGACTTTAACCCGTCACCGTTTCGAAAGTAAAAGAGATATGAAAATAATTCTTGTGCATTCTTGTTTTACATGGCTGAAAGAATGACCTTCAGGATAATCCGATAACATCATGGCGGGCAGATCCTTCATCTAAAATGAAATGACAAAAATTCCTAGTAAAATTAAACTTGTTTCAATGGTACCTGAAGTACTGGTAGAGCCTTGCGACCATAAGAACGGTAACTATGGAAGTGAATTCCAAACTGCTGGTAACTCTCATCTGTATTCCTTATGCGACTTATCAGCATTTTTAAATTCACTTTCATACATTAAGCTAGTAGCAAGAACTTAACCCAGCAGGAACTACAACAGCTTGTTCCGGGCCTGTTCAGCACAACGTGCGCCCTGTCTGCTTACATTTGCAAAAAAAAAAAACCTATTTCGTTGCTAAAGTTCTGTATGAAACGGCACTGGGGTGTCTACAATTCTAAGGAGTGCAGTGGAACCTCGTAGCAGGCGAGCCCGGCGCCATTGCCCCTCGTGGCTGCGAGTACAATTCTCGGCGGTAACGAGCTACGAGAGAGCCTAAAGGCTGAGGTGACCAGCTGTACCATTCGATGTCACATATGTGCTCGATTGGAGACAGAGCTTGTGATCGAGCACATCAAGGCAACATGTCGACACACTGTAAAACATGCTGGTTTACGACAGCGGTATGTAGGGGAGCGTTAAGCTGTTAAGAAACAACCCCTGGGGTTCTGTTCATGAACGGCAGCACAACAGTTCGAATCACCTCCTGATGTGCAAATTTGCTGACAGGATACTTGGGAAAACCACGAGACTGCACCTGCTGTCATACGCAATCGCATCCCAGGCGATTACTCCAAGTGTAGGTCCAGATCGTCGAGCACGTGGACAAGTTGGTTGCAGGCCCTCACCTGGCCTACTTCTAACCAACACACGGCCATCACTGGCACTGACCCAGAGCCAGCATTCATCAGAAACACAACAAGTGGTGCCCTGGCCACTCGTCTCTAATAGGGGGCCCAAGGGATGCTGATTTCTCGGGTAGCTATACAACAATTCAAAAAATCACATTAATTGTTTTTATTACAATAAAGTAGATTGAGAATACTTAACTATGAGTCGCAAGCAATTGGCGACAGCAAATAACCAATGTCCTTCGCTATACAATGTCCATACAAGTAATTCGCACAAGGTCATATGGATCACTCATAACATCTGTTCTAGTGTCTCTCTTCTAGTAAGTGGTTTTCAGTCCTGGTATGCTAGCGCCTCTGCTAGTGCGCGTCTTCTACTCTCAGCTAGTGCACGTCTTATACTGTCCGGCGGAAGCTGGCAGGAGCGGCGCTTATTTTTTCTGCGGATAGGGGCCGCCCGCGTCGTGCGATCATAGTCAGCGAACGACAGGCTGACGCTGTCTTTCATCCTTTTCGTCTTCGTTCCGGCGCTTGTCGTTAAGCCGGAACATTTCTCGCCCCCCCCCCCCCCCAAAGCGAAGGACCTCATCGTGTAGGGAGTGCGATCACGGCGGGGGAGGCAGGAGTGTGGGCGCATTGCTGGACCGGAAGCTATGGTTGCAGGGGACGTCAAGCTTCCGGTCGTACCCCACCATCCGGCTTTCGCTGTGGTGGAACGTCACCTGGGAAACGACTATAAGGGTTCGTGTCCACCTCCTGATGCCATGAACCAGATGAAGAAGGCGGCGACTGCTGCGGTGTAGGCGGTAGGACGAGAGGAGGCGGAGGAGGTAAAGGTACCGTCTTCATGGGGTAGTCCCGCAGTGTCGTGATGAAACATTCTCTGGCGGCTGCTGTGAACGCGCTGTCCTCTGGATCCGTGAATCAGGTGAAGATTCACTGGAAGATATTCGTGCACATGACAGAGGCGAAGCTGATTTTGATGGCGGCGCTGCAAGCCATCTGGACCTGAAATAAGATACAAGCAAGCGCCAAGTCGTCGGACGATCTCGCCTCGTGCCCACCGTCTCACAAAACATATTTGTTACGAGCGTGTATAGTCCACATGCAATCTCATGCTGCGCGAAGCGATAATTGCGGTATTTCTGCGGCGCCGGTTGCTGAGGAGGTTGGAGCGGGCGGAGCAGTGACCGATGGTGGCGCCCTTGAATGAACTCTGCCGGCGATGGGCCATCGCGTGGGTGCGAGCGATAGGAGGCGGGAAACAGTTGCAGTGCTTGATACCTGGTTTGTGCGGAGCGAAGTTTGGCCATCTGCTGCTTGAAGGCTCAGGCAAAACATTCCGCTTCGCTGTTGTACTGTGCAAGGAACAGTGCACTAATTACATGCAGTATGCCATTGCGTTCACACAGTGTTTCAGATTCATTTGACGTGAACAGAGATCCGTCGCCTTACACTATTACATCAGGTAAATATTTGAGGCAAAAGCAGAGGACAACACCAGAATTTTGCTACGTATCGTTTTCGAATTCATTGGCACAGCAAAAGGTAACTTGCTATACGAGTCAACCACAATCAACCAACGAGTGTTCCAAAAAGGTCCTGCAAAATCTGTGTGCACACGTTGCCATGGTGATTGCGACTTAGGCCAAGCAGAGAATTTTTGTGGCGGAGCTGACTGATTTTCCGCACAGGCGTGACACTGTGATATGATCTGTTCTATTTTGGCGTCCCTGCCCTGCCAAGTACAGGGTCGACGCAAAAACTGTTTCGCACGAACAATCCCCCAGTGTTCTTGGTGAGGTAACTGCAACACTTCTATTTGCAAAGCTTTAGGGATCAACACACATGACTGTCCACTGTCATTTTAACAAGAAGTACACCTTCTGTACAGTGAAGCTATGCCGACGAGCAAAGTATCGCCGCACGACAGAGTTCTTTATGCTAAGCGAATAACGAGGCCAAGATGTGCGAATGTATGTTAGCTAAATGGTCAGATCTGAATCAGCATCCTTGGTCTGTGCAATTTTCATATAGTTCAACGGAAAAGACTGCAGCAATTCAGAATCCTGAGCATCGATATGACAACAAGATGCAGTAGAAGCGTCAGAGTCTGTGTCAGGGGCAATCGGAAGAAGTGAAAGTGCGTCGGTATTACCATGCTGAGCTGTCTAACGATACACAATTTTGTACTGGTATTAAGACAACAACAAAGCCCATCTTTGCCATTTTGGGCAACGTACAGGAAATGGTTTCGTCGCATGAAACAACGACTGCAAAGGCTTGTGACCCGTTACTAACCAGAATTTTCTGCCGTACAAATAATGCTGGAATTTGATAACACCATACACAGTGGCCAAAGCCTCTTTCTCTATTTGTGAATAATTACACTGAGCTTTGGCGAACACTTTTGATGCGAAAGCGATAGGCCTGCCTTTGTCACCAGTTTTGTGTAAAAGCACTGCACCGATTCCGTAAGAGGAGGCGTCAACTTGCAATACAACTGATTTGTCAGGAACAAAGTGAACTAAGCATCGGTCGCTGAGTAATGTATCTTTAAGTTTTTGAAAAGCTACGTAGCCCTCATCTGTTCAAACAAAGGGGACATTCTTGCGACGCAAGCGAAGCAGTGGAGCCGCTAATTGCGCAGCATTTGATATGAACCGAACATAATAGTTCATTTTACCTAAAACTGACTGCAATTCTGTGACATTGCGAGGAACTGGCAAATCAGGAGTGGCTGATTAATGCGACTGAAGAAGATTTAGACCTTGACTGTTTGTGACATGACCACGGTACTGAAAGTAAGCTTTAAAAAAATCACACTTGTCCAGTCCACACTTCAACCCTGCTTCAGGTAACACACGAAACAAAGCACGCAAATTTGCAATATGTTATTCAGGTGTACGAACTTCTACGACATTATTGTCCAAATAGTTTGAACAGTTTGTCACTTGCACAGCCAGCTGTTCCGAATACCGCTGGTAAATGGCGGGTGCACTGCCAAAAGGCAAACGTAAATATTTAAACAAGGCTAAATGAGTATTTAATACACACACTTTTAGACAGTCTTCATCGAGTGGTATTTAAAGATACGCTACGCGCAAATCAGTTTTTGAGAAGTAGCGTCCAGCGCCTAATTTGTCCATGAGATCCTGTGGGTGTGGCAATGGATAAGTATCAATCACAGTTTGCGGGTTGACCATAGACTTAAAGTAAAAAAAAAAAAAAAAAAAAAAAAAAAAAAAAAAAAAAAAGGTTCAAATGGCTCTGAGCACTATGGGACTTAACATCTGTGGTCATCAGTCCCCTACAACTTAGAACTACTTAAACCTAACTAACCTAAGGACATCACACACATCCATGCCCGAGGCAGAATTCGAACCTGCGACCGTAGCAGTCGCGCGGTTCCAGACTGCGTGCCTTTTTTTTTTTTTTTTTTTTTTTTACGACCGAGACTCGAACTCGGGACCTTTGCCTTTCGCAGGGCAAGTCCTCTACCAACTTTTTTTTTTCTTTTTTTTTAAAAAAAAATAGACGCTACCCCTTTTTTGGGGTCGCCGTAACCACTTTTTTTTTTTAAGGTAAATAGAGTGTTCAGTTATGAGTAGGTGGAGACAAGGCGGGCAGGGGTCGGAACCCGAGGCCTGGCCGCGTTGTCTCCCCCCTCCCGTCCCTGAATCACTCCCTCAAAGTAGCTTTTTGATGCATTTTTGTTTTATTTTATTATTATTATTATTATTTTTTTTACCAGGAACAGGGTAAATGAAAAAAAGATCTTTATTGGTACAAACATAAATACAACAGAAATGCCATCCTTCCGGCGAAAATAACACAAGACAATTATAGCGAGCACTTTGTTTTTTTATGAACAAGGTGTAGGGAAAAAAAAGAATAATAATATTGATGTAAGTTAAAAGGTGTGAAGCAATATACAGTGGAGTGAGGGAAAAACTAGTGTTTTCTGGTGTAGTGCATAAAAGAAAGGAGGCGCGTGTCCATGCGCCTACTCCACTGTGGGTTACAATGTAGAAAGGAGCGTGGGGGGTCTCAGATGTCAGCAGGGGGGGGGGGGGCGGGAGTGTTGTCGGCGTGTGGCACCATCCAACTGAGCGGGGGTGACGTAAAGATCGCATGTAGGTAATTGGCGAAGAAGGCGCGGTAGCGCGGTCGGCGTTCGACTGTGGGCGGTTTGTAAGTACTGCCAGAAATCAAGGCGAGATTTGTCGTCATCATTATACATGTAGGTGATCGTCCATCCCTTGACCCATACAATCGCATGATTTTTGGTGGCTGGGAAATAAGTATTCTGAGGATGGATAAAAGTCCGTGGGTCAATCGAGTCCGGTGGAACGCGGAGGTAACAGGCAACGAACTGTCGGGCAAGTTTCCAGACGTCACTGGTGGCAGCACAAGTCAGTTGATGGACATCGTCATCCACGAGGTGGCAAATGGAACAAAGTGGAGAGTCCTTTAGTCCGATGGCGTGAAGACGATGATTTGTGGCGAATTTTTCATTTGCGACTTGGTACCATGTTGCCCGGACGCTGGAGGGAAGAAAAGGCTCGTGGATGTGACGCCAAACCGTGGGCCACCGCGTGGACGGATGTCTCAGTTCGATATTGTTGTTGGATATGGAACGAAGGAGTGGGGTATAAAAATCTTTAGGTCGAGGAGAACGCGTGGTCGGTAAGAGTGTGTGAGCATAACTGAAGTCGACGATGAAATCAGAAATGTGCGTCAGCTGGTGCGTGATGTGTCCGACTGGTACTGGTGGTGTTATGGTCGCGGGCACAAGAATTTCCAGCAAGCTGCGCATAAGGGAGGTGCCCCCGTGCCACTGCTTGTGCATGGTGGACATGTACAAAGACGCCGCGCGGAGTCGCACATTGACAAGGCCGAGGCCCCCCGCTCGCGGGGGAAGGGTGAGCGTGTCGTAGCGGACCTTGAAGAGCGTACCGGCCGTAAGGAAGTATCCGAAGGCAGCCTGGAGGCTGCGTCCAATAGTTGATGGCAGCGGGAGGGCCTGTGCAATGTGGACCATTCTGGACGCCACATGTTGATTGAGGTATTGGACACGTTGTAAAGAATCGAGTCGTCGGAGAAGATTTTGCCGCACCGTCGTGCGGATAGTTTGGAGTGCACGCCGAAAATTGATGGCAGCGGAGCGGCGCACGGTGGAGGTCAAAATGATACCAAGGTATCGGAGTTTTTGTACACACGGGAGAGGTGCTAAGTCGTCGTGTGAGAGGCCGCGTCCAATGGGCATCGCCGCGGATTTAGCCACATTCATGTTACTGCCCGCTGCAGTGCCGTACGTTGATATCAAATCAAGTACCGTGTGCGTTTCACTCCGTGAGCGGATCAAGAGGAGGAGATCGTCCACAGAAAGGTGGCTCGTCAGACTCCCGATGGGTGGCTCCAGGCTTATTGCATAGAGTAGAGTGGAAAGTGGGCAGCCTTGCCGTACGGAACGCCGGATCGCCACTGGTCCCGCCACATGGCCATTAACCTGAATCAGCGATTCGGCGGTGCCGTACAGGCGCCGGATCACGTCGATAAAGGCTGGTAGAAAACCCATGCAGTTCATCACTGAGAACAGAAAAAGATGCCGCACTTTGTCGAATGCGCTGTCAAAATCAATGGCAACCACTGCGGCGCGGAGTCTGCACGCCGCTGCCAGTGCAATTAAATCGCGACTTTCTCCTGTGGCCGTTTGTATATTAACTGAGCCGCCCGGAGTTGTCTGTTCCGGGGATAGAACGCTAGGCAGGACCTTGCGGCATCGCGTTGCCAGTAGGCGTGTAAAAATTTTACAGTCTGCGTTAAGCAGAGTCAGGGGACGGTAATGTGCTGCCGTCACACCTGGTGTCGGTTTGTGGATGGGTATAATAATTCCCGTGACGAAGGACGGCGGTACGGCGTTCCCCATCGTCAGCAGTTCATGAAACATCGTTGTCCACCGTGACGCCATTAGTGTGAAGGAAGCGCGATAAAATTCTATCGGCAATCCGTCGACACCAGGTGACTTATTCAGAGCACCTTTTTTGATTGCATCGTGGATTTCGTCACGCGTAATGGGCTCCATCAGCTCGTCCGCTTCGTCGCTGGTGAGGGTGCGAGTTACGTGTGGTAACACAGACTCCTCTGCGTGGTTGTTGGTAGTCTCCTCCTGGTACATTGTGCGGTAGTGGTCGACAAAGGCACTGACGATTTCGGCCTGGCAAGTGACGTGCTGGCCGCGACAGGTGGTGATCTCGGTGATGAGTTGTTGTCGTCGATGTTTCCTATCGGAGGCGATATGATGTATGGTCGGATGTTCTTGTTCCGCCGAATCTTGACATCGGGTTCGCACCATAGCCCCCTGCAGTCTACGGCGTGTCAAAGTTACAATTTGCGCCTTAATCCTGCTGCGTCCCCTCTGGGTGTCGGGGGTGGGCGGTTGGGCGTCCAGGCCGCGGAGAACGGCGTAGAAATAGTCGGTAGTGTGCCGGCGCCACATAGCAACTTCCTTTCTATACTGAATCAAAGTACGTCGAATGGCAGGTTTGGCACATTCCAGCCACCAGGTCAACGTCGTGCAGTATTTAGGTAAGCGACGTTCACAGGTGGCCCATGTCTCGGTAACACGTTGAAGACATTCGGGATCATGAAGGTGGGAGGTGTTTAGCTTCCACGGTGCACGACTACGCCAGACCACTTGCTTGGGGAAGAGAATGTTGCAGATGTAGGCACAGTGGTCCGAAAAGGCCAGGGGCCAAAGTTCTGCACCTTGGACTGCAGTTGTGAGTTCCCGAGAGACGTAAATTCTATCAAGGCGGCTCGCGGAGTGACTCGTCTGGTAAGTATGTCCAGGCGCGTCGCCGTGCTGAACTTCCCAAGTGTCGCGGAGCAACAGATCTCGGACGACAAGACGCAGTTCTTGAGAGGTGTTGTAGTGGGGCACTTGATCTTTGGGGTGCAAGACACAATTAAAATCACCCCCAAGCAAGTAATGGTCGCAGCGTCCAAGAAACAAAGAAGCAATATCTTCTGAATAGAAGAGTGCCCTGTCGCGTCGGCGGGCGGAGCCTGACGGAGCGTAAATGTTGACGATACGCGTCCCCATGACGGTGACGGCCATGCCTCTGGCAGATGGAAGGTATGTGATATCGGCCACTGGAATGCCTTCTCTGGCGTAGATGGCTACGCCGCGCCCCAGGTGGTCACCAGGAGAAGGATAAGTGTTATATCCCGCGACGTCTGGAAGTGTGGCCAAGTATACTTCCTGTAGTAGTGCGATATCGACGTCCGACGCCCATATCATCTCTCGCAGCAGTTGAAGTTTCACGGGAGAGCTAATGGTGTTAGTGTTGATCGTCGCTATTCGGTAGGTTTGGAGCCGTACCCCGCCGTGGAGGGGAACTCCACCGGCGGAGGATGAAGAGGGGCGAGGCAATGGCGAGTCGTGCCGTACGCCACCTGACGGCGTTATCAGCGGCGTAACGATGCTTCCGTCTGGGGTAACTCTGTCCCCAGCGTGTGGTCCGGGTCCTCATCGACGTCCTCACTCCACACCATTGAAGGCGTTGTCATTGTGATGGTCGTACGTTTCACTTCGGTCGTAGGGGCAGAGGACGTCTCGGCGGCAGTCGCATCGGTGGAGTCCATTGGTTCATTAGCACCTGAGCGAGCCAGTAGAGTAGGCATCGACACATCCACAGTCGGCGTCATGTTGTCATTCGTATCGTCGTGTAGGTTCTCCGAGGCCTCGTCGGGTCGGACGGCCTCTGGAGCATCAGGGGGAGGCGATCCGTCCCGTTCCGAGACCGTACGGCGCCTCCTCTTGCGCCTCTTAGGTGAACGTTGTTTGCGGGTTCGTCCCTCCGTGTCGGAAGACGGAAGGGAGTCGCGTCGCTCTGAGAGGAAGGCCGTTGCGGGAACGTCGAATGAAGGGGCGTCCGTATGTTCAGGCGGGTGGATGTCGGAAGTCGTCGCTGTTGGTAGTGGCGCCGGAGTAGCCTCAGGCTTTGAGCGCGACGTGTCGGCCCCGGCGATATCCGTAGCAGCTGGAAGGGTCACCGGTACGTGGTCCGATGGGCGGCGGCCGGTGGGAGGAGAAGAGAGCGCCGATGCGTAGGTGAGCGGTAAAACCGTCGTCGGAGCCGGAGGTTCCACGGTAGCGGCTGGCAATCGGGTGATTCGTCGCTGAAGACACTCAGATCTGAGGTGGCCTTCTTTGCCGCAACCGGAACAGGTCTTGGGTTGGCCGTCGTATATGACAACCGCGCGGCACCCGCTAATTTGCAGGTATGATGGCACGTGGCGATGGAGGTCGATGGTGATCTGCCGTACACCGTTAAGAACGGGGTACGTTTGGAATTGCGCCCAGCGTTCGGCAGTGTGGCCATGTACAGTGCCATAGGGGTGGAAAGCCGCGATAACATCTTCCGCCGGAAGCTCGAACGGGAGTTCGAAAACTCGTACGGTGCGCATTCCTAAGCCGGCATGGTCGACAGTGACCGCTCCGACATTGCCGTCGGCGTGGCAAAAGCGTAATCCATGGTTGGTGTCACGAAGTATTCTTTCACATACCGCGTCATTTACGACTTTGACGTACACAGTACTGCTTAATATGGACAAATGGATGCCCAAGATGTCGGAAGCTGGGATCTTAGCAACGTCGCGTAGGAAGCGTTCCACTTCCAAGGCCTTTGGTCGTGCGTAGTCGTTGCAGAAGTTGAATCGTAAAGTTAGTTTTCGAAAACGGTTGGCCATGGTTCTAGTGCACGTAAACGACACGTAAGTGACGGCGGCTGAAATGTAAACAACTGCGAACGCGCGCGCTCCGCAGGCGGAATCAACAACACGTCCGTACTGCACGGCGGCGAAAGCCGGACTGACGTCTAGAACCGCTAGACCACCGCGGCCGGCACTTAAAGTCAACATACAGGTGAATGCGACCTGAAGGTTTTGGGAACAAAACTGGTGGACTTGCCCATTGACTGGCTTGTGTAGGCGCAATAGCTCCGCTATCTTGCAATTCTTTAATTTCAGCAGTGACTTTGTCCCATAATGCAATGGGAACAGACCCGACACGGGAAAATTTCGCCTGTGCATTGCCTTTCAGAGTAATATGTGCAACAAAATTGTTAGCTTTGCCTAAGCCTTCAGAAAAGAATTCCGGGAATTCTCTCAGCAAGCTAGCTACACTGTCTTTTACAATGAATGCAGACACGGACATCACATTGTCCTCAATGTTAAAGGAAAACAAATCAAAAAGAATCAAGACCAGATATTTTCTCACAATCGCGTGATTGTAGCACTGTAAAAGTCGCTGTTCAAATATGCAAGCGATACGTGACTAACAAAGTACACTTTCTGAGAGTGGGAGTGTCTTGTCCATTGTAAGCTAGTTTCAGACAGGCATGGAGAGCCTAAAAAAAAACAAAAAAAAACGGCTCTGAGCACTATGGGACTTAACATCTGTGGTCATCAGTCCCCTAGAACTTAGAACTACCTATACCTAACTAACCTAAGGACATCACACACATCCATGGCCGTGGCAGGATTCGAACTTGCGACCGCAGCGGTCACGCGGTTTCAGACTGAAGCGCCTAGAACCGCACGGCCACACCGGCCGGCAGAGCTTAACAGTTCATATGTGTGACGATTTAGCAATGTGACAGGGGCACCTATGTCCAACTCAAATTTCACACGTTTCCCACATGAAGCAAATGAACAGAAAGCTTGTTTGATTGACGTATCACTGAAGAAACTGAACACATGCTAGGTTTGCTAATGCCCGTTGCAGACTTGGAATGTACTGAATTAGTGACATGGGCCTTGTGACGAGACATTTGTGAGTGGGCCGAATTCTTATGTTTGTTCCATTACAAACATATGGATTGTACATGTCCATTCCTACCACAGCTTAACACTGAAATTGTCAGGAGGGGCAGTCTTGAAGTTTGCGCCGTGAATAGATCCGAGGGCAACACTTGATTCTGTTCACCTGTGTAGCCGCCTGTTTAGTGATCTGCTTTCGCGGCGTAGAGCATTGTTTATTCAGGGTGGCTAGCGCAACCTGCAGCTGATTTGGCCGATCGAAAACAAGAGACTCAACCCGACAAATAGCTGCCCACTCAGATTTATAAACTGACAGGGCACCTGAATCGTACTAATCTAGTATTTGCACTATCTACTGAAACGATCTATCGGACAGTGTCAAAATCTGTTCTCTGAGTTTGACATCAGGGACATTGTACACGATCGCATCACGCAACATAACGTCTGAATATAAAGCACTGCAAACAAATTTGAATTTGCAGTTCCTCGTCATACCCTGTAAATCTGTTACCCAATCACGGTAAGTTTGTTCTGACCGTTTTTTGCAATTAAAGAACTGATACCTAGCTGCTACCACATTCACTTTTTGGTCTGCCACGTGTGGTAGTCACGCGGTCTGAGGTGCCTTGCCACAGTTCGTGCGACTCCCCCTGTCATAGGTTCGAGTCCTCCCTCGGTTATGGGTGTGTGTGTTGTTTTTAGCGTAAGTCAGATTAAGTAGAATGCCGGCCATTTGCCACGCCGGACATTTACCACGCCGGACATTTGCCACACTTGCCCCTTCGCCAGGTAGCGATCCCTCAGGTAAGGGACGCCCTTCCTCATACTTCTTCTGTCCGCTTTCAAACCGCCGTCTCTACATCTTACTCGATACAACCAGTACGTAAAGGACCTTCTTCTTCGACATCTTAGCGAAATACAGAGCTTTTCCGAAATCGAAATATTTATATCTTTTGGGAAACGAAATCAATTCCGACGATGATGTCAATATGTAATTAATTTTGCCAAGTATAAATATAGATCCCTCTGTCTGTATGGTAGCTTCCTTTCACGCTTACTGATTGCGGTAGAAACAGTCCATCGCCATGGGAGCAACAAGAAAGGAACGCTGTAAACAGAATGCGAATGTACGCTAATCATTTCTATTTGATCGCTGCATTTGTGCCTACTTTAATTACTACAACTGCATGCCCAAAAGACAATAAGGAAAGAAGAAATGGGTATGTGAATGTATGAAAAGAATGTTTGAAAAGAGGAACGATATACTCCATATTAATTTACTCTCTAAAACCCGATATCCCTTGCGGCGAAACATTAGTTAGTAAAGTGTAGCGGGACAATGTTCAAAACATGACTGAAAGTACGTTCTTAAACAGAGATAAGAACGCCGGCTGGAGTGGCCGAGCGGTTCTAGGCGCTACAGCCTGGAGCCGCGCGGCCGCTACGGTCGCAGGTTCGAATCCTGCCTCGGGCATGGATGTGTGTGATGTCCTTAGGTTAGTTGGGTTTAATTAGTTCTAAGTTCTAGGGGACTGATGACCTCAGAAGTTAAGTCCCATAGTGCTCAGAGCCATTTTGAAGAGATAAGAACATCTATGATTTACATGCCATCCAAAGTCGACGTACAATTTTAAAATGTTCGAAATAAGGAAATGAGGTAAAACAGAATGCTATGCTTGTACCGTACGTTGTTGTTCTACATTGTTTAGCTCTGGTATTTACAGGGCCACAGAGAAAGCATCCTAGGTTTTGGAGGGAAAAGCCGTAATTGTAATGATCTCCACTACAACAGAAACAAGAAGCACAACTTAAGGAAAAATAATGTAATGTGTGTTCCAGCTCACAATCGACACTGAAGCAGGTAGTTCCTGTGACTTGGTATGGACAGAGGTTATATTCGACAACCGGAATAAATTAATAACTGGCTCCTTTTACCAACTCCCGGTCTCAGATGAAACAGTTGCTGAACATTTCAAAGAAAACTCGAGTCTCATCGCAAATAGGTACCCTACTCATACAATTATAATTGGCAGTGACTTCAATCTACCTTCTGTATGTTGACACAAGTACATTTTCAGACCCTACCGTAGATAGAAAACAATTTCCACAATTGTTCTAAATGCTTTATATAAAATTATTTTGAGCAATTAGTTCACGAGGCCATTCAAGTTGTAAATGGTTACGAAAACACACTTGACCTCTTAGCCACAAATAATCCTGAGCATCACGACCGGTACAGAAATTAGTGAACACACAGTCGTAGTGAAGCTCAATTCCGTAACAAAGAAATTCACCAAAACTAAACGCGAAATATATATATATTTATAAAAGCAACTAAAAATTCGCTTGACATCTTTCTAAGAGGCAGTCTCCAATCCTTCCAAACTATGTAAGTGAAGACCACATGTGGCCTAAGTTCAAAGAAATATTATCAACAGCACTCTAGAGATTCATGCCAAATAAATTAATATCAGACGGCACTGATTCCCCCCTCTCCCTCCCGCCGGCCGAGGTGGCCGAGTGATTCTAGGCGCTTCAGTCCGGAACGGTGCGACTGCTACGGTCGCAGGTTCGAATTCTGCCTCCGGCATGGATGTGTGTGATGTCTTTAGGTTAGTTAGGTTTAAGAAGTTCTAAGTTCTAGGGGACTGATGACCTCAGATGTTAAGTCCCATAGTGCTCAGAGCCATTTGAACCATTTGAACTGATCCCCCATGATACACAAAACACGACAGAAAGCTGCTGTAGGAGCACCGAAAAAGGCACGTATAATTCAGACGAGCGCAAAACTCCAAGATCAGCGAAGTTTTACTGTGGCTCGAAATTTGGTGCGGATTTCAATGCGTGATGCATTTAATAGTTTCCACAACGAAACTCTCTCTAGAAATGTGGCGAAAAATCGGTAGAGATTCTGGTCCTATGTTAAGAAAACCAGCGGAAAGGCTCAGTGAGTACATTTACTGCGTGTCGGGCGGGGAGTGAGGAGGAGGAGGAGGAGGAGGAGGAATAGGAGGGGGGGGAGACAAGGGACCGACCCTTCGGAGCAGGTAAAATCGTGGCAAATGTCCGCCGTGGCAAATGTCCGGCGTGGCAAATGTCCGCCCACCGATTAAGTACTGTGGAAGCCTAGGGACCAATGACCTCAGCAGTTTGGTCCCGTAGGAACTTACCACAAATTTTCAGTTTCCAATTTACTTGTTGATCAGAACAGTTAATTTGCGCAGCATTAACTTGTTCATAAGCAAGTTCACTTGGAGCGGAGTTAGGAAAAAGTTTGTTTATAAGGTGGAACACTGCACTTCCAACTGTGGATAAGAAATATGGAAGTTTCACAGTCCCTGGTACGTTTTGAGCGAGTACGTGAGCTTCAAATTGGGACAACCACTCGGCATTCCTCTTCTTGCTCAAGAAACCTTCGAAAAGGTGGTATAGCAGTAGGTGTTGCTGTAGGTGGTGCTTCGTCCGTCGGGCGCGCAACGTTGCCCAGTAGCTCCTGCACCGTATTGAGTAGTGTAGATATCTGCTGCATATGGAACTGAAACATCTGCATTAGCTGCGTCGCATCTAACGCTTGCCGCTGTGGCACAAGAGAAGGAGGCGGAATAGGCGAGGTGGGCATTTTGAAAGAGACAAATGGAACAAACAGACAAGCCAAGGAAGCAAAATAAGAACAAAAATAAAGAAAGTTTCAGCAACGCCCACCTGAAAACACTGATTAGCAAAAGAGACTGTTAAAGCAAGTGAATGCCCCTGCAAAGAAAAGACAAGAAAGAATTAAGGCGCCAGAAAACACAAAAAGAAATTTATGTGAACGTCAGGCACTGGGTTCTTCGTGTAACTCGCCGGCAATGTGGTATCCTGCCCACTCGCCTCCTATAGCGTTACTAAAGGTCACTGATTTCTCTTATAGCTATACAACAATTCAAGAAAATCACGTTAACTGATTGTAATACTTAACTTTGGGACGCAAAGAATTGGCGACATGCAAATAATCAATGTCTTTCGCTATACAATGTCCATACAATTCACACATGGTCATACGGATCACTAATAACGTCTGTTCTGGTGCCTCTTTTCTATTGCGTGGTTTGTACTCCTGGTATGCTAGTGCCTCTACTAGGGCGCCTCTTCTACTCTCCGCTAGTTCACGTCTTCTACTGTCCGGCCGAGGCTGGCAGGAGTGACGCTTATATTCTCTTCGCATAGGGGCCGCCCTGTCGTGGTACGGTCCTAGTCAGCGAACTACTGGCTGACGTTGTATCACAGCCTCCTCTGCTCTTGCGTTCTTCATCTTCGTGTCGGCGTATGTCGTTACACTGCAACACAACAGACCTCCATCCTGCCCTCCAAAAAGTTCTCACTTAACACCACTGAAATCGCAAAAGGAACCATACGCCGCACACGATCGTGTGCCGCTTGGCTTCGTCAATTAACAAATAATCTTTCTCGGGTCGTATGTACATGAATACACTCTGATTTCCGTCAACTTCTGAAGGTAAAGGTAACACTTTATATAAATCGAACAACTCATTTTCCACTAATGGAACGTTAAGTACAAAACTTAGTATATTGCCTGACAGGAAAGCATCAACATCAATTATGCGTAGCAGCTGGTACCCACTCTGTTCCGTGAGCGCTATTGGGAACTTCTTATCTTTAATGTCATCCCGAATTAATTGTAAGTGTTTAACTATTTGAACTGGATTAATTATATGAGGTTCCAGTATTCCTTTTTGTGTATTTAGGATTGCAGGAATTAACAGCTCGTATTCTCGTTCTAATTCCATAAATATTGATACCAACTGTATCAGTTGTTCATTAACAGTAGTAAGAACAACTAAGTGTTGTATTTTTTGATCTGTGCTATTAGCATATTCATTCATATATCTATGAAATTGCTCCATGTTCTTGACAATAATTTCTTCATTACGTGCAAGGTTAGATACTGTGTGATAGAAACTTGTCAAAGTGGCTTTGACTACGGTAACTTGCTTTTTTGTCAGATTAAGCCTTAGACGGCCAGTGTGGCCGAGCGGTTCTAGGCGCTTCAGTCTGGAACCGCGCGACCACTACGGTCGCAGGTTCGAATCCTGCCTCGGGCATGGATCTGTGTGATGTCCTTAGGTTAGTTAGGTTTAAGTAGTTCTAGGGGACTGATGACCTCACATGTTAAGTCCCATAGTGCTCAGAGCCATTTGAACCATTTTCAGCTTAAGCAACTGCCTCTGTTCGCTTTCAGTTAAATCAATCTTTAATTTGAAAAACGAGGCGTCCTATTCGTCTTAGGTTCCAGTCAGAATTTTACTGACTTCTCCCACAAAATTCAAGACACCTCTTTTTCTACGTGTCTCACGCCTTGTTAATTTCCCGATTAGACCTTGTGCAGTTCGTATCTTTCGGAGATGCCATTCTAAAGCCTGTTCCACAGCTGTGTATTCTCGATCACCAACTCCCAGACTGGTAAATTTCTGTTTACAATAACTTATAGATAAATGTGCAAATTTCTCTGTTTCATCAGCTTTAGTTTGGAGTTCTCCTTAATGAATATAACTTACGATTTTCCACGTCATACTGTAGATCTGTACCTTGCCATTACTGTCATAATGCAAGCCTGGGGACGAAAGAAATGTTTCCACACCAAAATCTCGATAGTGTCCGAGGGTGTACGCGGCGGCGATACAGCTCACCAGATACAACACTCCCGTCGGTTTCCTCATCTGTTATTTCAAGAAAATCCGTTTTAGTAGAATTCCTTTAATATGTTGGCATGTACTGTTAAAAAATTGTTTCTTCTTGAACGGATAACTACATCTGGTCCTTTTGTCGTTACTACAG
The DNA here is from genome assembly GCF_021461385.2 of Schistocerca piceifrons. Taxonomy (NCBI): domain Eukaryota; kingdom Metazoa; phylum Arthropoda; class Insecta; order Orthoptera; family Acrididae; genus Schistocerca; species Schistocerca piceifrons. The sequence goes on along the minus strand of NC_060149.1, from coordinate 49,594,357 downwards.
TAAAGGAACCACGCCACTGGGTGTCTAGCTTACGACTTCTACCTCTTCTGACACTTTCATCGTACAACAGAACCTGATCACCTGTTTTGAAGTCCTTTGGGTTCTTCGTTCTATCACAGTATTCCTTATTTTTCTGTTTACACTGTTTGTTATGATCCCTTGCACACTGCTGCATTTGCTTCATTTTCTCTTTTTATTCAAGAACAGAATCATCGTAATTATACGTAACACCTGTGGCATCTCTTTGAAATGTTCCAGGTATGTTGCATTCTCTACAGAAAAACAACTCATGGGGTATATAATTAACTGCACTATGAGGTGTGGTATTGAACACGAGGGCAGCGAATTGAAGCCAGTCGTCCCATTCTGTTTACTGTCTGTTGATATTGTGTCTTACAAATCCTGTTATGGTGTGGTGCGACATTTCCAATGCGCCGTTCGCCAGCCGGTGTGGCCGTGCGGTTAAAGGCGCTTCAGTCTGGAACCGCGTGACAGCTGCGGTCGCAGGTTCGAATCCTGCCTTGGGCATGGATGTGTGTGATGTCCTTAGGTTAGTTAGGTTTAATTAGTTCTAAGTTCTAGGTGACTGATGACCTTAGAAGTTAAGTCGCATAGTGCTCAGATCCATTTGAACCATTTTGAATGCGCCGTTCGACTGCGGATGGTAACAAGAAGTTTGTACTCTGTCAATCCTTAACATTTTGCACACTCTCTTTAGCATGTCACTCAAGAAGTTGCTGTCGTTATCTCTGAGTATTAGCGAAGGCGTTCCAAACTTCAAAATTATTTTTTCCACTAGGGTCGAGCTACAGCGTCTGCGTCCTGTTATTCTATGGGTTTTTCCACAATGAACTTCGTTAGCGCGTCTTGAAATGTCAGTATGTACCTATTGTTTTCCTCGGTTACCGTTAATAGGCCGACAATGTTAATATCACACTGATCAAATACACCTTACGGCGTTGGTGCCATAACCAAAGGCATTTTTGTCTTATTTTGTATCATTTAGTTTTTATGACAACTGGGGAATTTTCTAATACAGTCCTCAATGTCCTTCTCCATACCGGGCCACGTTCGGTATTTTCGTATACGATCGTAGGTTCTCACGATCCCTTGATGGCCATGTATGGGTGCGTCATGGAATTCTCGCAAAATTTTCGCCTTTTCTGCATCAGTTATTTCCTGTTGTTCGTCTACTTGTCCTACCGGTGTTTCCTTACTTTCGTTTATACCTTCCACCGTAGTTGGCTGCGCTGGTGCACGGTCTCCTTGCGAGTCCGGGACCTGCTCTATGGCTGCCGTGCTCTGACCTAGGCTACTATCGCCGTCCGGGCAGTTATCAGACCCCCTGAGCTCTCTCACTCTCGAGAGTGCGTTAGCAGCCAGATTATTTTCCCCTTTTTATACACAATTTCGTAATCGTATTCTTCTAATTTCAGTCTCATCTTCATTAAACGTGAGGACAGATCGCTAATATTTCCGATCCACTGTAATGGCTTATGATCAGTACAGATGGAGAACTTGCGACCAAACACATACGGTCAGAAATGCTTGACGGCCCAAACCACAGCCAATAATTCCCGTTCAGTTGTACTATAATTACGGTCTGCATCGTTTAGGGTTGTGGAAGCAACGGCCACGGGGAGGTCTTTGCCGGTTTCTCCTTGTGATAGAACAGACGCTATCGCAAATGAACTCACGTCAGTTGTAATGATAAACGTTTTTGAAAAATCTGGATGCTGTATTATCGGGGGGTTAAGTAGATTCTCTTTTAGCATTCAGAACGCATTTTCTTGCTCTGCGTCCCATTCATACTTAACACCCCTTTTTAATAATTCATGTAATGGTTTTGCCACTTTGCTGAAGTCACTCAAGAAACGCCGATAATACCTTATTAATTCAATAAAAGATTTCAGTTCTTTTGTTGTTTGTGACTCCGGAAACTCCGTCACTGCTTTGAACTTGTTTTTGATCCGGTTTTAACCCAGCTGCAGTCAAAACATGCCACAAATATATGCCTTCCTTAAGAATTCGCATTTATCAACCTGCAAATTCAAATTATGTTTCTTAGTCTCTCGAAGACTTCACCCAATCGGGAATTGTGATCTTCCAGAGATGGACCAAAAACCACTATGTCATCTAAATATATAAACATATTGTCACCCTGAAACCCAGTAAATACGGCATTCATCAATTTTTGGAAGGTGGAGCATATGGTGTACTAAAAACCTTTTGCCAAATCAAGAGTTGAAAAATATTTCGCTTTGCCTAATCCGTCCAGAATTTCATCAATATTCGTAAGTGGAAAGACTGTGTTGACAGCAATATCATTTAGCTTCCTGAAGTCCGCAACTATTCGCCATTTCTTTTTACCTGATGCATTCATCCTTTTTGGAATCATAATTAAAGGAAAGAACTGGTGGAAGGAACAATTACATCGTTCTCTAACATTTGATTTATGTCTTGTTGCAACGCTTCTTTCTGCGCTTCCGGGACTCGGTATGGGTGGGAACAAATAATTCGCCCCTGAGCCTAAGGAATCAATTGTATCCTGTGTCGAAGCGTCTCTGCATATGTCAACTTGTCTCCAGGCAGATGGAAAATGTAATTATACGCAGAACACACCTCTATTATGGACGGTTTTACTACATCATTTAAATGATCCAGTCGTTAATTCTCCTTAAGGGGGGTAGGACGTCAAACGGGCCGACTTGGAGGAGGAGAGGCACCCCAGGGCATTTCAATTTCCACTGTCTATACGTTTACAAATAAATTAATAAAACTTTGTCAGCATGACCAGGAAGGATTCAGAATTTACACTCATAGCAGTGGAAGTTCTCAGACATGACGAAGTAATTTTTTTACGTGTGAAATTTCATCATTTTTTTTACTTACTAATGGCAGCATTTGTTGCTATAGGTACACATTTCTTCATAAGTAAGAGAGATTCTTCGATGAATTTTACACAGCATACAAACCATACTTAAAGGTGTATGAAACTAAGTCTTGTTGACCTCTCGCAGCTGCGGCTGGCTTATGCAATCGTGGCGGCGCGCCAGCGGACGCGCACATCTAAAACACCCAGTGTGCGCGTCCGGGATAACGTTCCGCTGGCACTGTGAAATTATTCTAAGTCTAAGCTACTGCATATACTATATAAGCGAGCGAGGGCCGCGCAGAGGCTCATTCGCGCTGCTGCTGCTGCACAGGCAACTGCATTGAACGCCGCCACGATGCCTTACAGGAGAATTCGTCGCCGTTCTAAACACACAGTTTATAAAACCATCGAGAACATCGAATTCGCCACAACATCTGGAGACAAGAAGAACCGCATGCCAGTTAAGAGTGTTGCTGCTACTGCACTTGTCGACGGACCTTGTGTTTTCTGTGGTTGCAGACTTAACTTTAGTATTGACATTAATGATACTTTTGATCATGGTAATGGTTGGCTCACTGTAGCCATTGTACGTGGAGGTACAGGAGTACCTAGTGTTCCTGGACTTGAAAGTTTTGTTGATAGAGACATTACTGCCTATGCACCTACCATATGGCAGAATGGCTCTGAGCACTATGGGACTTAACTTCTGTGGTCATCAGTCTCCTAGAACTTAGAACCACTTAAACCTAAATAACCTAAGGACATCACACATATCCATGCTCGAGGCAGGATTCGAACCTGCGACCGTAGCAGTCCCACGGTTCCGGACTGCGCGCCTAGAACCACTAGCCATATGGCAGAACTTGCAAATAAAGACTTTGGTAAATCTGCTTATATGTGTCCTTCTGCATTGTCTTTGTACACTCGTAATAAGAGAAAAATATCTGTAAATGAGTCTGTATTCATTTGGGTTAAAGGTAAAAGAGTGTGTGAATATGTAAAGTTTGTTGGTGACTGTACTTTGTATTTTCATAAATAAATTCATCTCTATGCAAAATTTATTTTGTTATGTTTTCGAACTTCCACTGCAATGAGGGTGAATCCTGAATCCTTCCTGGTGATGCTGACAAAGATTTATGAATTTATTTGTAATAGTATACACTGGAAATTTAAATGTCCTGAGATGCCTCTCCTGCTCCAAGTCGGCCCGTTTGACGTTCTACCCCCCTTAAGTAAACTGATTCTAGACTTTTTCTTGCTCGAGACTTCTACGTTACGCACGATCCACTGCGGCCTAAAGCTGAACTGTGGAACTCCCTCCACTTTAATCCGAGGCATCTCAAGATAAATCGCCTCCTCTCGTGTATTTAACACACTAATTAAACAAGAGCCTTTTCTTATTCTCACCAACGCTTCTGGGAGGTACACTCCTTCTTGCAATTCTTGCTTTTCCACAATTCCTTCCTCTAGGCTAGCATCTGCAACATCTGTACTCAAAATCCTCTCCTCGCGAAGACCTAACTCTATTTTTGCCACCTGGCCTGGCCTAGGCTCGGTAGCGACTTTTTCTTGTCGACGACACATCTGTCTACCGGTATCCTGCGTACTGCATTCTCTCTCTGCAGTTTCATATTCCATCTGCTCTTGTATACGTGGGCTCGGTGTCTCCAGCCCCGTACACAGTTTAACGCATCTGCCCCTAATCAACAATGTTCCTTTTGTGAAGTCAATCACTACGCCATACTGCGTAAAGAAGTCTCTTCCAATTGAACCAGCATAGGAAAAATATCCAGTCCGCCTCCTACCAGATGAAACTTATGTTTCACTCTTAACTCGCGATCTACACTCCTGGAAATTGAAATAAGAACACCGTGAATTCATTGTCCCAGGAAGGGGAAACTTTATTGACACATTCCTGGGGTCAGATACATCACATGATCACACTGACAGAACCACAGGCACATAGACGCAGGCAACAGAGCATGCACAATGTCGGCACTAGTACAGTGTATATCCACCTTTCGCAGCAATGCAGGCTGCTATTCTCCCATGGAGACGATCGTAGAGATGCTGGATGTAGTCCTGTGGAACGGCTTGCCATGCCATTTCCACCTGGCGCCTCATTTGGACCAGCGTTCGTGCTGGACGTGCAGACCGCGTGAGACGACGCTTCATCCAGTCCCAAACATGCTCAATGGGGGACAGATCCGGAGATCTTGCTGGCCAGGGTAGTTGACTTACACCTTCTAGAGCACGTTGGGTGGCACGGGATACATGCGGACGTGCATTGTCCTGTTGGAACAGCAAGTTCCCTTGCCGGTCTAGGAATGGTAGAACGATGGGTTCGATGACGGTTTGGATGTACCGTGCACTATTCAGTGTCCCCTCGACGATCACCAGTGGTGTACGGCCAGTGTAGGAGATCGCTCCCCACACCATGATGCCGGGTGTTGGCCCTGTGTGCCTCGGTCGTATGCAGTCCTGATTGTGGCGCTCACCTGCACGGCGCCAAACACGCATACGACCATCATTGGCACCAAGGCAGAAGCGATTCTCATCGCTGAAGACGACACGTCTCCATTCGTCCCTCCATTCACGCCTGTCGCGACACCACTGGAGGCGGGCTGCACGATGTTGGGGCGTGAGCGGAAGACGGCCTAACGGTGTGCAGGACCGTAGCCCAGCTTCATGGAGACGGTTGCGAATGGTCCTCGCCGATACCCCAGGAGCAACAGTGTCCCTAATTTGCTGGGAAGTGGCGGTGCGGTCCCCTACGGCACTGCGTAGGATCCTACGGTCTTGGCGTGCATCCGTGCGTCGCTGCGGTCCGGTCCCAGGTCGACGGGCACGTGCACCTTCCGCCGACCACTGGCGACAACATCGATGTACTGTGGAGACCTCACGCCCCACGTGTTGAGCAATTCGGCGGTACGTCCACCCGGCCTCCCGCATGCTCACTATACGCCCTCGCTCAAAGTCCGTCAACTGCACATACGGTTCACGTCCACGCTGTCGCGGCATGCTACCAGTGTTAAAGACTGCGATGGAGCTCCGTATGCCACGGCAAACTGGCTGACACTGACGGCGGCGGTGCACGAATGCTGCGCAGCTAGCGCCATTCGACGGCCAACACCGCGGTTCCTGGTGTGTCCGCTGTGCCGTGCGTGTGATCATTGCTTGTACAGCCCTCTCGCAGTGTCCGGAGCAAGTATGGTGGGTCTGACACACCGGTGTCAATGTGTTCTTTTTTCCATTTCCAGGAGTGTATTTCAAGATCTTAGACTGCTGTCCCATATGTGTGCATGGCTGCGTTCGTAATACCTTTAGTCTTTATACTTTCCTCAGGTCTATACCCGACCTGGTCTTGTAGATACTTCATATTAAATAAACTAATCTGAGCTCCATTATCTAGAAGCAATTTTAGCGGACTTTCTGTACTCTGGGGGCACCTCAATTGTACAAACTCATTTTTACTCTCACAGTCGACTTTAAATACTTTCCCCAGTTCAGCATAAGGCGACTATAATCTTATGCTTTCCGGTCGTTTCCCCGCTTCTCACTTTTCACAGGTGACCCTGAGTTCTCAGTACATTCACTAGCCATGTGACCTGGCCTATGACACGCAAGACACACAACTGGTTTCGCTTTCTTGCAGGAACCTCGATGTCCCAATATTGTAACTTTCACATCTAAATGTTTTTGATGTCTCTGATTTTCGACACGCTTGCGCCGATTTGACTTTGCGAATCTGTTTCTCTAGTCGGCAGTCTCGCGTTAAATTGCCCAGTTTCCCACAAGTCCTGCACCTGATATTATTCCTGCAATCCTTTGAGGTATGCCCTACACGACCACAGGTAAAACACTTGAGAGTAGCTTTCCCCATTTTGCCCTGCTGACTTCTGTCAATAAATCCTGTTTCCTTGGTGGACATAATTACTGACTCTTCCGTCAAAGCGATGTCGACCGCTTCAGTCAAAGTAATGTTTTCGCCCCTTGCACGCACAATTGTCCGTATACACTCATCATAGATCCCCTGAATGAATACAGTTCTGCTTAATTTTCCTACTAACGTCACAGATCCAGCCAGTTCTGACGCTGGCATGGCACCGTGTACAGATTCACGAAGTTGATCGAGTCCTTCCTCGGGCATAGGTGTGTGCGTTTGTCCTTATGTAAATTTGGGTTAAGTAGTGTGTAAGCTTAGGGACTGATGATGGTTCAAATGGTTCTGAGCACTATGGGACGCAACTGCTGAGGTCATTAGTCCCCTAGAACTTAGAACTAGTTAAACCTAACTAACCTAAGGACATCACAAACATCCATGCCCGAGGCAGGATTCGAACCTGCGACCGTAGCGGTCGGGACTGATGACCTTAGCTGTTAAGTCCCATAAGATTTCACACACATATGAACTTTTTTTTCCTAATAAAATGGCTCTTACTTCCTCCCATGTGAAGATAATACGCGTACGAGCAATTTGCTTCGTGCAGGACCCTGGATTGGCGGCCGGCGTGCACGAGCGATTCTAGGCGCTTCAGTCTGGAACCGCGCGACTGCTACGGTCTCAGGTTCGAATCCTGCCTCGGGCATGGATGTGTGGCCGGCCTAAGTGGCCGTGCGGTTAAAGGCGCTGCAGTTTGGAAATGCAAGACCGCTACAGCCGCAGGTTCGAATCCTGCCTCGGGCATGGATGTTTGTAATGTCCTTAGGTTAGTTAGGTTTAACTAGTTCTAAGTTCTAGGGGACTAATGACCTCAGCAGTTGAGTCCCATAGTGCTCAGAGCCATTTGAACCATTTGAACCATGGATGTGTGTCATGTCCGTAGGTTAGTTAGGTTTAAGTAGTTCTAAGTTCTAGGGGACTGATGACCTCAGATGTTAAGTCCCATAGTGCTCAGAGTCATTTGCACCAATTGAACCATGACCCTGGATTCTTGTTTTGACAAATTTTAAACGATAGGATGATCTGCTTCACGTACTAGTTCAACGGCTATGTCCACACTATTTATATAATCATTTAATGTTGACTTAGTGCCATAAATGCCTGAGGGATCAACTTCAAAGCGTCACTTATTGAAATACTAGCCGTAGTCAGTCCGCTCTCAGTGTCGGCAGAGTTGAGGGTCGTCATGACTCACTGTGTTTGTGATGCGACGTGCTGAGTAGAGACAAGCTGGCGCTGCGCTGTTCTGGTACGTGCAGATGCGTGCCGACGTACTGTCCTAGGAGCCGAGTTGCTATCGCCTGTCCGGCGCTGCGCTATCTCGGGCCGGGCTTGGTGTAGCGTAGCCCGCAGCCGCTGAAGCCGCTGCCGCTGCTGGAGACACCTGCAGACGCCTGAAGGACGTGTCTCGCCGCTGCCCAGGCTCGGTGACGTAGGTGAGACGCCCTGGCGGTTCTCCCAGGACCGCGATAAGGCACTGTCTTGAAGCGCTGCGTCGCCCCCGAGACGTCCGCGGTGTCGGTAGTCGTGAAGACAGGCTGTCCTGGCCCAGTCTTCTGGCATTCGGCTTCGACGTCCTGCCTTTTCCTCTTCCTTCTGTTCTCCACGCTCCGTCTGATCTCACTGGAGTGCCAATGCTGCGTCTAACAGAGTCTCAAAGCCGTCAGTCCAGTCAAGACCTCAGGCTGAGCAGGAAAGAAGTGTCTACCGATGTCAAAAATCAGTTCCACCTAAAACAGCCATTACCATGATCAAAAGTATCATTAATGTCAAATCTAAAATTAAGTCTGCAACCACAGAAAACACAAGGCCCGTCGACACTTGCAGTAGCAGCAACACTCTTAATTGGTATGCGGTTCTTCTTGTCTCCAGATATTGTGGCGAACTCGATGTTCTCGATGGTTTTATAAACTGTGTGTTTAGAACGGCGACGAATTCTCCTGTAAGGCATCGTGGCGGCGTTCAATGCAGTTGCCTGTGCAGCCGCCACGATGCCTTACAGGAGAATTCGTCGCCGTTCTAAACACACAGTTTATAAAACCATCGAGAACATCGAGTTCGCCACAACATCTGGAGACAAGAAGAACCGCATACCAGTTAAGAGTGTTGTTGCTACTGCAGCCGGCCTGTGTGGCCGTGCGGTTCTAGCCGCTTCAGTCTGGAACCGCGTGACCGCTACGGTCGCAGGTTCGAATCCTGCCTCGGGCATGGATGTGTGTGATGTCCTTAGGTTAGTTAGGTTTAAGTACTTCTAAGTTCTAGGGGACTGATGACCACAGATGTTAAGTGCCATAGTGCCCAGAGCCATTTGAACCATTTTGCTACTGGACTTGTCGACGGACCTTGTGTTTTCTGTGGTTGCAGACTTAATTTCAATAGAAATACGGGTCCACGAGAATCTTATGAACAGGGACGAAGGCTATCAACTGAGCGCGGCCTGGAATCCAGCATTAGCCGCAATACGCCAGGAACGCACCAAGAACCATCCAGCTCACGAGACGCGATCAGAATGCTCTGACGGAGACAGGAACGGCGCACCCGCTTTCCGTTCCACCCCGCCCGCCGGCTCCTCTGGACCCAGCCTCCCGCGGCCAGGTGGTGGGGGGCACACCGCAGGTATAAAGGGACCGGCATCCGCAACTTCTCGGCACTTCGCCAGAAGTTGATGTGTATGTCACTCGTCGAAACGTCGCAGTCTGAAGACACCGCCACACGGCTGGAAGCCCGAGAACTCTTCGCCAGCTGTATACGCCGGGAAAGCATACATTCACGTCAAAGATATCGTTTCCAGTCTTCGAAGCATTCATGGAATAGAAGAACACACGTGTGTGTCAATATTTGTCACATGGAACTACCTTTAAAGCCAAATTTTTCATCAAATCTTAATCATATTACGGTTTTTTTTCAGTTTCTATATTTTGGCGTTGAGTTACAGGGACTATACAGCCAACAATGCTTATAAAGCGCCAAAGAAACATAATTGTAAAAATGCGGAGTAGCACAAAGCCGTCGCCGGATCAGCGGTCACTGCAACCTGCACGCTACGACTCCGCACTCACCGCTGTCGCGAGGAATTGAGTGAGTTAAAACACATTGTATTATTTTGTTTGTTGAAAGGGTCTTATATCTCAACAAACGGCTGTTAGTGGAACCACCAATGTTTCTTTCACGTCTCACACACTGAGCCAAGTAAGGAACCCATTCAAGCGCCTACAAAGTGTCGCTTTCCCTCCCACCATCCCTGAAAAAATTGTGACATTTGCTCTCCTCTGTCACTGCCGCTCAATATCTAATGTCACTAAGCCCCGATCCGCTACATATGTGTCATATGTAAAAGTAAATACAGATATTACGATGTTGTCTTTCGAACAGTATGACAAATGATATTTGTGGTATAACTAAGTGCCGAAATATGGTGCGCGTTTCGCCGATACACTTCGCTGATGAATACAAATTAATAAATTAAGGTTAAGATGTTGTCATTATTGCACGTATTAGTTATTTTTAGTCATGTTTGACACAATATCATTAACAATTAATATAGTTCTTCCATTGCGACTGAAATATGAAGAGAATAATGTGATCAGTATACTCACAAAAACTGTGGGGTGGTTTTCCTAGGTTTTAGTCTTTGTTACTCGAAGTCAAACAGAATGTTTCAAGACGGAATGTGACAGCAATGTTCAACAGCATGTCGTTACCAGATTGTGATGAGTCTGTCTGTGGCGCGACTATTGTGCAATGTAAGTAGGCATCCCGGACACGTACAACCTCTGTGAGTGGTGGCAGCCGAATCTTGTAGCGGCATCATGGTTGACTGGGACTGGAGGCTACCAGCTGTGATCCTTGCACTCACAAATAGTGGGGGTATACTAGTTGTACATCAATGGGTTCGTTGTTTTCCTTATATAAACAAACCGAACACTTGACATAGTTCACCTTACATAAAAAAATCATGTAAATTATAACCTTAATGTAAACGAAACACTCACTTGTACTCTCAGTTTGCTTTATTTAGGTTCTAATTAATTATGAATAACTGTCACCTGAATTACAATTATTTATGATCAAAGATGGCTGCCGAGTAGTCCACTTGCGCTATTAATTTGTTTACGCATGTGCTATTGAATGGTCAAATACTTGTAGTCTAATCTGATAACTTGTAATATTTCTAACTTTACAGCCATCATATTCACGTACAGAAAGCTCTTCTTAGAGCAGTTGAGAATGCAGCAGTGGGAAGATGACAAAATGTGGAGTGAGGTACCGATGACAGGTGGTCTGTTCTGTACGGCTGTCGTGAGAAAGACCTCCTAAATTGTGCTCCTTCTCTACGATTGACTACTGCGTTCGGTAGTTGCGAGCCAAAATAATATACTTCTATTATCAGTCTTCGAAGAACTAAACAGTATATTTAGTTGCATTTCATATAAAAGCATCTCTCAATAGCAGGCTATCAACCCATTATTTCAAAAGTGTTAATAACCAGCATAATAATAAACAACTACTAAACGAAAAGGCAGACCGATTTTCGGAGGTTTTAGGATCGCGCCTAACTTGGATGGCGGACGAAATGATCCACCTGTAAGATCAGAGCTGGTTCGGTAGTGTTGGAGGGCAGACATGTTGTTTGCCGCAGTCGGTGTTAGTTTTAACTTTATTATCAATCTATGGTTTATAAATGTGCGAGCGGGGCTAACAGTCTTCGAGGACAAACATGTTGTCTGCCACGGTCGGCATCACGTTAAGACTTTATTAGCAATGTATGGTTATGTGGACGTGTAACTGAGAACAGTTTGATAATAATTACGCAAATACGCAATTTATTGTTTTGTTTTTATGAAAGTATGAAGACTGGAGATTATTTGTGGCTCATAAAGTGAAATACAAATGTGTTGTTTCTCCTATTGCCGCGCGGGATTAGCCGAGCGGTCTAGGGCGCTGCAGTCATAGACTGTGCTGCTGGTCCCGACAGAGGTTCGAGTCCTCCCTCGGGCATGGGTGTGTGTGTTTGTCCTTAGGATGATTTAGGTTAAATAGTGTGTAAGCTTAGGGACTGATGACCTTAGCAGTTAAGTCCCATAAGATTTCACACACATTTGAACATTTGTTTCTCAAATTCTGCTAATAAAAAGCGAGTGGCATCCTGTATAAACAAACTAGTTGGAAATTTCATTATTTCTGAAATATCAGTTCCTCGCTAAGAGTTCATTACAGCCTCAAAGGGGACGGATTCACAGCCTATGTGCTGTTTTCAGCCCAGTGAACAACAACTACAGAAGACTGTAGGTTGTTGAACATTAATTGTAACTTACGCATTCCACTTAGGGCTGCAGAAGCAAACAGGCACCTCACGTGTGCTGCAATTTTAGTACAAATGAAGTCGGTGACACGTCATCTGGGGTTACACAGAGGAGGTATGAAGGAGAGAAACTTTCGAGAGAAGGGATTTATCACATGTACGTATATATCCCTCTCCCCCTCTCTCTCTTTTTCAAGTTGCCGTACATGGGTGACACGTCATCTGGGGTTACACAGAGGAGGTATGAAGGAGAGAAACTTTCGAGAGAAGGGATTTATCACATGTACGTATATATCCCTCTCCCCCTCTCTCTCTTTTTCAAGTTGCCGTACATGGCAGCCGTGGCGGGAAGTATCGTTGAGTCGGAGTGCTTTGGAATTGTGAGGCTACATTTTGTTAGCGTGAATTGAGAACTGTGACGAACCAGCAAACTGTGTAAGGACTGTGATAAGTGTTAACTGTGAATGATCAGAGAACTGCGTGAGAACCGTGTTAAGTAGGCTTTGAACTGTGTTTGAATTATTTTTCATATTTTAGTCGATCTATAATACCTGATGCCGCAAATCAGATTTTCCGTAACAATGGAAATATTATCGGTAATTGAGCAATAGGAAGTGCTGAAGTCCTACGAAAATAAGTTAACGTTATGCGCGGTCCATGGGATTACGTTATAATTCATCAGTTCAAGACTTGCATAGCACCGGGAGGCGGCCACAGAAAACAGGTGCGGCGACAGCCAGCAGCGGCCGGTGCAGTTAGCGCTACACGGCGCACTGAAGAGTCAGCTTGAGCACACCACGATAGCGGAGTTGCAGCCAGCGCTGCACCTCACAGCTACGAGAATCAGCGGCAGTATGTCGAAAAAGAAAAGTAGTGCAAGTGTTGCGTTTGCATATAGCAATCTAAGATTTGCAACTGGAACATTGGTATTAGTAAAATGTCTAGGCGAAAGGGAGTAAGTCATGGTACAGCATCAGCTGACACTTTGCCGACTCAGTGTGATCAGTATATAAGGTCTATGCTAAAAATCATTCTGCAAAAACAGAAAAGTAGCAACAATAGAAAATAAGGAAGAATTAAGAAAATTAGAAAAATAATATAAGGAGGAGTTAAAGGAAATCAATGTAGGAATAGCTCAACTTAACGCTAAGGCTGATGCTTTGAAACAAAAAGATCACACATTTTAAAGTTACAACTGAGGACTGTAGTAATGAAAAGATTACGAAACAAAATAATGGGGGTAAAAAACGTGAGTTTAGTGTAACAGAAATGAATCAAAAGGTTGACAATGAAATTTAAAAGTTAGGTAAGACTTTGCAGGTTCAAAATTGGGCAATAAAAACAACAAGTAATGACAGTAGCAATATAAGACAGGAGTAAACCAAAGGTATAACGAGTAATTTACAGAGTATGAAAAATGACCAGAAAATTCTTAGTCTTAATATTTCACATGCAGAAAACTCTTGTAAGGGGAGCACAAGTGCGATCCATGTTACACAGAGGGAAACATAGCGAAAAGTGCTTCCTGAGATGCAAGACAAAATAGTTAACGAAGTTAAGCAAAACGCAGAAATTTGGAGTGAACAAGCAAGAAAGAAAGGCGTGGTTCACGTATGTGACGTAGAAAATTACTCTAATGCTCATAAATTCGATCATTTCTGTAGTAATTAGACAGCTTGAGGGCGTCATCCCTGGAAACATGACAGAACATCCGAAAATCAAATTCGTGGCCAATATATTAGAAGGAGAAGTAATATCATGGGGAACAGAGGGCAGCACTACCTGTAAAACATATAAAGAATTCGCGCAATCGCTAACGAAGAGTGAGTGAGGCAGGGCGAAAGGCGACGTGTAAGACTTTATTAGCATTGTATGGTTAAGTGGACTTGTAACTGAGAACAGTTTGATAGTAATTACATCAATAAGCAATACATTGTTTTGTTTTTATTGAAGTATGGAGACTGGAGATTATTTGTGACTCATGAAGTCGAATATAAATGTGCTGCTTCTCCTATTCTGCTAATAAAAAGCGAGTGGCATCATGTATAAACAAACTAATAGAAAATTTAATTATTTAGAAAATATCAGTTCCTTGCTAAGAGTTCATTACAGTCTCAAGGTCTTGGACTCATGATCTATTGGCTGTTTTCAGCGCAGGGGATAACAACTATAGGAGACTGTAGGTTGGTTATTAATTGGAACTTACGCATTCCATTCAGGGCTGTAGAAGCAAGCCGGCACCTCGCGTGTACTGCAATTTTAGTACAAATGAGGTCAGTGACACGTTGTCTGGGGTAACACGAAGGGGGTATGAAGGAGAGAAACTTTCGAGGGAAGGGGTTTATCACATGCACGTATATATCACTCTCTCCCACTCTCTCTTTTCCAACTTGTTATAAAGTGTATCTTAACGATCGAAATTTATGATTAAAGTTATGTTAAATCTTACTGATCATCATTATGATCGAGAAATGTCGGCTTCCCATTCCTCCACATACATATACTACATTCCGATTTGTGCCCCACCACCAACCCCTTCGCCATTCCGCTCTTGAGGTACCCAGCATCACGAGCCGGACCCATAATTTGTGATCTGTGCGAAGGTTGATGGACAACAGCAGCAGCCGTTACTTTTGGTGGTATTCGCCATTTACAACAGAGTAATGTGCTTGATGGTATTTTCTTCAACTTAATGGAGCTATATGTTACAATTATGCCCTCTTCCTCCCACTTTTCAAGAAGACACACATAAGTAATTCAAGATAATCGTTTAAAAACTAACACCATCACGCATACCACGAACTCACACCAACACATGACGCTGTTTACAGTTTTGGGGCAGTTAGTTACAATCTGGCCGTTTTTCTCCTACCTTTGTGAAGACACACTTAAATAATATGCTGCGTACGTTTAACACCTACCACCTTAGTTGATATACAGCAATCGCACCAACATATGGCGTTATTTATATTTGTAGGGGCAATTTATAAAAATGTTGTAGATATTTTCCAGTATATGACAAATACCCACATCTTAAGAAGGCATACGAGGCTTTAAATCTTTAAAAGCTATCACCACAGTTCGTACCCGACGACCACACCAACTTAAAATTCCATTTGCTGTTTTGGGAAAATTCTTTACAATCTTGTCGATTTCTTCCAGTATAAAACAAATACTCGCTTTTGAAGAAAAAACAAGTAAATATGGGACTTTAAATGTTTAATAAATACCACCACAGTGCGTTATTTTTAAAAAACATGGATATGCCAGTACTTCAATGTTTCACAAGTAGCCCAGTGCAGCAAGTGCGCTCTTTCTTGCACCCAAGTCTACGTTTCATTATAAGGGAGTTGCCCTGCATTATAAGTATGTTAAAATACATTACATCTCTATGATGATATCTTAGCGCCAGTGTCAGTCATATAATCTTTTATGGAACTTCTGCTCACATCAGAGAACATTATCAACAGTAGTGATACCTATATTTAATGTTTAAAAACTGCCGCCACTGCTAGAATAGTACAGGTATATTTGCAACATCTGTATCTAAACAAACGGCACACTGTGTAGTGTCTCCCAGCGCAGTAAGAGTGTTGCCGTAATGTGTTCATTATGGCCTGCAATACACATCTCATGGTCACTGTGCTACTGCTGCTACGAACGCACGTGGGTGGACGATTGCATAAATATTAACACACATTTCCAATATATGGAACAAAGGACCACTGTCTTCGGAACGGCACTCAGGCTGAAGGCAGCAGCAGGATGATTAAAAAATGAACAGTAATATTCTGAGAAAATGAATTAGCAAAACTGCATTTAATTAAGAAAACTTATTTAACTGGAGGGGATTTGCGAATTTGCTAGGCTCCTAGTTGCTAGTAGTTTGATCTGCATTCTGCATACTATCTCGCACTATCTACTGAAAAAATGTGTGGAGACCTCTACCCTGTTGTGCTTGCAACGCTGGTTTGCTCCACCTCTCCGTCGCACTCTCACCCAGAAGAATGATACTTTGTCTTGGGTCAACATACAGCCCAGAGCTCGCTGCAAGGGTGCAGTCTTAATATACCTACTATAAGAATTTCATTATGTAACTTGTCGCCTATTCGTTGAAGACATTACCAGAAATGTGGTGTCGTTAAAATTTTTATACACGTGCTCAAGCTGAAACAATTAAAGTGTGCACAATTGCTAATGGACAACCTGATCATGACGCAATTAATGGAAAAACAACAGTGTGGTACTTTACTATCTGGAGGCGGGTTTACAAAGCAGTGAGGTATATTAATGAGAACAGGATACAATGTTTTAAGAGTAAGAGAACAGGATACAATGTTTTAAGAGTAACGTAAAAGTTGTGGTACGGGATGAAGTATATGTAGAAATGATGCTAAAGTCAGTTCCGGTTTATTCCATAGTAAATTTGTGTCAATATTTGAAGGCTGATTACAATTACCCAAAAGATCCATTTAAAAAACTAGTAAGCTGTGGATAACTAAGGGAATTAAAATCTCATGTAAAAGGAAGAGGGAAATTTATGTAAACGCCAGAGTAAGTCAAGATCTGACATTCATTGCATACTACAAAAAATTCTGTAGTATTTTAAGGAAAGCCATTAAAACATCCAGAAATATGCATGTCCCGTCAGAAATAAATAATGCGCATAATGAGATTAAAACTATGTCGGACGTTGTAGAATGGGAGACAGGACAGCCAGGCAGTGTAAAATATTCCACAACAATTAAACCAAATGACAGTGTTGTAACTGATAATTCATAAACTGCAAGTACTTTTAACTACCACTTTCTAAATGTAGCAACAAAAAAGGATAAAACTGTTCACTTGAAGAAGTAAGAGAATGTATTAAAAATCTCATTCCACAAAACTTTAAGCAACTAGGACTGGCACCAACATCCGCCACTGGCATTAATAAAATTCTAAAAAACTAAATTGCCTGTGGTGTTGATGGAATTTGAGACAGAGTACTGTAAAGTGTTTCCAACTTCATAAGTAGGTTGGTAGTGATACATGCAGTTCATCACTGGCGCAGTGGACTTTTTCTAGACATGTTAAACTATGCAATTGTTAATCCCCCTCATGAGAAATATGATAAGAAAGACTTCAACAATTATCATCCAATTTCCTTACAGACATTTTTTTAAAAATAAGTGAAAAAGTTTCACACTTAAATGGAAACAATTTGCTCAGCATATCACAATTTTTATTGCAGAAAGTTTGCTTATCTGAGAATTAAACAGCACAGTAATTAAAATATCGGCAGATGATACTTGGATTCCAGAAAGTTTGAATGTCTGAAAATTAAATAGAACAAGCCTTAAGTAGTAATAAAATATCGCCAGATTGTATTTTTTGCGATCTTTCCCAGGCATTTGTTTTTATATATCGTGTTACTATGCTAGAAAAGCTCAAGTCTTACTGAACGGATGGCATTATGCATAGCTGGTTTGAAGCATACTTAACAAACAGAATGCAAAAAGGTTGGCTGAATAATTCAAACAATGTCGGAGTGGACAAGGCTTTAGCGACTGTTGAGACACCACAATGGGAGTTCCATAGGGTTCAATTTTGAGTCCATTACCATCCCTTACATATGTTAATAAACTACTACTTAACAAAACTGGTACCTTTTTCAGACGATATTAGAATTATAATAGACTGAATTAGAGAGAAAACAATGGAAGACATGATAAATGATATTTTATTATTATAATGTAGTATTATGCCTAATGGCAGGTCTGTGTCTAGGTCCAGAGAATTTCAGTTGCCAATGTTCCCTGTCTTCAGTTCCTTCATTCAGTCTGTTGTATCTCTTTCTAACATTCATGTCATCCAAATACTGAAATCTTCTACTTCCTCCTCCTACCGTTATTTAATTTTCCCTTCAGTGACTTCGTGTATTAGCCCTTTGTGTCTAAGTATGTGTCCGATCCAGTTGGCCTTCCTTTGAAGAATTGTATTCAGAATGTCTCTCTTCTCTCCTACTCTTCTCAGTACGTCGTTATTCGTCACCCGATCGATCCACTTGATCTTTTCCATTTTCCTCCAACACTACATTTCAAAACTTACAAGTTTTTTTTACAAGTTTTGGAGAAAGTACAAAGAGACGTGTAACGTGAACAATAGATCTCGCAGTGGTCGTCCTCGTATGACAACACCACTGCAGGATCGCTTCATCAAACTGTCAGCTCGCTGGCGCCCAACATCAACTGCCAGCAATGTTGGAAACGACGTCTACCAGGCAGCAGGGATTCGTATCTCAGATCAAACAGAAGATTGCATCAGGCTGGTCTTCAGTCCAGAATGCATTCGAGAGACTTTGCACTAAACCAATGCAACTGACGCAGTCGAAGGACCTGGGCTCCTGCACATCAACGTTGGGTCATCGCAGAACGGAGTAATGTGATGCTTGCTGAAGAGACCAGGACTGGTTTGTGACCGCGCACTAGACGCGTTAGGGTTTGTAAATGCGCTAGACAACAACAAGAACGCTGATACGTTCAGAAAGTCCATGCGTTTGAAGGTGGAAATGTTATATTGTGGGCGAGAATAATGATGAGATGGCAGACCGCTCTAATTCCCACGTATGTCAATCTGACTATTCCCCAATACGTTCAAGAGGTCCTACAGACGATTGTAAGACTCTACAGACGAGAAGTCTGTAACACTTTCGTCCCAGTCGATGACAATGCAAGACCGCATCGTACGCTAGCATTGTCTCGGTATCTTGAAAGACGCAGCATCAACCGATCGCATTGACAAGTACAGTCCGCAGACATGAATGCAACTGAGCATGCATGGTACCTGTGGAAGGTGGTCATCGGACAGCGTCTCAATCCACCTGACAATTTTCAGGACCTCCCTGAAACTGTCATTGAGGACTGGGATCTCATTCCCCAAGATAAACTGGATGGTTTCATCCAGAGCATGCCACGCAGAGTGGAAGAACTCATCCGTGTGAGGGGAGGACATACTCAGTATTAAGGACAGATAATCATCATCACCAGATAAAGATTTTTCGCTGTCTTTTTCTTTCAAAGATGTGCTCTTAGGAGACAGCCTGCTTTGTTTCGTAATGATTTTCTGTAACTAACAAATTCGTTCCTTTTTAAAGAAGAAATTATGTTTATTTTCCTAATAAGGTACTGCAAAGACCTCAGTGGGTGTGCTACAAGGAGTCATTGTAGTAAACTCTATGATATTCCAAACTTTTGTTGAGGTGGGTATTTAAATAAACTTAACAACGTGGACTGACTACTTGGGGCTCATCTTCGAGCACAAATTACGATAATTATGACGACACCTATAGGTCATTAATTAGATCGTAAACAAACGAAACCAAGTGTGCAAAGGGCGGTGTGTTTACACTAGCATCGAAAATTAGGTGATTTTTTGTTTTGTTTTTTTTGCAGAGGGGAAGTTAGGTCACGTGTCTGCTTTGTTTACATAAGAAGAACTATTAGCCCTTAAAGGCAGAGCTGGTTCACCCTCAGTCCTCTCGGAAAGAAACTAAGACCCGCGACATATCCTTGAAAAGTCATACGAAAGGACTAACACCGAGGTGTTGCACTGAAGTTTCAAATTTTGTACTAACATTCTGCAAACTTTATTTGTGTTCGTGCACCTGGTTGGTCACATCAGATTCCTACTCTCATCACTCATACTATTTGGTAAAGACTTTTGTTGTTGTTCTGTAATGCCCTTTGTCCTACACTAAGTGTTACACACCCTCACATAGCAATGTTCGTCACTGATGCACCTCCAGCCTTATCCATTGTTCTGTTTAATGTGTGTGAGGTATGCAAGCTACATGTTTAGCTGGGTTTTCAAATCCATTTGATGTCTTCGATAAGCACCTTTTGTTGGATAAAGGTCTGCGACCCTGTAGCTAGTTAGCACAGCGTAGGATTATGTTACGAACAACAATTCTGACAGAGATTTCGTCTCTCACACATTACAGGTAAAACGAAGGATGAGTTATTTGGTAGAGATGTGTCCTCAAAACAGTATCTTCAGCAGTTCCCAGAACTGTATACAGCCTGCAAACTAAAGTCAGGTAAACATAAGAATAACTGAAGCATGGCAGGAAGTTGTTAACAGTGACAGGAAGATCGTTACACTCTGTCTAGGAAAGGTACTGTTCAGGGAGACACATGGAAATGTGGCCAGCAAGAGGGACGGATAATTTTAAGACAAAAATTACTCTTACAATCTTTTTTGGAGTTTAGTGAACGCATTAGTAAAGTATTGACATCAAATTTTCAGTTGACACGAACGACCCATAGCCATAACAGGCATAGGTGTCTGGCTGTCAGAACTAGCAGCAGCGTGGGACAGTTCATGATTCGTGTTAACAATACTATGACGAAACATACGCTATGTTCACCAAATCATCTGCCCAGTAAATTAAAATGTCCTACAGGTGGCAATGCAAGTTTTAATTTTAGTTTAAACGGGAAATTCTTCCTCATGGTGAAAGGCAAGAGTTTCTCGATATAACTGAAAAGTGTGAAAGCCTGCAGGAGGTGAGGAGTCACGAAGATGTTAAGCTTGATTCACTGCTCGAGATTTTCATGCTTTGTACGTCTCATGTAGAGTTGCGTTCTACCAAAACTATGGTTCAGGCGTTTTGGTACAATACGTAAGTGACGTAGTAAGTGGAAACATTACCGCTAGTACTGGTAGCATTGGTTGGAGAAGAAACAAAAATGAATGTATGAGAGAGAAACTGAAAACCAACGGCTTCCCTTTGCCTTTCGCTTGTTTGTTTGTTTTACATATCATTAGAAATCCACATAATTCAGTGTTACCCCACTGTGCATCCTACATGCCTTTAAAGTATAAATTGTATTTTATAAGTAACAACATTAGTTGATTGTGTAACCTCTGTGTTTTTGTAACCAAGGAATTACTTTTGATGATAGTACAGTTTACACTGACAAACACAAAAAATATTTATTATTATTGTTGTTGTTTGAGATCAACAGGAAATTCTTCCTCATGGTCAAAGGCAAGAGTTTCTCGATATAACTGAAAAGTGTGAAAGTTGTATATCAATAACAGAAAGAGTTTTTACGTATGCTTGTCGGATTACTGATGAGATGGTTGATATATTTTAGTTTTGTCGTATTTTTAATTTTAGTCTTTTTTTAGAGAATTGCCTTTCCTAGCGCTATGTGATAAATGATTTTTATTTGCATTGCTACAGCCCTCTGTTCCACATTAGAAATCAACAGTTTTCCAATACAACCTGAACTAAATACTTACAGTTTCTATTTTGCTACAAATACTGCTTATTGTTAAGGAACAGACAAGAGGATAGCTATGTAGGACAGAAATTTTCCGTTGGTTATATAGACCTTTATATTTCTTAACTCAGTTTCTAGACGCTTCAACGCTTCCGGTTTCTAGGGAATCTAGTGAGACACTGATCGCATACAGAGGGAATGTGATCGAAAGGAGTTAACGCCCGATAGGCATGCAACACACTTAACATGCAGGTAACGAGGTTACGACCTTATCTGACCAAAGCTACTAGGAAAACTACTGCAGTCTATGCTTACTTGTGAGAGTATATGGTAGCCTACGGTACTTATATTACTCTAATTCCGAGTACTTAGTTTAGGCGAAACAGGCCCACGAAATATTTATAGCGATTTTATATAATATGTGAATTAATTAACTGTAAATTAACACAATGGATGATTTATGAGCTACAGAGAGTTACAGAGTGCTTCATGATTTGGGTCAAAATTGGAACACATATAAATAATTCCCTTCAACATTGTTGGTACGTTGTTTCAGTTTCCGCTGCAACGTCAGATGAACAGGGAACAGCGGTACTTTGAAACGGGGAGCAGCGGTGCTGTTAAGACGAGATAATACCTGGAGAAAGATATGAGGGTGTAACGGGCTGTGGGCGGTTTTTCTCGGTTGTCTGCTACCAGTAGTTTGTCGAATAAAATTCCAAGGCTACTCCAACAGTATCTCACATCCGTATACGAACACGTGATGTAAAATGGCAGCACACAACGAGTGCTAACTTACCGCCTCGCTGGCAAAAAATGGCAAAACAGCTTCCTACCACGAATGCAGTCAGATGTAAAATAAAAGGAAATCAACCTTATGATAATGGCATGACCACTGAGACGCTTTGGGGTTGTATGTAGTGGCTGGTGTGAAAATTATTGTTACATTTGGATTGTCTAAACATTCACAGCTCTAAATATGGTAGTACTAATAGCAATAGTTTTATTCATCCACTGATTGCTCGTACAAAGGTGTCAGATGTCATGGTGAGGGATATCATAGGAAGGGCAAAGCTAAGTTAGCTTCTTCATTAGCAGATACCGTAAGGGGGTCACAGTCACACAATGAATGATACCTGTGGTTAATGGGACAAGGCAGACTGATTTTTTAGGTTAAAGCCGAAGTCCAGACAGACAGTAATTAAGACAAATAGAAGAAAAGAATCTTCATGTACGGTAAATAGGGATAAAGTTAAGTGTAGTATCAATTTATTTCATCAAAATATCAGGGAATAGAAAATAAAGTAGATGAGCTGTTAGTGTGTTTAGATGATCTCAAAACGAAGAATGAGATTGATATGCTTTGTCTGTGTGAACACCATGTAAATGTGTGGATGAAAAGTGTCAATAAAAATGGGTATAATTTAGCATCTAACTCTTGCAGACCTAGCATGGATAAAGGACGAGTTGCCATTTACGCGAAGCAAGGGTAAAAGTACATAACTGTAGAAGTAAGAAAATTTTGTGTCGATCAGCACTTTGATGTTTGTGCATGTGAACTACAGCCAGATAATGCAATGTTGATATTAGCAACAGTGTACAGGGCCCCATTAGGAGACTGGGAGATATTTATAAAAAAGTTTGCCCCCTATTATGCTGTCTGTCAGACGGAAAGAAGAAGTTATTGATCTGTGGTGATTTCAATCTAAACTTTCCAAGTAATTCTGACAGGAAAAGCGAACGAGAAGTGTTATTTATGACATATAACTTAGAAAAAGTGATCAGTTCCCCTACACGTATAGCTCAAGACAGTAGCACTGTAATAGATAATGTTTTTCTGTAGCAAGAGGGTTTAAAACTAATATATGCTTTGCTTTCCCTGTGTTAAATGGATTATCAAACTATGATGCACAACTAATTAACTTAAGAAACTTAGCAAGGTGTACAGTTCAGAAACCATTAAGTAAAAGTGTAAGGCTGCGCAACTCGGTATCTATAGAGTACTTCAGAGCAAGTTTAAGTAATGTTAAGTAGGGACATGTATATAATGAGTCAAATGCCGATGATAAATGCAACATGTTTCTTCATAAATTTGTATCCGTTTTTCAACACTGTTGTCCCAAAAATGTAACTAAATGTAACACCAAACAGTTTTCAAAGAAACCATGGATCACTACAGGTATTCAGAAAGGAAAAGATAGTTGTATGAGGCAGCAAGAATTAGTAAAGATCCAGAAGTAATTTTACACTATAAAAATTATTGGGACATACTCAAAAAAGTTGTCAGAAAATCAGAAAATATGTATATTAGAGATGAAATTAGTAACTTGGACAATACAATCAAATCAGTATGGAATGTTGTTAGAAGAGAGACAGGAAAAGTAACCACTGGGGCCGGCCGAAGTGGCCGTGCGGTTAAAGGCGCTGCAGTCTGGAACCGCAAGACCGCTACGGTCGCAGGTTCGAATCCTGCCTCGGGCATGGATGTTTGTGATGTCCTTAGGTTAGTTAGGTTTAACTAGTTCTAAGTTCTAGGGGACTAATGACCTCAGCAGTTGAGTCCCATAGTGTTCAGAGCCATTTGAACCATTTTAACCACTGGGTTAGGTAGTATTGCTATTAAAGACAATGAGACCATCTTAACCAACAGTACACAAGTAGCCGATGTATTTAACAACCATTTCTTAAGCGCAGGTGAAAAAATTGGTGAGGATAGTAGAAAAGAAAAAGCCAAGCAATACATGGAGGCGTGAGGTTTGAGAAATCCTCATCAGATTAATTTTCAACTAACAACCTCTTGTGAAATAAGGAAAATAATTAAATCTTTGAAAAATAAATGTTCTGTTGGAGAAGATGACATCTCTAACAAGATATTAAAACAACGTGGAGCAGTTACAGCTGATGTTCTTAGTCACATCTGTAATGGATAAATAACTCAAGGTATTTCCCGAAACAGGTTAAAATATGCCATTTTTAAGCCTCTCTAGAAAAAAGAGGACATCACAGATGACAATAATTACTGGCCAGTATCCTTGATCGCAGCATTTTCAAAAACTGTCGAGTAAGTAATGTACTCAAGAGTGGTTAGTCATCTCAGTAGTAATGGGATTGCATTGCATTGTTTGTTAGCCTGGGACCTAGAAACGACGGAGAGGCTCCGTCCCCGCCGCAGCCGCAGTGGTCCACAACCACACGACGACTACCGCAGTCCACTTAACCCCTCCGCCGCACCACACCGAACCCAGGGTTATTGTGCGGTTCGGCTCCCGGTGGACCCCGAGGGAACGTCTCACACCTGACGAGTGTAACCCCTATGATTGCGTGGTAGAGTAATGGTGGTGTACGCGTACGTGGAGAACTTGTTTGCGCAGCAATCGCCGACATAGTGTAACTGAGGCAGAATAAGGGGAACCAGCCATATTCGCCGAGGCAGATACAAAACAGCCTAAAAACCATTCACAGGCTGGCCAGTTCACCGGACCTCGACACAAATCCGCCGGACGGATTCGTGCCGGGGACCAGGCGCTCCTTCCCACCCGGAAAGCCGTGCGTTATACCGCACGGCCAACCGAGCGGGCAGTAATGGGATACTTAGTAAATTACAGTTTGGATATCAAAAATGCTGTTCCACTGAGACAGCAATATACAATTTCACTACCCAGATAATAAAGTCTTTAAATAGCAAAATGTCACCAATTGGAGTTTTCAGAGACTTATCCAAAGCGTTTGATTGTGGGAACCATGACATTATGTTACAGAAATTACAATTCTATGGTATAAATGGAACAGCATATGAGTGGTTTAAGTCATACCTACAGAACAGGAAGCAAAAAGTTTCTCTATATGGTTAAAGTGATTTAAAGAAGTTTCCCACTTCATGTAACTGGGGTGAAATTATGTTAGGTGTTCCACAGGGCTCTGCTCTTGATATAATATATGAATGACCTCCCTTCTTATCTGAAACAAGAAGCTAAACTGACACTGTTTGCTGATGATACAAGCGTCATTATTGATTCAGTAAAAGAAACTCCAATAGAAAAAGATTCAAATAATGTCTTTTTAAAAAGTATTCATTGGTTTTCTGCGAATGGGCTTGCTCTGAACTTTGAAAAATCACAATCAATCCAATGTTCTACTCCAAGGAGTACAGTTCCTTCAATAAATAGAACATCAACAGAAGTCATTAGTCAGGGTAGAGCACACTAAGTTTTTGGCTGTACATATAGACGAGAATCATAACTGGAAAATTAATATTTTGGATCTCCTAAAGCGACTAGGTTCAGCAACTTTTGCAACCAAAATAACTGCCAATTTTGAGGATACAGAAATTAGCAAGCTAACATACTTTGCATACTTTCACTTTACGATGTCATATGGAATAATATTTTGTGGTATTTCAACACTTAGGCAAAAATATGCACTGCTCACAGGAAAGTGGTCAGAATAACGTGTGGTGCTCATAGTCGCATATCATGTAGGCATCTCTTTAAATGGTTAGGAATTCATAGAACAGCATCACAGTACATTTACTCAATATGAAATTTGTTCTCAACAACATGGACCAGTTTAAAAACAACAGCGACATTCATGATTATAATACCAGAAAGAGGAAAGACTTACACTATCCTCTACTTAACCTATCTTTGGCACAGAAATGGGTAAAATATGCTGTTGTAAAACTTTTCGATAAATTACCAGACGAAATAAAATGTCTGACAGATAACAGTAGCAGTTTTAAAAATAAATTGAAATCATATCTCCCTGACAACACCTTCTGTATCATAGATGACTTCTTGAATAGGAATAAATAAATCAAGAGGTATAAAATACGCATTTTGTGTCAGTTAATGGACTAAGGTAGGTAATAAAAAATTTAAGCTTTAAAAGAAACCCTCATACATGTGTGCATTTCTTATGCACCCGACACATTCCACATCATTACGGTTACAGTGAGATTGATCAATGGAACATATAACTAACTAACTATGGTGTTACAGTTTAAGAAGGAATTAGCATACACAGGCATTTATATTCCTACTGGTTTTGTTTGGCAACGATGGAACAGAGTGGCGATCATGAATGTATGAAACATACCAACATTTGCCACAAGTATCTAGGGAAGCCAGAGCACACAAAATCAGAATGGTCATATGGAGAGTGCAGCCTATATCATCTTTTTAATTTTGTACAACTTAATCCAGTTAATCCATAGTGTTAAATTTTTTTTCAATGAAGTTATTTAATAATGTAAGAAGCTGTTGGTACACTGTTCATTTGTTTCTCTGTACTGATCACTGCACACGCTATATAAACATTCTTTCATAATGTAACATTAAAGTGTGTGTTAAGGACAATATGAATCTGTCATGTTTGATTTCTTGATCAAAGCGGTATACTTCGTTGCAGCTAGAATGCTAAATGAAATTCGCACGAAATATTTCTTGAAACTACTTGTTTTTTCTGAGTTTAACGCTATACATTATCCTACATTGTAGTACATTTTGCGGTACTAGTTACTAACGCCGCAGGTAGACGCGAAGATACTGTTTCACCATTTAGCAAATATTAATAACAGTTTAAACGGCAGTACACATGAGCACTCGTAAATAAAATTAACTAAATAAAATAAAGAATAATATTAAACTGTATTTTACAAGAAAGTTGTATGAACAGGAGTAAAGTTTTTCGCTTATGGTTTACTGACTACTATAAATTATGAAAAATAATCGTGAAAACATTCAAAAGCAACTTCGCTTGGAAGTTTGTAGAACTTAAGAATATCATGCTATAATCTCTACAATACTAAGTCAGTGAATTAGGTTAGTGTCCTCCTCAGCAGAATAATTATCATCCCAGAAACCAGTAACTTCCCTTGCTGTTCGTTAACTCAGTAAATGGAAGAGGTTTAGATTGTCCTAATTATGGTGAAAGCTGCTCTTTATTCCAGATACTGAGGAATTTAGATAATTTCCGGGCTACGAAGTTGCAGCGATACAGAAACGCCAGCTCTGCCACCATTCATTGTCTTATGTCGCCGCAGAACTCTGCATTTGTCCTCTAGTTGCGCCGTCAAGGATTCTATAGAAGCCGGCTCACAGTTCTGCGAGAAGCACTGCTTAAGACGCTGAAAGTGAGACAGCGGAAGGCCTCCGACACAGGAGAGTTCCTCAACCGCATTTAAGGCGTTTAAGTCGGTCTGCCTCGAGGCGAATGGACGCCGCTCTTCGAGAAGACACAATGGTGCCTCTTCAAAAGGAGGCTTCATTATTGAAATTGGAACAAAC
Organism: Schistocerca piceifrons; assembly: GCF_021461385.2. Lineage (NCBI taxonomy): Eukaryota > Metazoa > Arthropoda > Insecta > Orthoptera > Acrididae > Schistocerca > Schistocerca piceifrons. The sequence continues at coordinate 49,566,684 of NC_060149.1, read as the reverse complement.
CAATATATATATTTCATTGATAACTACAGATAGAAAGATTCTTATCCAGACATTTTCCATAATTAATATTATACTTTTTTTTAAGGGGGCTGGTGTGTGTGTGTGTGTGTGTGTGTGTGTGTGTATGTATGTGTGTGTGTGTGTGTGTGTGTGTGTGTGTGTGCGCTTTTGCGTGTGTGCGTGTGTGTGAGGGGGGGTGGGGAGGGTGAGTGGGGGGTTTAATTTTCATTCCCGTTGAGAATAAACTGTGAGTACTGGATATTATTTAGACATATGCTTGTTACCGATATTACCGCTATTTTAGTTCCTTTTATGTGGGCAGTGACTTTCAGATCTTACAGTGGCAATTGTAACTAGATGACCGGCAACTGCTCTCAGGAGATTGGAGGAAATCGTGCACTTAAGACCCCTAGTGCGCCTAAAAGCGTCACTGATGCCTAATGGATAAAACGTAATGCTAAAATAAAAGAAATAAATAGATTTGTTTCATAGATATTTGCATACCAGTAGTAGTTTGTTGATCTAACTATCGAGCGGCACTGAAACAGAAAACAGTATTCTGAAGCAATACTTCCAGTGGTTTACTTTACTTAAATAAAAAAAATGTAATTTAAGTGTTAAAGTCAAATAACCTTAACGAATTTTCTTGCATTGATTTCGGTTTGAATATAATTGTAATTTTACGTTATACCTCTGAACGTCTACAATAACGTCATCAAAGTCATGCAGAACACTACGTAATAAGAAGTATTTTAAGAAAGGGTAAACTAGGACTGCCTGCATTGTTGCCAAATATCCCACTCCCCAACTGCACCACTCATCTTGCGCCTCCCCATCTCTTCTAGGCAAAGTGGAGGACGTGTAAATGGCGAGAAATTGGAAAATGAGGAATGAGGCATTAACACAGTCTCTGGTTGCACTAACACACCCTGCATGGTTGCTAGATTTATCCAAGTTGACAGATGTAATATGGCATCATAGAAAAGCGTGGTACATACAAGGTGGCGGAAGGTGAAAGGATCAGCAAAGTGGCTGTCACCACGAATTGTTGAATGAGTCTGCCCAAGTTTCCCCTCCCCAAACTCTAAAGAAAGATGAATAGGGGATCCAGTTTCCATGGCACTGCCGTTACTTGCCCCACCAGTCGACCACAGCATCTGGACTTACTAGAAATCAGGTGGACTAGGCACTCATGCTGTGTAACTCGAAATGAAATTTCGATCGTCGCGAAGTGTCATTAGAGATTAACCGCCACATCCAGACAGTAAAAAGTAACTCACACTGATTAACCCATCACACTGTTCATTATTATTAACTGAATATGTGTGTCTGTTACCGAAAATACGTACAATTTTTTTCTATTAATTTCCCGACAGTGGTGCAGCATCCTGATGCAGTGGAGCAAGAACCACCACCACGTGATATATCAGAGCAGGACGCACACCCGTTCGAGTTTCTGCTATCTGAACCACTGCCCCTCAAGCTGCAGCAAATTAGTGAGCACAGACATGGCCTACTTCATAAATCAGAGCATGAGACGCAGCAGTTCGAGTTTCCCTTTTTTTGCACCACCACCGCTCTTCAAGTTACAGCTAAGTGTGTTCATTGCATTGCTTTTCGCCACTACTTATCAACTGACTGCTATCGTATTAAACGTGTGAATGTGGGCATTGTACCAGCCACTGACTTCCAAGTAAGATCTACATCTACATCTACATTTATACTCCGCAAGCCACCCAACGGTGTGTGGCGGAGGGCACTTTACGTGCCACTGTCATTACCTCCCTTTCCTGTTCTAGTCGCGTATGGTTCGCGGGAAGAATGACTGTCTGAAAGCCTCCGTGCGCGCTCTAATCTCTCTAATTTTACATTCGTGATCTCCTCGGAAGGTATAAGTAGGGGGAAGCAATATATTCGATACCTCATCCAGAAACGCACCCTCTCGAAACCTGGCGAGCAAGCTACATCGCGATGCAGAGCGCCTCTCTTGCAGAGTCTGCCACTTGAGTTTATTAAACATCTCCGTAACGCTATCACGGTTACCAAATAACCCTGTGACGAAACGCGCCGCTCTTCTTTGGATCTTCTCTATCTCCTCCGTCAGACCGATCTGGTACGGATCCCACACTGATGAGCAATACTCAAGTATAGGTCGAACGAGTGTTTTGTAAGCCACCTCTTTTGTTGATGGACTACATTTTCTAAGCACTCTCCCAATGAATCTCAACCTGGTAACCGCCTTACCAACAATTAATTTTATATGATCGTTCCTCATGCATACTCCCAGATATTTTACAGAAGTAACTGCTACCAGTGTTTGTTCCGCTATCATATAATCATACAATAAAGGATCCTTCTTTCTATGTATTCGCAATACATTACATTTGTCTATGTTAACGCTCAGTTGCCACTCCCTGCACCAAGTGCCTATCCGCTGCAGATCTTCCTGCATTTCGCTACAATTTTCTAATGCTGCAACATCTCTGTATACTACAGCATCATCCGCGAAAAGCCGCATGGAACTTCCGACACTATCTACCAGGTCATTTATATATATTGTGAAAAGCAATGGTCCCATAACACTCCCCTGTGGCACGCCAGAGGTTACTTTAACGTCTGTAGACGTCTCTCCATTGATAACAACATGCTGTGTTCTGTTTGCTAAAAAGTCTTCAATCCAGCCACACAGCTGGTCTGATATTCCGTAGGCTCTTACTTTGTTTATCAGGCGACAGTCCGGAACTGTATCGAACGCCTTCCGGAAGTCAAGAAAAATAGCATCTACCTGGGAGCCTGTATCTAATCAAGAAAGTCACTGTAGTGCTAAAGCGTGGTATAAATGGTAGTTATAGGACCATTTATGTAACATGACGGAATACATCCGGAGTCAGATGACGACTGAGTGTGAACCGTCTCGTCCCCTTGAGACATATTCATCATTACTGAGAAGCGCCCCATTATCGACATTACAGAGATTCAACACTGAAGTTAACATCCATTTTCATCATTCGAGTGTTATCAATTTGCATTCACAATATTGTGCACTATTAATTATGATGGACAGGTTCAGCCGATCGCAACCGTATGTCAAAGCCGTATTCGATGATTTTGTGAGGAATGTCCGCGAGCATGGTGTGGATGAGGAGGAGTCGGATTAACGTATAAATTCATGTATTGGTGTAATATCAAAATCTGCTACTATTACCCCCATAGGCATTAAAGCCACACAATTTACACAACTCTAATGGAATATATAACCACTCATATATGGTTGATCCCATGAGTCTGACCACAGTACAGGGTAAATTTAAGGCTTATAAAAAAATTAATTGCAAAATATTGTTGTGGATGGTGCCTCTGTACATACAATTGTATATAAAACGAAAATAATGCAATAATATTTGTTATAAAATGGTTGTTTCCTTCGTCTAGCCGGCCGCTGTGGCCGAGCGGTTCTAGGTGCTTCAGTCCTGAACCGCGCTGCTTCTACGGTCGCAGGTTCGAATCCTGCCTCGGGCATGGACGTGTGTGATGCCCTAGGTTAGTAAGGTTTAAGTAGTTCTAAGTATAGGGGACTGATGACCTCAGATGTTAAGTCCCATAGTGCTTAGAGCCATTTGAACCATTTCAGCCTTCCTCTCCTACATCCTGCCGTTTATTTTATTTAAAGTTCGTTGAAATATGCAGTCAGCATCTCTCGAGCAGTTACATAGTTAAACTAAAATAGAGTACCCACATTACGATCATATCCACCACCAGGCTAACAACGGAAAGGTGTGACATGTGGGACAGCAATTTTGACCAAGTTCTCCGAGGACATTCTATACTGAAAATAGACACGAGTTTTGACTTCAACTTTTGAGAAAAGTCAAAGTCGATGTTGGGGCGTAGAGTAGTATTTTCAATGCTATACATCGATAGATAATGTAAAAACTTGCCAGTTAAATGACAATTATCCTTCCGTGGCGTTTCAGCTTTTTATCTAATGACAATTTATTTCCATGTGATTCTACCAAGAGAATGTTGGTCTGATAAACCACATTAATTTCCCATTCTGACACGGCGTACCATAATCTATGCACAAGTGATTCTTTTGGCCGAACGCTGTGGTTGAATTGCAATTGTTGTAGCGTAGGGACACTAATGGGTGGCAGGAGGGCATGGTGGTCATAGAGCAGCTGGAATGGGGCCTTGTGGTACAGTCAAATCAGCACACTTCTACAATGTGACATCACGTCCCCTGGTTGGAGTCACAAAAGGATGATTGGATTTGTACACATTCGTGCACATGTGGCATACACTCTTGTTAAAGGACGAATCCATGAATATGTAGATTTTCTATGAAGATAATGTCTCAATGGAGTTATAGAGCAAGGAATATTCTTATAACGTGAATTTAGTAAATAATTAATAACTTTTTTGAATTGTAATGCACCAAAGAGATCGACCGAACAGGCATTAGTTCTGGTCCGTACCTGGTGACTAAGGTTGTTTAATATTTTGGTATTCAAGTAACTATGAGAGATATTTTAATCTAAAAATTGATTAAAATCAGCATATTTTATAAAATACTGGTGTTAAGCTGCCAGTGAGGTAGTGTGTGTAAGCAGATGGATGTACACATCAAGAACAACATTTAGTGTATATTTATATGATTATCGGTTACTTTTACTTAACTTTTTCGTATTTTGTGTAATTTTTAGCTTAATTCAAAAATTATCTACATACATCTGATGGCAGCAATGAAAATAACGAGTCAGTTCCTTTAGGAATGAGATGCCATAGATGTATATACAGTAGTTATAGAAGACGTAGACAGCATAAACTGAATTTTCCACTGCAATGAAAACGACCCTCTGCTTAATTTGTGAGAAAACTACTTTATGTAGAGGCGCGTATGGTAATGTCATTTTGCTCAGATTTTTAGGGCCCGTCTATGACGCATCCAGATTTAAAATTGCGTTATTGTATAAATAATTTTGGAATAAATTTTGGAATAAGGCTGGTGATCTCTCTAAGTCGTTAAGTGACGTACAAGCTTCGAATTTCTGTGGAAGGGGTGCCAAGCTCATATAAAGCGGTGACCATCTTGTCTCTTTCTCACTATTCTGGACAGAGTTATAAAGGCAAGACATTTGCCGGTTGAGTGCTGGTACAGCCGATTACTTTTGGGACTTAGTTTTTCCAAGACCCCTAGAAAAATTTCTCGGAGTAGTTCAATGGAATTTGTATATATTGGATTATAAGACAGATTTGACTTGGAACTGTTTGCACTGATTGTATAAATGGGTCAAATGGCTCTAAGCACTATGGGACTTAACATCTGAGGTCACCAGTCCCCTAGACTTATAACTACTTAAACCTAACTAACCTAAGGACATCACACACATCGATGCCCCAGGCAGTATTCGAACTTGCGACTGTAGCAGCAGTGCAGTTCCGGGTCTGATGGGGTCTAGTGGGGTCTGATAATTTCAATGTTGACCAACACTTAAACTTGTTACATCGCACGTTTATCAGTCTTGAATTTTATTCTGATAGTGCTAATATGACTTTTAACAATTTAAGTAGTAAACATTTGCTATTTTTTGTTGTTTTAATTACATAGTGTGTATTCCAACCACTCTACTGGGGGCTCGATCTAACTTCAGTGCCCTTAACTACGTAGTGGAGTAAATTACGAGTGTTTATTCAGCATGTGTGATAAAGAACAATAAACATTGTACCGAACTTTAATTAATAGTGGTGGGCGTACTTTATTTAGAGCACAGCATCTGCATTCAACCTAGCATCACACATCATTTAAATCTAGTTTGTTAATCAGGAATAATAGTAATTTTTTAAACTAAGGTTACATTAATCTACATTTGCTTATCATATCCTAGGCAACAGGCTTAACACAACTGTTGCACATATAAAGGATTGATGTCGCAGTTTACTAGTCGTTCAGGCTCAGAGAGCAGTCATTTTGCAGCATTTTCCCGACGTAGGATTCAAAATGAACACAAATCAAGTTGTATGTGCATACAACCAAACATGCGTCATCCTGTGAAGGTAATTGGTGAAGTAGCGCTACGTAGGAGCTAGGAGGCACTCAGTGATAGCGTATAATACAAAAGGGACACACTCCTGGTGGGAGAATACAAACAAACCTACATGTTTTGAGAGCTGCCTAGGGAATTTGGAGTAATGAAGCGGGCAGAAAGTTTTATTCCCCACCGTCTTGCTTTCCTTCAGTCAGTAAACATAAACAGATATACCATTATTACGCCACTCAAATTTATGTACGTCCTGAAATTTCTTGGGGAAATCGATAACATCAACTTTATGATATTGTTACACGCCAAAATAAGTAAGGAAAGATAAGGGCAATTATTTTAAAGAATTATTCAGTCTCGCAGCAATCAGACAAGAAGTGTAAACATTTCAACAGCATACTGGGTCATGAAGACAGCCATCTCGACAGACTAGAGAGACTGCGTGCAACTTAGCAGAAAATGGTTAGAAGAGTGGTGATCGAAGAGCCTTCTTTACTGTCGTACCGTTGCATAAGAGACACTAGGTAGTAAGAAACAATAGCTAACACGAGTTTGACTAGGCAGTAAAGACACTGTAACAAATTCGTTGAGAAAATGTAGTGGGACTGACGATCGCTGACGACTCGAGAAGAACAGAATCAATTCCATCATCAAGAATGACGTCAGAGAACAGAGTTTCACCTTGGCGACGCAAGTACTCCACCCCTACCAGCTTTTGACACTCAATCAGTAGGATCGATGGCGTTCATGTCGTTCGCACTCGATTCTCTGTATATGATGTAGTAACATCTTGTGTGTGAGAGTGCTGTGGTTATGGTGGTGCACTTTGTGCCCTATGAGATGATCAGCGATCGAAAACCATGGATGATGGAGCACAGCATCCAGTACTGACATCAGCACAGCAGCCTGGGCTTATGGGTAGTCAGAAGGTCTGCCAAGACGACTCCAATCCAGGGCAGAAACAACTTAAACTCCAGCGTCGTAGAGATCTGAAGCCATCCGACATCGTGGTTCATCTGAGGGGACAAAGCGGGCACTGAACTGGGAGGGACTGAGTGCTCTCTGAAACGGCGTGTGAATCAACGCGCAATGTTCAGGTCACTGATATCTCCAAGCCGAGCTAGCGGCGGGGCTCGCTTACCTCGCAGTGGGCGGCGAAACCGCCGCATCGGGTGGCATGGACTTCCACTCCGAGCTGGTGCAGCATCCTCGGCAGCCTTTAGTTCGCTGTTGGACTCAACGGATTCTTCTCCGCAGAAGAGGGAGTAACGACTGTAATATTCAGTAACAAATTGAATAATTTTGAATATTATTTTATTGCGTCTAACGACTGAAACAGGTCCTCAGTTTGCATCCTAATCAACTAACTAGTGGGGGTTTCCAGCCTGTCAGAGGCAGCGGTTACAATTTGGTTTTGAGAATTGCTCTAGCCCAGCACCAGTAAGAGTTGGATGCTCTCCAACGATCCAGCGTACCAGCATCAGCAACAGTCACTGAGAATGAGTCAAAGGGATAACTTTTGTTTCGGTTAAAGAAATTGTATTGTTTTCTATCTATTTGAACTGATCTTGTATAGACAGAGAGACCCAACAGATGTATAGCAGTTCGGTCGAAACAGTCGGCAAGAGTATATAGTTTCGACACTTTGCAAAATCTGTAATTTAACGGGATAAAGTTCACAGTGTGATAGAGTTGTACCAGCAACGTGTTCTATTTGTAGAAAATACGTTTACACGTTACGGTTGTTCAGAGTGTCGTTGGTTAGTGTTTAGATGTAGGAATTAAATACAACTGTTCTATTTCTGCAACTGTGGCTACTGAGTTACCATTGGAAGTTATACTAATTAATTCGTTTTAAAGGGAGAACGGTAAATTGCGCAGACATAGCACAAACACTGGCAGCTAGTAGAACGAAATGGTAGACGCTCTTACGGAACAAATTTGTAAATTGTTGGAAGATAACGAACAGCAAAATATACTTAACGAACAGCTAACGCAACAAGTACATTCCTTACTGGCAGAACAACAGCCCCAGTCGCATTTGTGTGAGAATAAAACAGTAGTAAGAGCTCGTTCGTCATTCACTGGTTCTTGAGCCGCAAATCTAATAACACTCTTCTCCGGGGAAACAACTTGTGACGTTACTGTGTTTATAGACGGTGTATTAGCCACGGCGACCATAGTAGCGGGTCAGATGAAAGATGCTTGAGGATGGTCAAGTTACATATCACAGGCGAGGCAAAAAGCTCTATTTCATATAATGAAGTGCGTAATAACGTATCCACATTCACTGAGTTTGCAAAGAATTTGCGTCAGAGTTACAGTAAACGCAACAGTACATGGCTTTTTAGGGATAAACTCAACAGTTTAACAGGAAAGGCAACTGAAAGAATAGAACGAGAATACAAAAAATCAGTGCACAGACTTATGAACTGATGCACAAGTCAGATGTGAACTGAATCGTGGCCAAATAAAAGGAAAATAGAGCGTTAGATGTGTTTCTCAGAGGGATCCACCAAGGATTTTCACAATGGTTACGAATCGAAAATCCTGAGCATTTAGATACGTCCTTCAAATTGCTACACATTTACAAAAACCGGATAATACAACCACGAAGCGTACTGAACCGAAAATATTCAAATATGGTAAAGAATTTTACCGTTGCGGTCAAGGGGACATTTATAGGTGCAGTGTTACCAACCACAATGTCAGAGTTGCCTACAATACGGGCACAATGCTAGGGATTCTGAAAAAAATGGTTCAAATGGCTCTGAGCTCTATGGGACATAACTTCTGAGGTCATCATTCCCCTAGAACGTAGAGCTACTTAAACCTAACTAACTTAAGGACATCACACACACCCATGCCCGAGGCAGGAATCGAACCTGCGACCGTAGCGATCGCGCGGTTCCAGACTGTAGCGCCTAGAACCGCTCGGACCACCCCGGCCGGTGCTAGTAATTCTGAATCTAGGAAACAGGACAAGTACTATGTGAAAAAGAAACAGGTGAACAACAGCAGGAATGTTCCTTCCATCGGAAAGTGTTCCCTGTAAACCGCAGTACGGTAAAAAGTACGCAGAGATGGACTGTTGTTTGACAGCTTGAATAAATGACAAGAAGTCTTAAGTTTGTAGTAGATACTGCTGCAGGCGTATCGGTTGTGAGTATGGACCTCGTGAACAAGAGGGGACTGAAAATGCCAAGACACAGAATTCGTACAATAGGAGATAAAGTAGATTTAGAGAGGACAACATAGCTTAAATTTAGATTAGGAAATACATGGTTTCAGGAGCTAATAGAAGTATTTCCAAGTGTGAAGCCCGGATTTTCTGCAATACTCAGACTTTCTGTTTAGACATCATACCAGACGCGACCTTTCTAAACAAAAATTTGAGGTCAGGGAGGATTCTTTTGCGATTGCAAATGTTTCTGTGTCGCCAAGAGCACCCATTGCTTAACTGGTACCAACTAAACTATGTACAAATACATTAAAAGTTGGTCATTCTTTCCGTTTCCCGTCGCTGCTTCGAGATTGATAGACTAACGTTTTATTGAATTACTTATTTTGTAGGACTGACTGTATCTGATGTGTTGGTATTGTGAAGTCTGAGGTGGATATTCTTGAAACTGTGTCTAACTTCACGGGAAATGTCTGACATGGTTGTATACTGGGAATTAATTACTATAATAGAGCCATGTCAGGCATTTCCGCCGGCCGCGGTGGCCGAGCGGTTCTACGCGCTTCAGTCCGGAACCGCGCGACTGCTACGGTCGCAGGTTCGAATCCTGCCTCGAGCATGAATGTGTGTGATGTCCTTAGGTTAGGTAGGTTTAAGTAGTTCTAAGTTCTAGGGCGCTGGTGACCTCAGATGTCAAGTCCGATAGTGCTCAGAGCCATTCAGGCATTTCCCCTATAAGATATACAACAGTTTCAGGGATACCCATCTCGTGATCACGCCACAGGAGGAGGTGAAATAGGAGGGCTGGAAAAGCGTAAACACCATTTCCTGCATCGTATCACGTTCAGATTTCGTCGAATGATTTTGAAACGTCCCTAGTGTTCCCACCCTGCATATCAGAGCAGAAATTATGTGCACTCTACGGTCCAAATCGGCCAAAGTAATGTTCAGTGGGATTATAGTGACACTATGACCTTAGAGAAGGATTGAATAGTCTGGGGGGAGTCAACAGTGTTGAACTTTGCCAGCGTTGTCGTCCTGTAAGTAATCGCACTGGGAATTGCCGTTTTCGGAAGCGAAATGAGTGGGAATTAATGCCTCAAGGGAGTGGGTAGTTTCATTGACGTCATTTACGCCATCTACAGAGGCCTTTTGGCGTCGATTCTGAGCGGCGGTGCTTGTAAAATATTTTCCTCGGCCACCCATAAGAAAACCGCATTATATAAACGCTAGGCGTCGCAGTTGTGACCTCTACCGCAGAGGTGTGAAGAGATGGGGTGAACTACGTGTGAGAGGGGGTGTGACTACCTTCCCATCATTTCACACGTCCTCTGTGGCATTGGTCACAATTGTGGCGAAATTTGGTGCCAGTGTGAAAGATTAGCCCATCCTACACCTCTTATGAACCTCTGAGCTCTGGTTTTCCTTCACATGTGTCAACACATTGCTGTTTGAAATGTCGTGGAGCCCGAGGATGATATCGCAGGGTGCCATGCTTTGGCATCCTCACAGAGGTAGTTTGCAGGCACCAAATTTCAAACACATGCGTCGTAATGGCAGAAAAAAAACGTAGTTTCAAGAAAGAGATTCTTTAATTTAATTTTTCATTGTACATGGAATATTTATTTCGACATATTATGTGGTAATATTACATGGACTATCAGCATTGAGCTATCATGTTTGCAACAACCTCATCCAGTCAACTTCTTGTTGCAGCTCCAGCTTACTTCTGCCACGGACTGTCGCATGTACTGCACGTGTATGCAAACAACGCTAGCACCTGTAAAGAATCATCATGAGAAGATTAACACTCGCGATCAGTGTAAATAGGTTGGCTAAATATGTCTAAAAATGTACACTTTAGGAAAGGACAATAGAAGTACAGGTATATAATCATAGATCTGAAGTGCCATCTAATTTACTCAGTCCCCAGCACCCATGTAAATAGTCTCCCACAAATCAGCTACTGCACAGATTCGGAGGACAGAATTTTTTTCCCTTTTTTTCGAAAGAGGAAAGTATTGTTGCAGTGCAAGAGTGCAACATGGTTTCTAAGGGTATAGCGAAGCTTGACACACAACATGCTAATCGATACTAATAATGAGGCGATGTGGCAACACCCATCAAGCACTAGCTATCCTGGTCACCGAATTAAAATAGCGCCAATCAAAGCTGAATAATGTCGCCATCAGGTACCGAGATTTTGTTGAACCATCCACCAGGGCACCACTTCGGTCACATACATTGGTTTGACGCCCGCCACTCGTTCATTGAGGATGTTCAGAAACCAGAGTCCAGTGTTCGATGCTGCCCCAAGCCACCCTACTCTCCGGCACCTCCAGCAATGCTAACGCAACGGGCAGTGTAGAGCATGGCTCCGACAGCTAAGACACTGTGTAGTCTCAGACAGCTTCTCAAGATTTACCGCCATTACCAAAGTGGTTCCCACCGCCCAAGCAATTCCTCATTCCCAGTATTCAATGACAGATCTTACCCACAGTATGTGGATGCCCATTCGTCTTATCTCGATAAGAATGAAGATACAGCGCCACAGCTGGGGTCCCTAGTGAGACGTTACGGCCTCCTTCTGCCGTCTGGATCCTGATCTCTCAAAAACGCCGGTGTGGGGAGCAGCTAAACCAACTTGACTGACAAAAGAACAGCTTCTCTCCCATCCAGTGGCGGACTTGGCATTGCTCGCCGCTGCACCGTATATTATATACATGTGAAACAAACAATAAACGTGGTGAAGTGAAATCTCCCGGTTCTGTCACATAAGAACGACACTCCTCAAGATTGATCTCAAGCAAACTAAAGAGATCCGCATTCGAGATTATCGCAGGATAGTCCGAGACAATTGCTTACGTCCAGCAAGTGCCTGCAAACTAAAGAACTGCATTACGTTCTGGGGACAATTCTGTGTCTTGCGAACTCATATATTTAGAAACAGAATGTCATTGGGGTCAATGTCGCAAGGCTGGCGCTATGAGCAATAAAAGAATCTCTTATTCGAGAATAGCTGGGTTTAAGTCTCCATCACACCATTATCTTTAAATTCTCTCTGGTTTCAGTGGATCACTCTAAGTATCAGCTACTGAGGTGTTCTGAATAACTACAAAAGATACTTTCTCTCAAAACACATGCAAAAGAGTTGTCTGATAGTCATAATGTGAACTAAAAATTCCTTCTATCAGCATCTGCATTAATTGTTACAAGGAGACCACACGGCAGTTGGATGTATGTATTTTTTTTATATCTGTGTGACGAGAAGTTGAGAACTCAGATAACAACGATCCAAAACAGTTCAATATTACTCTCAAAAATTCTCAAGAGAATCGTCTTTGTTCTGTTCCCAGCCGCCGCAAATTTTTTAACAAATTTGCATGGCCTACGAGCCAATTTAATTTTTAGTATTCTTATGCAAACAAGCTACGTCAAAAATCTTTCATAAAATGTCGATAATTAAGAAATTACGTTTGCAATGAGAGCTGGATTTCTTGTGTGATATGCAGTTATAAATAGGATTATGTGCTTTGTTCACAGAAAATGGCAATTGCCATGTGATAATGAGCATTATATATATATATATATATATATATATATATATATATATATATATATATATATACACGGCCTTCGAAAGTGAGTATATATATATATATATATACGGCCTTCGAAAGTGGACTAATCACTACATGCCACCTAGTAACACATCCATCGAGAAGCTTTCAGTCGTTCTACTGCTGCCCTAACTGACTGTTGGTGCTGTGACTGTGAAGAAGCAACGTGAAGGAAGAGCAGCTAAAGCAAGACCAGGCAGACCCCATACACTGACGGACAAAAGCCGTGAAGCACTATAGAGGTGAGTTGTAAAAACCATCACATGAAGTCACCAGAAGGAATCACTCGTGAGTTCCAAAGTGCTATCACCAGTCCACCTAGCATAATGACTGTGCGTAGGTTGTTAAAAAAGAATGGAATGCAGTGGTCGAGCAGCGAGCAGCTCCTCATATGCTACACATTCCTGAAGTTAATGCTAATGCGTTGTTTAAGCTGGTGCAAAGAGCGGCGCCACTTGGCAGTGGATGACTGGAAACGAGTGGTTTGGAGCGTTGAATAATGCTATACCCTGTGAATATCTGGTGGAAGGGTTCCGGTCTGGCGATTGCCTGGAGCCTGGAGAATGTTACCTCCCATTATGAGTTGTGCCAATAGTGAAGTAGCCTACAGAGTAAGTGGTGTTATGGTGGATGGGGTTTTTTAATAGTTAGAGTGAGGGCCCTTAAGTAAACGATAAATTCGGAGCGATATGAAAAATTTTTACAGCATTGTGTACCGTCTGGTACCTCGTGCCGCGGAATTTGAATACCCGCCAGACGTCATGGACGTCGAAGACCCATAGAGGTCTCTGTATCATCGCGCCGTAAGCTGTGGGGACGCGCGCCTCCTGGCCAGCATTTAGAGTGAGGGCGCCACAGTGGAACACGTGGTTGCAGCGGCCAATAGCGGCGTCCCCGATCGAGTACTTAAGCGCCTGCCTGTCGCTCAGCCTGCCTCTCTCTTTTGCCCGTCACTTTGTTCATTGTCATTCACCATTTTTTATACTCGTGTAAAACGCTATGGCTGAAGAGCGGCGTAGTGTGCCGCTGCCAGCCTACCTGAGTTGTACAGGTTTTAAAATAACAATAAAGTAAAAAAAAAAAAAGCTCAGCCTGCTCCCCCTCAACCCCTGGTGTCTCCCTTCCTCTCCACCCCCAACTAGTTGCTGCGCCTTTACCGTTGTGTCCCACCCTCTCTCCATCTCCACACCCTCCATCTCCTTTCCCAACACAACTTCCACCATCTACCCCTCCCGGATGATGAGCTTCACCCAGACATCTACCCTTCCTACCAACTCTAACCCCCTCTTCCTGCCCCCACCTCAGGGCTCCCTCTCCTCCCCCTCTCTCCTCCTGAGCGGCTTCCCCCTCCTACTCCCCCGCCATATCTTATGCCTCCTTACAGTGTCTCTGAGCTCCCTCCTGCCCTGTCTTCCCTGTTCCTCTCCCACCCCATGTGTCTCCTGCCTCTTCATGAACCCACTGCTGCCCCTCCTCTCTTCATCCCGCCGCTTCCCCAGCTGCCCCATGCTCTCCCCTCCTTTTCCATCCTCCCATACCTTTCCCTCGGCAGGTCCAACCTGGCAGCTTTATTTCTTCGTCGTGTGTGCTCCAAGTGGGTTTTAAGTGTGTTGTTCCGAAGTGTTTTTAATACTGTGGCCGACCTTTAACCTGTGCGTGCCCATTCAGTGTCTTCTCTGTGGTTTAAGACTCGCCAACTGTGTTTTTTAACTTTCTGGTGACTTTTTTTAACTGTCCCTCATGAACGTCTCCATGTCCGTGTATTTTGCCTCAATTTTCTCCCCTTACTCTGTTTTATGTTCCCCTTTTTTCATCTCCTTATGTATGTATCATTTTATTCTTGTTTTAGTTGTCATGTCACTCGGCTGAAGAGCGGCGGATTGTGCTGCTGACAGCCCTCCCCTGCCCATATGGGGAATGAAATCACAATAAAGAAAAAAAAAAAGCTCAGCCTGCCAGTCTAACCTCGTGTATGTCTCAGGACATATCGCATCGCATAAGACAGCGTATTGACTTTCGTGTTGCTTTACAAGTGGACATGGTTGTCTTGTTTGGTTCGTGACTGTGTTGTCTGTTCTTGTTTTGTGTTGCAAGGTCCTTCGTTGGTCGTGTCCGTCCTCTCCCATTGTGTTGTTGTTTGCGGGCCGCTCCGCGAGTCCCGCCGCGTACTGTCACTACAACCCTGCGACCATTCCGGTCGCCGTTACAACATACTGCATAAAGTGGAGGAGACGTTCGGAGATGATGACTGTATCAGCATGAGAGTGCACCTTGTCACAAATCATCATCTATGAGGCAATGGTTTGAGTTCATTAACATTCCTGAAATGGATTAGACTGTCTAAAGTCCTGAGTCGAAAACAATGCAACACCTTTGGGATGAGTTAAAACGTCGGCTTTTCTCCAGATCATAGTGACCAATAACACTACGTTGGCAGATTTGGGCTTTTGAGGAAGAACGGACTGCCATTCCTCTCCAGACATTCTGACATTTCATTGAAAGTAACCTGAGCAGAGTTGAAGCAGTCATGATGGTGAATGGAGGCCATAATTGTGAATTTAGTCTCTTCCGTCAGATCCTGTCAGTGTAAGCTCTCGGGTTTCCAGCTAGTTTGCCAGAAGAAGATGAGTATGACACTCGTCGAAGGGTGGTGGTATTTTAACACTGCCACTCGGCTGGAAACCTCTGAGCTTTTCGCCAACATCCCATATTAAATGTCAACTAGAAAGCGTCCAGGTGCTTTTAATCAGGTAGTGTATTGATGATAATCTATTCAATAAAGTGTGTGTTCATTTTAAAAAGTGTACCATTTATATTTAGATTTTTAAACTAACTTATCTGCACCAACTACTCGTTTCAACTGCGTTAGGCCAACTTGGAACGAAGGTAAAAGATCATAATAACTCTGAGAAAGACTGTGTTGGACAGTTATCATAACAAATAAGTACTCTTACAATTTTACAGAGACATAAAGTTGACTCTTATGAGTAGTGCGTTTTTTAGACATTTCTTACTGCGACATCCTTACTCGTAGGAATCTACCCATGGTGTTAACCAGGAAGTTCGTACTGGTTTTACAGTCACTGTAGGCCTCGGTCACTTGGGCCTAGCCAACGCCAGTGATGCTCTTGTATATATCACATGTGAAAAGTTTCTCAGCTTTCAGAAACTGCTGTGTGTCTGTTCGCATAAAACAAAGTCTGGAATGACTTTTAATATGAGTAGTTAAGCAACACTATATTCAGTGCATGATAACAACCACTCGACGTGGTAAAACTGATTCGCTTTTCTGTGTACTAATAACGAACGCATACGCTCATGGCTGACTAGGGACAAAGTCGAAACCTCAAACATGGGTTATCCTCATGTACTTTATCTTTTCCCTGGAAAAACAGGAAAGGTGCACAAGTGCAAAAATACACTCCTGGAAATGGAAAAAAGAACACATTGACACCGGTGTGTCAGACCCACCATACTTGCTCCGGACACTGCGAGAGGGCTGTACAAGCAATGATCACACGCACGGCACAGCGGACACACCAGGAACCGCGGTGTTGGCCGTCGAATGGCGCTAGCTGCGCAGCATTTGTGCACCGCCGCCGTCAGTGTCAGCCAGTTTGCCGTGGCATACGGAGCTCCATCGCAGTCTTTAACACTGGTAGCATGCCGCGACAGCGTGGACGTGAACCGTATGTGCAGTTGACGGACTTTGAGCGAGGGCGTATAGTGGGCATGCAGGAGGCCGGGTGGACGTACCGCCGAATTGCTCAACACGTGGGGCGTGAGGTCTCCACAGTACATCGATGTTGTCGCCAGTGGTCGGCGGAAGGTGCACGTGCCCGTCGACCTGGGACCGGACCGCAGCGACGCACGGATGCACGCCAAGACCGTAGGATCCTACGCAGTGCCGTAGGGGACCGCACCGCCACTTCCCAGCAAATTAGGGACACTGTTGCTCCTGGGGTATCGGCGAGGACCATTCGCAATCGTCTCCATGAAGCTGGGCTACGGTCCCGCACACCGTTAGGCCGTCTTCCGCTCACGCCCCAACATCGTGCAGCCCGCCTCCGGTGGTGTCGCGACAGGCGTGAATGGAGGGACGAATGGAGACGTGTCGTCTTCAGCGATGAGAGTCGCTTCTGCCTTGGTGCCAATGATGGTCGTATGCGTGTTTGGCGCCGTGCAGGTGAGCGCCACAATCAGGACTGCATACGACCGAGGCACACAGGGCTAACACCCGGCATTATGGTGTTGGGAGCGACCTCCTACACTGGCCGTACACCACTGGTGATCGTCGAGGGGACACTGAATAGTGCACGGTACATCCAAACCGTCATCGAACCCATCGTTCTACCATTCCTAGACCGGCAAGGGAACTTGCTGTTCCAACAGGACAATGCACGTCCGCATGTATCCCGTGCCACCCAACGTGCTCTAGAAGGTGTAAGTCAACTACCCTGGCCAGCAAGATCTCCGGATCTGTCCCCCATTGAGCATGTTTGGGACTGGATGAAGCGTCGTCTCACGCGGTCTGCACGTCCAGCACGAACGCTGGTCCAACTGAGGCGCCAGGTGGAAATGGCATGGCAAGCCGATCCACAGGACTACATCCAGCATCTCTACGATCGTCTCCATGGGAGAATAGCAGCCTGCATTGCTGCGAAAGGTGGATATACACTGTACTAGTGCCGACATTGTGCATGATCTGTTGCCTGTGTCTATGTGCCTGTGGCTCTGTCAGTGTGATCATGTGATGTATCTGACCCCAGGAATGTGTCAATAAAGTTTCCCCTTCCTGGGACAATGAATTCACGGTGTTCTTATTTCAATTTCCAGGAGTGTATGTGTAATAGTTATTACAACAGTGCGATTACAAGCTGCTTCTAAATTTTCACAATCATCATTATCTACATCCACATATGCAAATACATCTGTGCTCCAGGAACCACCTTGCTGTGTATAGTGAAGGTTATGTGAAGCACCTGGGAGGAATTCAACTTGCCACTGGAGCCTTTTGAATCAGCTCTACACCTAGTCTTTGTACTGGGAATAGTGAGACACCACTCCACATCAGATGACAACTGCTCATGAGGTGACGAGCAAAGACAACAATGTCCACTCCAAACACACCCAAGTACCATATTGTTGCCTGGCCAGCAATATTTAGGATATTTTACAATTGACAACGGGCAACGAGATGGTTTGGGATTCGTGAAAGTAATTGCGTCTTAGAGATAGTTGTGGCTGGATTTCAAGTTTCACACCAAGGGTGGAGCAGATCTCTATTTAACCTCCTACAGATGCCAGAATGATTAGAGGCTTGACGAATTATACGAAGATTTGCACTCTGTATTTTTTGTTTCAATTTCTGTACTTTAACATTTTAGGTCGGCATTACAGTTT
This sequence comes from Schistocerca piceifrons, assembly GCF_021461385.2. Taxonomy (NCBI): domain Eukaryota; kingdom Metazoa; phylum Arthropoda; class Insecta; order Orthoptera; family Acrididae; genus Schistocerca; species Schistocerca piceifrons. The sequence goes on along the minus strand of NC_060149.1, from coordinate 49,548,442 downwards.
TAAAGTAGCGGACACTGATGGTTCCAAACAAGGGGCCACCTTTGGCAGTTTAGTAGCGTTCTCTGACCGTGTCTTCGGATTCGGCTTCTTTGGGAACATACTGTATTTGCCGAAGAGTTCCATGTGATGCTTAAGGCATTGGAGTAGTTTCTCATCTTCTGGAACAGTGTCCAGCGAAGCACATGCGTGCTGATGGGAAACCATTCCCATGTTATGCCTACTATCGCTTCTCGCTACTTCTACTATTTCGAAATACCAAGGTTGGTGTAAAATATTGTGCTAACAGTAACCCATATCTGAAAATCATTTATTGTTATCACCGCGAGAGACTAGTTAGAAATATGGGATAAATGAGCGAATATAGCTCGGTCTTGGAGGAGTGACGCAAGCAGTCTTCCCCAGTGCTGGGCTACGGTGCCAACACAACTGCCTAGCACCAGGACATGTCACCCTTCTTTCTTTCTGTAGGAGTAGCTGAGGGTGACTCTGCTCCCTGAAGGTGATATACACAAAAAAAAGTAGGCAGAGAAAACTTATTCGTTAAGGAGCCTTGCGGCACTTCTCTCTGACGGAAACATTCCATCGCATCCTTCTTGTCAATGACCGTTTTGGTGTTTTCTGGCATGTCCAAGGAGGATATAGCATTTGAAATGAACTGTTTGCCGGTTTAGTTAATTTCTCAAATGCTTGAAATGAGGTGATAACTGAACTAAATGTATATGTAAATGTCGTGTGACTAGGGCCTCCCTCCGGGTAGACTATTCGCCGGGTGCAAGTCTTTCGATTTGACGCCACTTCGGCGACTTGCACGTCGACGGCAATGAAATGATGAAGATTAGGACCACACAAGACCCAGTCCCTGAGCGGAGAAAATCTCCGGCCCAGCCGACAATCGAATCCGGGCCGTTAGGAATGACATTCTGTCGCGCTGACCATTCAGCTACCGGGGGCAGACTGTAACTGTTCTGAAACTTACCAGGTAGTTCTCCAGTGTAATTGGAGTATACTGATACGGCTAGTCGATGTTTGAACCCTTTAAACTGCAGCGAGATGAGTTTACTAACTTACATGAACTATTAATTAATTACTTAATCAAAATTTTTGAACAAACAGTCTCTTCGCATCCATTACTAAATCTCTCCTTACACTTGTTAATTTTCATCCATTCTTCGATCTCTACATTTTTCAAGTAAACGAGACTTCGTACAGACTACGCACAGTGCTAAAGAATCACTCGAATCAAAGTTTTGTAAGTGATGTATTTCACGGATAAATGAAACTTCCTTAGAATTCTTGCAATGAATGTCAACCTAGTGTCTCCTTATCCTAGCTTTTGGTGCTTATTCCAATTTAGGTCGCATTCGACGGTTAATACAACATATTTCAGAAATGTAAATGTTTCCGACGATTTGCCGTCAATAACATACTCGAATGGTAATGGGAGTTTCTGCTTACGTATGTGCAATACGTTACAGTTGTGCAACAACTGTCAGTCGCTGCACCAAGCATTGCTCCTCTGCCAGCCTTCTAACAGCAGGTAGTCTGTGTGATTTAAATAATAATTATAACAACTAATTCTACGGCACGATTCGCAGTTTGGTATCGCCAACAGTCAGCTTTTCTAACAGTCCAGAGCCGAACGTAGTGAGTCGTGGAAATGGACCTAGCCCACAGTATTGTTCGTGTAGTCCCCCGAAGTCAAAAACCACGCAATTCATCACCAGCAGTAATTTTGCTCTAGGCCAATGTCTGATCATGAAATCATTAAATACACATCTATTTTCGCTGAAAATGTACATAGTGTGGCGCACATATAATATTGTGTTAATGATTTGTGTAACAAAAAGTACGAATTAAGCAGAATTACACACAGGTGAAAAAAGTCATGGAATACCTCCTAATGTTGTGTCGGACCTCCTTTTGCCTGGCGCAATGCAGCTCGACATGGCATGGGCATAATGAGTGTTGCTGGTACAGGATTCTGTGCACGACCTTACCTGTCGATTATGTCCCATAACTATGCCGGACGATCTGGGCGGCCAAATCATTCGCTCTAATTGTCCATAATATTATTCAAACCAATCAAAAATGGTTCAAATGACTCTGAGCACTATGGGACTTAACATCTGAGGTCATCCGTCCCCTACATCTTAGAACTACTTAAACCTAACGACATCACACACATCCATGCCCGAGGCAGGATTCCAACCTGAGACCGTAGCAGTCGCGCGGTTCCAGACTGAAGCGCCTAGAACCGCTCAGCCACACCGGCCGGCTTTAAACCAATCGCTAACAATTGTGGCCCCGTGACATGATGCATTATCATCCATAAATATTCCATCGTTGTTTGGTAACATGAAGTCCATGAATGGCTATAAGTAATCTCCAGATAGCCGAATACAACCATTTCCAGCCAACGAACTGTAGAGTTCGACCAAAGGACACAGTCCATTCCGTGTAAACACAGCCCACACCATTATGGAGCCATCACCACCTAGCCCAGTGCCTTGTTAACAACTTGTGTCGAAGTGTTCGTAAGGTCTGCACTACACTCGAACCCTCCCATAAGCACTTACCAACTGAAATCGTGACTCATCTGACCAGAACAGGGTTTTCCAGTCGTTTACAGTCCAAACGATATGGTCATCTGCCCAGGAGAAATACTGCAGGCGATGTCGTGCTATTGGCAAAGGCACGCGTGTTAGTCGTCTGCTGCCACAGTCCATTAACATCAAATTTTGTCGCAGTGTCCCGTCGGTTACGTTCGTCGTACGTCCCACATTAATTTCTGATGTTATCACACGCAGTACTGCTTACCTGTTAGCACTGATAACTCTACCCAAGCCGGCCAGGTTGGCCGAGCGGTTCTAGGCGCTACTGTCTGGAACCGCGTGACCGCTACGGTCGCAGGTTCGAATCCTGCCTCGGGCATGGATGTGTGTGATGTCCTTAGCTTAGTTAGGTTTAAGTAGTTCTAAGTTCTAGGGGACTGAAGACCACAGCAGTTAAGTCCCACAGTGCTCAGAGCCATTTGAACCATTTGAACTCTACCCAAAAGTCACTGCTCTCAACTATTAAATGAAGGCGTCGGCCACTGCGTTATTCGTGGTGACAGGTAAAGCAAGAAATCTGGTATTCTCGGCACACTCTAGACACTGAGGATTTCGGTATATTTAATTCTCTAACGATTTCCGAAATGGAACTACCATTGCGCAACCAAATTCTTAATTCCAGTCGTGCTTCTACAGTCGCATTGGAAACCTTTTTACATGAATCATCTGAATACAAATGACAGATGCGCCCATGGACAGCCCTTTCGTATCTTGTGTACGCGACCGCCATTTGTCTATGTGTATATTGCTACCCATGTCTTTCTTCACCACAGTGTAAATGTTAAATAGTCACACGGGATGATTCACGCAGTGTGTGAGTATATCATTTCTTACAAGAAAGTTAACTAATTCTTTTGCTAACACAGGAATCAGAGGGAAGGAGCTGTAACAGTGTAGGTAATCTGCGCCTTGTTAGGAAATGCGGGTCGCTTAGCGGCGGCGGTCAGTGGCGCGCGGCTGCTCCGCGCGTCTGAATAGTCTGCCGCCGGCCGTTCGTGTTACCGCAGGCGGCCGGTAAGCGCCCCTCGCTGAATTCTATACCTGGTGAGTAACGACGGAGGGTTTACTCGGCTGCGGACGCGCCCGGCTAATGACGCGGGGGAGGAGGGAGCGGTCCGTGCCGTCAATTCTGGTAACCCAATTCCGTCAATTCGTAGCAGGGCGGTCCCTCGCTCAGTTAGCGTGTTTTAGGACGGCCGTGCCTGGCGGAACCGAAAGAGGTTCCAGCTGTCGGGCGGCTGTGACACAGCTTCCCCTAACGGCCGGCACAAGAAATTTGTACGTCGGCGCCTGTGTCTTGCAAAGTGTAGCCTGAGTTAGTGGAAAGAGATGCTCCACCCTCAGCCATTTCACTTTAACAATTTTCTTTTCTTTTGTGTAGTTTCCTTCTCCTGAAGTGTTAGCTTTTGCCAGTCGTGGTAACTGCTTCAAGGAAGCTACGGAAAAGTTGCATAAAGTTTGTTGGAGCGGCTTCGAAACACCACATATCCGACTTCACACTCTGGCATTTGTAAAATAAGCTAGCTCGCAAACAGAAACATTCATCCATTGGGAAAATGAAGACAGGAGATCCAGCAAGCAGCCAATGAGACAGGCGTTGACCTTTATTAATATTTGTGCCTTCAGACGCATGCAAATACTTTGCTAGTCAGAGCATGTGAGAGCTAACATGTTTGTGTCGCGGACGACGAAAGCGATTGTCCTGGTATGGTAGTTCGTCTCAGCTTATGAAGCGAGGCGAAATTCTCCTCTGCAATATACAGACTCCCTAGACGTATACACGGTTTCTCCAACGGGAAGCTCTGCAGTATGAAGTGTTTGAGGGGTGTAGACCTTAGTATGCCACATACTGACAGATAACTGTCCACGAACTGGATGCGGAGTTGCTTCTATACTGCAGTCTATATTGCCTTCCATCCTGCACAATGATAAAGAGCGAGTCCTGACGCTTATATATTTCTTAATAAGAAAAATGTAGGTATAGCATGCCACGTTTTCAGTTTCAATTTTCTGTTTATACTGTATGAGCAGGTTATTCTTTTCCATTTTATATAATTCTCTTTTTAGTTATTTACTGTACTATCTGTTATTTTTCCTTTTAACGTGCATGAAAGGGCACTAATTACAAGCGGACCGGCAGTTTTATTCGCCGCTATCGATGTGGGCGATGCACGACCTAATTTGCTGGCTTGACTCGTTTTTTATCAGAAGGGGTCGCTCGAGCACTGTGGCATTAAAGCCCACATATTTGTATACAGAATTAATCCTCAACCACTTTTTAGTACGTACGCATTTTCTAATAATATGAATAAATGAAAAAACTGACTGTATAAATCCAGATGGATTAATGAAGTTGACGAAAATATATAGATTTTAAACTGAATAAAAGATTATTAAATACTGTTACATATATGGAAATGATGTTGACACATAAACTGCGGATACAAAAAGAAAAAAGGAAATCGTAACTAACATAAGTAATTTAAGCAGAGCATCCAACAAAGAAATATGTGCGGGCAAAGTTAATTTAACCTCACTGTAACTTACGAAAATCAACAGCAAATACACGATGTCTGAAAGTGCAGTTTGTCACTTTCATTTATGAGGTAAGCTGAAGTTCGTTATCAGATATGACCACAGCGAACGACACGCAGTTTGGAAGGTAGGAGACAAGATACTGGCAGAAGTACAGCTGTGAGGACGGGGCGTGAGTCGTGCTTGGGTACCTCTGTTGGTAGAGCACTAGCCCGCGAAAGGTAAAGGTCCGGCACACTGTTTTAATCTGCCAGGAAGTTTGACACGCAGTATGTCCATCACAAATAAATATCAACTGTGGCAATAATTTCAGTTCAATTACAACATATGTAGTGAGTTACACTATGCGTTTTGAGTGAGAAGGTTCCAAGATGTGCTTCACTTGTCATGTAAATGCGAACATTGGAATATATGTGTACTTTTACTCTGTCCTGCGGATTTTAACTACCATAACTGACAAGCATCAAAAGATTGTTACATATGTGGACATGCCAAGTTCCACGAGGCGCATTTTAGCTGTCGGTATTTTTACTTGCGGCAAACCTCTTTGTAATTTTATTTTTAACAATCCTGTGTGGAATGTGCAATAAACTCTGCACTAAAATGTTAAAACAGTATGAATAATAAACACCCAACGGAACATGGCTAACAACAACAGTAGTTTAAAGATCTGAAGATGACAGTTGTATTCTCATTCAGCTTGGGTCCATGAGGCACCGTCCAATCAATCCCAAGCGAGATCAGACACTTCGAATACAACCATTAAATGAAAAAGATACAATTCTTTGGAAACAGAATCCAAACGTCGACGGGTAAAACGAATCCTTTCGCGAACAAGAGCCAAGCCAGCACGTTGCTTGATACGATTGGCGGCAGGAGATTTAATATGGTGCACAACCTTAGCAAATGGTGGGACATGATTTTCATCACGACACCTCAATAAAAATGACAAAGCACATTGCAGTCTAACTCGACAGCTACGAAGTTTATACAACTTACGTAAACACCGATACATTTCCTCGCCGTAGAGGTAAACAATGTGAGGCTTGAGCTACTCCTGGCGTATACAACTTCCAAATAACTTCCGGGAATTCAACGAGGTAACACTTTCAGCGACCGCCGATATTTCGGCGGGAGAACACCCCGCCATTTTCAAGATAAACTGCAACGGACAGGCGGCGTACATGCAAATTTAATACCTCGGTTTTCGGACAGAATTGTATCGTTTTCATTTAATGGTTGCATCCGAAGTGTCTGATTTCACTTGGGATTGGCTGGACGGTGCCTCATGGACCCAAGATGACTGGAAATACAACTCCGTCATTGCCCGGCATTTGGCAAAGTTTGAACGTTTTCATCGCGCAGAGTCGGATGTTATATCTCGACGTTCTGTGATAAATCTCACAGAGAAATCTTTTGAGGACGCAACCTTATCCGTGCTAGGGAAGGGTTTAAATTTTGCACCCACTACGAAGAATTTGCCGGTAGTTGATTTTATTAGTTCAATTGAACAGGCAGTTTGCAAACTACCTCCTGACGCTGCAGCGGAGGTTAGGAGGGAGGCATGCCGTGTTTTGACTAGGGCTCGTCCACCCAAGAGTAATGTAACAGCAGCAGAGAGGGCTGCTTTACGCTCTCTCAAAGTTGATCCTAGTATTGTTATTTTACCTGTTGACAAGGGAAATGCCACCGTTGTTTTAAATAAACATGATTATGTACAAAAGATGCAACGTTTACTGTCTGATTCAGCGTATCACAGAATCGATGCTGACCCCACAGAAAAGTGTTGAGAGAAAGACCAACAACCTCCTGAAGGAAAGTGGTTTTTCGCAGGACACTATCAAGAGTCTTAACACCTATAGTGACGTTCCCCCTAGGTTATACGGCCTTCCAAAGGTTCACAAGGAAGGGGTTCCTTACCGTCCTATAGTGAGTAACATCGGCGCTCCGACATATCGTCTATCCAAGTATCTTGCTTCTCTGTTGAGTCCACAAGTAGGTCGGTGTAAACATCAAATCAGGAAATCAGCTGATTTTTACGTCGTTTGGAGGGACTGAGGTTGAATGACTGATATTTTAGTGAGTTTCGATGTGGTTTCCCTCTTCACTCGTGTTCCTCTGTCTGTCTCGTTGCGGCTAATTGAGGCCAGGTTTGGTGCTGAATTAACTAATCTCTTTAGGCATGTGTTGACATCCACTTACCTTTTATTTAATGACCAGTATTACGAGCAGACAGATGGAGTTGCGATGGGTAGTCCGTTGTCTCGTGCGATCGCAAATTTCTTTATGGAAGACTTCGAGGAACGTGCATTGGAGTCGGCGCCTTTGAAACCCGCCTGTTTCTTTAGATACGTTGACGATACCTTCGTTGTTTGGCCTCATGGTAGGGAGAATTTGAATGTCTTTCTAGAACATCTGAACTCGATCCACCCGAACATTCGTTTTACGATGGAGGTGGAAGAGGATGGTTGCCTTCCCTTTCTTGACGTGTTGGTTAGGAGGAAGGATGATGGATCATTGGGACATGCAGTCTACAGGAAACGTACTCACACGGACTTGTACTTATAGGCTAATAGTTGTCACCATCCGGCTCAGCGTGAAGGGGTACTTCGTACCTTGATACGCAGGGCACATGTCGTTTCTGACATTGAGACTTTGCCAGCTGAGCTGTCCCATCTTGAAGTTACATTTCGTCAAAATGGTTATAGTGATAGACAGATTGAACGTGCGTTGCGCTATCGACCAACTGTACATCGGGTGATTGATGATAATTCTGAGTCAACACCTAAGTCTACTGCCTTTTTCCCTTACGTAGGAAACACGTCCAACAAGATCGGTCGTATTTTACGGAAATACGATGTGAAATGTGTTTTCCGACCTCCATCTAAAATTAGAGAACTTTTGAGTTCCGTTAAGGATGATCTTGTACTGCGTAAGTTGGGTGTATATTGTATTCCTTGTAGCTGCGGCGTGTCATATATTGGTAAAACTATCAGGACCGTGGAGGACCGATGTACTGAGCATAAACGGCACACACGATTACAGCAGCCAAATAGATCTGCTATTGCCGAACTTTGCTTGGATACTGGTCACCCCATGTTATATAATAACACCGAGATATTAGCATGCACGTCCAGCTATTGGGACAGTGTTATTAGGGAGGCAGTTGAGATTAAATTAGCGAGCAACCTCGTTAACAGGGATGGAGGTTTCTGTTTAAACTCTGTTTGGAATCCGGCTCTCTGCCTTGTCAAAAAACAGAGGGACAGAGTCAATGCTACCTCACCTGCGAATTCGTAGTCTCACTATCGATAGCTCTGACTTTGGTCATCTTTGGTGGCACTAGTGTTCAGTGTGTGTGTGTGTTATCTTTCCTGCTTCTGTTCGAGAACCGAGGTATTAAATTTGCATGTACGCCGCCTGTCCGTTGCAGTTTGCCTTGAAAATGGCGGGGTGTTCTCCTGCCGAAATATGGGCGGTCGCTGAAAGTGTTACCTGGCTGCATTCCCGGAAATTATTTGAAAGTTGTATACGCCAGGAGAAACTCAGGTCTCACAGCTGGAGACTGTACTGGTGACAGTTGAGAGGCTTCTGGCTGCTGCTCAAAGTTACTGCGACATCAGGGCGCCAGTGACGAGACATGCGATATCTTTGGAGCCGTAGGAATCCCCAAGTGTCCTTGTTGTCACTGCGTCTTCTTATGCGTTTGTCTTCAGTCGAGTGTGGGCCCATGTGTCATTGGCCGAAAGATGAAACTAGAAATGAGCCGCACATCGGGCTCCTTAGCCCTTATCAACAGGTACGTGGTGCCACTCAGTGCTGATAATACCTCTGAGCGAGCACGGTATGGCTCTCCTGTTGAACCAACAGCCGATTTCCTGCCCACTCTTGACAACTGCAGAGGGAGGGTATGAAACTCAATGCCAGCTGCTACATTACGTAGGTATTGGAGCCCCTCAGGGAAATAGTAGACAGGGTGAGAAAGAATGCCATTACCCTCTCGGTGTGTTTTCCAGGAGTCTCCTCCAAGATATCGTGAAAGCCCTGCCTGTGGTCATTGACAGCAGTGGGTGTAACCGGCTGCAGACAGTAACACGTGGCTTCGAATGACGCCTACCGCTTGGGATCTGAGGACATCCTTCTTTATTTTCGGTGGATGGCTGATATGAAGAAAGCAACTAGCATCGCACTCGGCCTACAGGCAAAAGCTACTACGAGGATGTGCTGAAAAGTAAGGCCACCGATCTTTTAATGCAAAACTCTTAATTTTTTTAAAATAAAACAGGTGTTATTAAAATTCAGCATTCTTATTCTTCATGTCTACATACTTGCAGCCATCAGCCGATGAATGGCTCCGAATTATAGCGTGTATCTTGCCAATGTGCCACGTAACTATGTTGGTGATTGAGAAACAGCTGTTGTAATCGAGTTTCGAGTTCGAATAGTTTGCCCATACATGGAGCGTCCTCTCAGTGAGCATGATAGTGCTACACCACACACGAGTGCTGCGAAATATTCAGTAAACCGGTGAATTGGGTTCACTGCCATCAATCATCCGCCATACAGTCGCGACTTTTCCAAATCTGATTTTCATCTGTTTAAAGAACACCTTCGAGAAAGTCAAGTATTCTACAGTGAAGGTATCAACAAACTGGTCTCTCGCTGGGTGGGTGACGTTTTTGAGAAATAAGTATGTAGAAATGGTGAATAAAGATATAGAATGTTAATATTCTTTATTTCATTTAGGAAGCTTTAAGAATTTATAACACTACTTTCCGCTACTACTATACCATAACCTTAAAGTTGGAGGCAGGTCGTGAAATAAAAACCATCTTGTTAAAGTAATTATGGTAAACAGCAAACAGAGCGGTGTTACCCTCTGAGAGGAATTTTGTTATGTTGACCGTGTTGTACCTAACGGAGGTGGCTTATCGGAAGTGAAAGTCAGAATTATGTAAATATGTAAACAGTAACAAACAATATTTTACTTATCTACACTGTTCAAAGAATAAGGAAAACGGTCGTCAGCCTAATTAGGCAAGAGAATGATTGACATTCATATTCAAGAAAATAAGTATGAATAACCTTAACGGACAAACACAACCTATACTTTGCCAGACGAGAGTGCAATGAACTCTGACCCCTGCAAATGTTCTCGGTAAGATTGGAATTGACAGAGCAGAACAAACTATTTGCATAAATATAACAGACAACAATACACAATATTACTTTCAGGGCTTATTCAAACTGAATGATCTTTATAACATTACTATTAATATTCACTGTAGAATCATAAATTGGACATAGGTTCAGTATTACTTTTCATTCATTTTCCTAGCTGACATAAAAATGTAGTTCACTGCATAATTATGAACTGGTCACAGGTTAAGTCTCTCTCAGCTAAATACTTTTTTATTTAGAATGAAAGTAAAATGGAATTTACTAACAGGTTACTTCTCACTGTCTTTTGAATAAAGAAATTATTGTTTTCATAAATAGTGGTCTTTCTATTAATCGTTATCTAGCATGAGCACAATAGACAAACTGTTGATCCCGTTACACCATTAATATGCACTTTTAATACTCAAGGGGAGTCCAATATTGTACAGAAGTTCACTTCAATAGGAAGAGTAACTGAAACTTGCTGTAATTAAGTAACTTTGTGCATTTGATAGGTGAGGTCCACTGCAGGCGAACTTTCCTTGTGCCTCTCCTTCCCCCCCCCCCCCCCCCCCCGGTCCCCCGTCCCCTATCTGTGTAAACTGTGGCAAGCTCCATTCTCCCTGCTCACCAGACTGCTCCACTTTTAAGCGTGAGAAGAAAATCCAGGAGTATACAACCCTGGACATACTCCCATATCAAGGGGCCAGAAAATGTATGAGCATCTTAATCGCATGCAAATGACACAGTCTCGCGCTACAACCGCGACGTTGTCGCCTTCTCTGTCGACTGTGCTTTTCTCTGTTGCACCTCGTACAGTGGGCCCTTAGAGCCGCCCGCTAGTACCTGGCTGTAGTCTGTTGGGGATCCTTCTGGTGCTTGCACCACACCCATTATGGGAGGGTTGGCTCCCCACCAGCAGGAGACACTCGTCCCCATCCCCTAGCTCGAGAAACCTAATCCTCCTTTGGCTTCTCTAGCTAGGAAGAGGTACCTCTGAACTCTTCCTTCCATGGTTCCTGCTGGTCCACAGTCAGATGTCAGCTGGTGGCTGAAGGAACCACAGGATGCTGATCATCAGATTTTTCATTCTTCCTCTGTCCCCAAAACCAACTCATGGAAACCCTCCCAGTCCTTATCTTCTAAGGAGAAGAAGCACAAGAAGGACAAAAAGAAGTCATCTACGATGAAGGAAACTCCAGCAGCCCTTTGACACGGAGCTCTGGATTTATTTCTTCTCTGTCCAAGGTTGAGATCCCGATGGCCCCTGAGGCACTAGATCTCCCCTGGAAATATGCTGCATTACCTATGTCAGTGGATCCCCTGACGTCTCAACCAGTGGAACACATGACCTTGACTGATAACCTGCTGTCCCCTCCCCCTGGTGACATCATGCCGCCAGAATATAAAGACAGTCTGACACTCCAATGGAATTGTAACGGGTTTCTCCACCACCTAGCTGAGCTACAACAACTTTTAAGCATTCTGTATTGTCGTCAAGGAAACGTGGTCTCCAGCAACTCGGGCGCCTTCCCGTTGTGTCTACTGAGGTTATTTTAAGAATCCTACCGACTATGAAAGGGCGAAATGTTACATGCCGTTTGGACGAACGACATTTCACACTTCTTGTTTAGTACAATGAAGGATAATCGTGACAGAATAATATCAAATAGGGAGAAAGTCGTGGAACATATACTGTGCTCAGGTGTTTGTTTTCGTATGTGCAGACATTAACAAGAGGTGTGGAAAATTAACGGCTTCACCGTCTGTGGGCCGGGGCGCCCGTGGGGGGGGGGGGGGGGGAGGGGGGGCAGTGGAGGCAGTTGCCCCTAGTGAGAATTCATTCAGTTTACGAATATAAAAAATGCCTGTAACTTTAGGGCTCAGTTATGTATGATTTAAAATACCTGTGAGATTACCACTAAAATAACCGGAAAATATCGATAAAATGAAGTAAAAATGGTATAAAACCCATGTAAAAAGAATTATAGGATGAACTAGAGCAATGAAAAACTTTAAAGGGGTATCGAACTAAAATTATAAAAGATGGTAAATTTAAAAATTGTGTGTTTTTCTTTCAGAAATCTCGTTCGTTGATGTGCAAAATTGTTATATATCCGTCTTACAGCTATTGCCTACGAAGTATCTTTATTTTATTTCTACACCAACACGTGGTAGAAATTAACAACAGCAAGTGAGGCAACAATGGGAATAATCAGATGAACCAGAAGTTTATTGTTAACTTTTACAAATGCGTTCTTGAGCAACATTTAAGCGTTTTTCCTGAAGGCACGCCCATTGTTCGTTCTTTACATATTAAAAGAATCAGTTGTGTCATAAAGGGACGTTAAACACAAACGTAAAAAAATGATATCTTCCTTGAAAAATAATCTACAATACAGTATCCATATCACGAAAAATACAAAATTAAAGATAGATAACTATAGCCGGAATATTCGAGATTTTAGTAACTGTAAACAATGCATATCTGATGAGGAAAGACCGTTTACATGTTCACAAACTCTGGGCATTACTAATAAGCTATAATAAAATAAAGCGAATCGCCGATCGACAAACTACTACATGTGTACATGGTCCCATTAAGAATGGTACCCATGGTGAGAGTTCTATCTCGAAAATGTTGACTTATAGGGTACTAAAACGTCACCCTCTCTGTTCCCACCTCACTAGGTACAAACCTCTTCATAAACCTCAACTGGCAACACAATACAGTTGCACGACAAAACACACTGGGCAAAATTTTATTCCTTCAAATTTCAAATAATGGTTAACAATTGTCAGACGCTAATTTAAAGTAGCGTGTTGTTTCTTTTCGTTTGCTGAAGAAGTGCTCGAGGGTACTGTGTGGCCACTAATATCGCTACTTGTTTGTAGATGTGGGCAATATTCGTCATTGGAACTACTGTCAATGAACGTGATCTAGCAGGGTGTGGCGTGAGCTACCTTCATTTCCGGAACGTTCTAGATGAGTCTTGTTATTTTCTAATAGGAACATATCGCATAAATATTTCCACATCCATCGCAAGAAACCCCTACAAACGATAGCGCGAAACTCAAAGTCGCTGGCTTGCGGTCTAATAAACACCGCACTGTTTCATTGCTGAACCAAAACCCCGTCCTCCCTCCCACCACTGTGATACGATTTCACCTTCTGTTCTTTAGTCATCGCTCAGCTCGGTTCGGCATCGCATCGCGTTAAGGGTTGTGTAAATTCATTGTGATTTGTAAGTGGACAGTGGTGCATGATTGTGGTTTGCATAGACGTTTGTGCGTTGTGAATGTAAAAGCGCAGTGTATACAGTGGCAAAATAACCGATATACATAACTTTTTTGTACCTCATAAGCGAATGAAAACTACAAATGAAAGTGGACGTGTCGAAGGGGATACTGTCAATGATGAGGTATCACAGGAAAAGGGTGAGTCAAACGCAACCATCACTATTAAAAATTCCAGTAGTTGGGGTGATGGAGAAAATAAAGACGAAGCCAGTACCTCCGCTGGCTTCAAGTGCGTTGATGAAAAGGGTAGTAGTATCCTGGTCAGTATTCCCGATGTCGGAAATTATATTGAAAAGAAAAAAAAAGGATATTGACAGTTGCCTAAAGTATAAGATTTTATTGAATCCATGGCAACCTGAAAAAAGTTATAATTTTAAGAATGACATAGACAGCACAAAAAGAACATTTCGACCAGACTGGCTGTCATTATATCCGTGGCTGGTCTATGCTAAAGCAGTTAAAGGTGCCCTCTGCAAGTTTTGTGTGCTTTTCCGCCCACGCATAACGCATGGTAGTCATCATGGCGCATTCATAAGCCGCCCATTCACAAATTTCAAAAAGTTCCATGAATGGGCAAAAATGCATATGAACTCCGAGTGGCATAAAGATGGAATAGAAAAGTCAAATAATTTCATTAGTGTTGTGACAAAGAAAACTAAAAGTGTGGAAGAACTCGCCAACGAGAATCTTGCGAAATTAGTACGGTACAAACTAATCGTGCAAAGTTAAAATCAGTGTTTTTAAGCGCTTAAACAATTATTAGTGGTAAGAAACAGTTTATTTGCAGAATACGGTTCAGAAACATAAATTCTGGGAATATATATATATATATATATGATGAAAATGTTTTGGCCCTGCTGAGACAAAAACCTGCGGGCGACCCTGTCTGTCGGCGAGGTCTTTGACGCTTTGGTGATGATGCAGCTTGGTTGTTCGACAGTCAAAGAGCAACCACACTCTTGAAGAATGAAAATAAAAGACAAGATGGTTTAGTGAGGAATAAAATATATTATAATCTTGATGGTCATGATGAGCCTTCGAGGTGTATCTCGTATGTAAAGTTGTGTTCTACTCAAATTCACTAGCCACTCTAATGATCTGTACACCGTTCAAGGACATACGTGTTTGTAAAAGGAAAGTAGTGGACGTGCTTTTTCGTGATATGAGTTGAAGTTATCTTCTTTCGCCAGCTACAGAACGTAAAGAAATCAAGCTCTTCCTCAGCTAAACACAAGATTTCAAAGGCACTGATTAGCAGGGCCTCTATTTCAAGAGAATCGACTATAGCGACCGGATTAAAAGAAAAAGGTAAATACGTCAGATATTACATCAGATTTCATGATGTGTTCTGACTCAGCTTCTACTAGAAGGAGTGAGCACACAGCTACATAAAACTCTAAACCAACAAGAAAAACACTTCAAGAGTATCAGTTGGAGTTTGAACATAAGTGCCGGAATCTATAAATAGCTGACTGGGATGGGTTATTCCCTGCTGTCGTCCTTAGCTTGCCATAACAAGGCAGTATTGATGCGGGTGTTCAGCATACAACGGCAGCGATTCTTCTGATAGCCAACTAAGCCATCCACTTTTCCTCGCGGTCCCCCCAGTTGGAAAACGGTATCCTGGCGCACCCCACAGATCACTGCGGCCGTTAGAGATCGTACACTATGTGATCAAAAGCACCCGGACATCTGGCAGCGAATGACTTACAAGTCTGTGGCGCCCTCCATCGGTAATGCTGGAATTCAATATGGTGTTGGCCCACCCTTAGCCTTGAGACATCTTCCATTCTCGCAGGCACACGTTCAGTCAGGTGCTGGAAGGTTTCTTGGGGAATGGCAGCCCATTCTTCACGGACAGCTGCACTGAGTAGAGGTATCGATGTCAGCCGGTGAGGCCTGGCACGAGGTCGGCTTTCCAAAACATCCCAGAGGTGTTCCATAATAGGATTCAGGTCAGGACTCTGTGAAGGCCAGTCCATTACAGGAATGTTATTGTCGTGTAACCACTCCTCCACGGGCCGTGAATTATGAACAGGTGCTCGATCGTGTAGAAAGATGCAGTCACCATCCCCGAATTGCTCTTCAACACTGGGAAGCAAGAAGGCGCTTAAAACATAAATGAAGGCCTATGCTGTGATAGTGCCACGTAAAACAACAAGGAGTGCAAGCCCCCTCTATGAAAAACACGATCACACCATAACACCACTGCCTCCGAATTTTACTGCTGGCCATACACACGCTGACAGATGTTCACCGGGCATTCGTCGTACCCATACCCTGTCATCGGATCGCCACATTGTGTACCGTGATTCGTCACTCCACACAACGTTTTTCTACTGTTTAGTCGTCCAATGTTTAAGCTCATTACACCAAGCGAGGCGTCGTTTGGCATTTAGCGACCTGATGTGTGGCTTATGAGCAGCCGCTCCTGTGTGATGGTCTTCATACATGTGTGCCTATTACACGTTACGACCCTCTTCAACTGTCTGCGGTCTCTGTCAGTCAACAGACGTGGTCGGCCTGTACGCTTTTTTGATGTACCTTCAAGTTTCAACTTCACTATCAAGTTGGAAATAGTACCTAGAGATGTTTAGGAATGTGGAAATCTCACGTACAAACGTATGACACAAGTGATACCAAATCACCTGACCACGTTCGAAGCCCCTGAGATCTGCAGAGCGCCACATTCTGTTCTCTCACGATGTCTAGTGCTACTGAGGGCGCTCGTATGGAGTACCTGACAGCAGGTGGCAGCAAAATGCCCCTAATATTAAAAACGTATGTTTTTGGCGGTGTCTGGATACTTTTGATCACATAGCAGCACCCTTCACTGGAGCACCTCACTGCCTTTAAACGGCCCTGTGCACGCATTTGATACCTCATAAAATGACGAAGGCAAGAATCCTGGGAACGGAAAGTTTCCACCATTGGAATACGTACCTCTCCACCTCAAGTATGGGCCAAGATCAGATGCCTCTACAGCTTTCAGTTCCCTTCAGGTCTACCAATTATTCCCTTAGATGGTGTCGTTTATACCGATAGAGACGCTGTCGCTGAACATTTCACTGACCATTACACTCACACATCAACGTCTGAGAACTACCACCCTGTCTATCGGCTCATAAAACAACGAGTGGAGCGAATGCACTGATATTTTACTACCTACCGTCTGGCGTCATATAATGCTCCATTCAATGAACGAGAATCATCCAGTACCCTAACCGACAGCCCTGATAAAGCCCAAGGGCCACATCGCATCCATAACCAAATGATGAAACATCTCTCAGTGTATTGTCAGCGCCACATCCATGCCCTTTTCAATCTGATCTGGAACGAAGGGGTGTTCCTATCTCAGTGGCAAAAAAGTGTGATAGTTCTGATACTTAAACTGTCCATCTCTAGCGTGATCTTTCACGCTAGAGATGGAATCGTCGAATCAGCCTTACCGATGTTCTCTGTAAGTTGCTCGAATGCTTGGTGAGCAAGTGGCTACGTTGGCTCCTTGCGTCTCGGAGCATTTTGGCTGCGCCTCAGGGCGGTTTTCGCAAATTCCACTCCCCTGCTCTTAATTTGGTTCAGCTGTGGTTCACCATCTGGACGGCCTTTGCACGTCGTCAGCACCTCATCGCTGTCTTTTTCGTCCTACAGAAGGTTTATGACACGACATGGTGTCATCACATTCTTACTACGATAGATGAGTGCGGTCTCCAGAGTCCACTCCAGATTGTTGACAAGACTTTACTGTCGCGGTGTACGTTCCAGCTTCAAGTGGGTGCTACACTCAGTATCTCCCATATCGAAGAGAACAGGGTTTGCCGTCAATGATTTTGCAGCAGCTGTGGGGTCTTTGATAACACCCTGCTTGGTCTAGTTAGGGTTTTGCTAAGCGTCGCCTTCAGGACGCCATACGAAAGGCGCAGTCATGGGCTCTCACCCATGCCTTTCGGGTTTCAGCCGCCAAGACTTGTCATGCACTGCTGTTGCCGTTGTACTGCCCACCCACACCCAGCGTTTTGGGGCTGGTGCTCGATTCCTGGAAGACGTGGTTTCTTCCCCCCCCCCCCCCCCCCCCCCGTCTACCACCCCATTCTACAACTTAAACGAAAGTGCTGACGACACCTCAGTACACTTCACTGCATCAGCAACACTACGTGTGGTGCAGATCGTTCTACCCTTTTGCGGTTCTACAAAGCCCTGATATTGCCCCATCTTGATTATGGGAGTCTTGTATATGGCTGAACATCACTCTCAACGTTGTGGATACTGCACTCGATTCATTATTGTGAGGTACGACTTGCGACAGTATCCTACCGAACTAACCTTGTGAACGTCCTATTAGTCGATCCTGGAGTCCCTCCGTTAACTGTCAGACGTTAACAGCAACTGGACTCGCATTCGGGAGGACGACGGTTCAATCCCGCGTCCAGCCATCCTGATTTAGGTTTTCCGTGATTTCCCTAAATCACTCCAGGCAGATGCTGGGATGGTTCCTCTGAAAGGGCACGGCCGCCTTCCTTCCCAATCCTTCCCTAATCCGATGAGACCGATGACCTCGCTGTCTGGTCTCCTTCCCCAAAACAACCAACCAATCGCTAACAGCAACTGCTGAATTACGCTATGCGCATACGTAGATTCCAAAAAATCGTGTCCTTTTCCTTGGAAGGGTTCTCCAACTCCCACAACAGCGACACAGCACTGTGTTTACAATTGCTGATTGACTCCAGTGCCTCTGTCCAGAATTGCAACTTTCTCCACTGTCACCTGTGGTCAGGGAGAAATCGTATCTACCTCTATGACTTGTGCCCTGACCTCTGATATATCTCGAAATCTCCTTTGGTCCATAAGATTCTACTGTCTCCACGATTTTTCTGCACCTGTTCTTGGCTCTCCTTGAGACATATCCAGGGAAGTAGTATTCAGTGATGGCTCGACAGTCGACAGACGAACATGCTTTACAAACACATATGCACCGTGCAGTGAACTCCAATCTCAGCTAAGCAGCTTCAGTGTCTTCATTGCTGAATTGATGGCCATCAAATTTGCTCTTAGCCATGTTCATTCTAGCACTAGCGAAGGTATCCTAATCTGTAGTGACCTCCTTAGCAACCTTCAACCTATAGACCACTGCCACTGTCTTCATCCACTTGTTTTGGCTATCTGTGATCCTGTCTCTGACCTCCATCACACTGGATGTCCAGTCCTTTTCGTTTGGATCCCCAGTCATATTAGGGTATCGGGAAATGAACGAGCTAACCAGGTGACCAAGCTGGCCACCAGGATATCGATGCTGGATATGTGGGTCCCACAACCGGTCCTTCAGTACTTTGTATGCCATTGATTGCTGGAAGTCTGGAGGACAGAATTATCTATCTTGATCTGCCCATATAAGCTGAGGACAATTAAGGAGGCCACGACATAGTGTCAGCCTTCCCTGCATGCTTCTTGCAACGCCCTCTGTCTGCCTTGCATTGGCCACACTTGGTTGACCTATGGCTGCATTCTCCATCATGAGGATCCTCCTCACACATGATGCAGCTGATGTGGAGCCTGCCTGATGGTGGCCCACTCATACACTGCCCTAATTTGGCTACTTTGATACAGCATCTTATCCTTCCTGACATGATACCTCTTGGGCTAGCAGACGACACCAAACGGCTGACCTGTTGTTACGTTTTGCATGTGAAGGTGGTTTCTGTTCATCCCTGTAAGTTAGGCCTTCTTTGAATCATTGACCCTCAGAGGCGTTGGTGGAGCACCGCTCTCGTGCTCCATTCCCGTACCCTCCCAGGGGACCCTTTGTGGCCTTCGCTCGGAGGCTGAGGCTGGCCTCTACCCTTCCCCCCCCCCCCCCCCCCCCGCTTCACATTTTCTCTATTCTTTTTTTCCGTTTCTCTTTTTCTGAGATTTTTTCTCTGTTTTTTTTATTCTCTTAGCTATGCTTAGGCTTTCCAGGATTTGCCTTTCTCCTTCTACTTCTGACGAACACTGCTGGTTTGCCACATAATAGGTGAAGGTATTAATTACCTTGCAGTTTAGTCCCTTTCACTCCAGACTAACTAACCCAGGCTTCATCAGTGCTGCTGCTACAGCTTCTCCACTCGCTTCTGTGTAAAGCAAGCAGCGCTCTGTACAGCCTCTCGTCAGCCAAATCATATCCTATCACATATTCAGACAAACGACCCTAATTAGTGATTGATTGTCCTGTTGATGCCATGGGCACCCAAAGATCAGATTATTCCGGCCCTGCCATGGTTCATTATGTGTCCACTGCAGTTAGTGGCAAACATAAATTTCTTAACAAAGACTCTTAAGCCAGCTCAAGTAAAAATATGTTAGATTTCAGTTTTGCCAGCACTTGGTCACAAGAGTCAAGATTAGGTATTTTGTGTATGAAAAATATATTAACGGTGCATAACAGTGTTTCATTCTGAAAGCGTTTTAATGCTGTAAATATTAGCTGTCCCAGTTTACCGCAATATATTCAGCTATTTCGACAATCTCCTGACAAATGATAAGGGTATTTTATGTTTTTATGTTATATTTTCTGACTTGTTCCACACCCACGATAATCATCTCCTTTTAGGGTCTAAGTAACTAAACCTGAATATAATCTAATCTAATCTAGTCGTCTAAAGATACACATCAAGACGAGACAACAAGACAAAATGCAACAATGAAGTTTAAATTAGCTATACATACCGAAGATATCCCAAATGTAAATTTTTAAAGGCAAAGCATCTGATTTATGATAATTAGTAACTTGCATCTCACATGTGATTATGATTCTGCATAAATAAACATAAAGAAAATAAACAAATTAATTCCTGACTGGTACACACATAAATAAACAAATACCTACTCTGAGTTCAAGAAAATTACAGGATTTAGGAGTTACACATTGACACAGGTGTAAATAATTCAACAACATACTCCCATTATCAAAGATTAATGCATCATTAGAGTCCCATAAAAAATCTCACCATCAAGCACCGTACTCAAGCTTCAGGTGTCATTCTTCATGACATGCGTGCCCATTGGTACTATTTTGACAAATCTCACCATCAAGCACCGTACTCAAGCTTCAGGTGTCATTCTTCATGACATACGTGCCCATTGGTACTATTTTGACAAATTTCATCAGACAAATACACTGTATACATCGCTACAGATTGGTGCAACATGTTCTGTGTTGAGCGCCAAAATATAGTGGGTTGGGGATGTAATGCCCACTGTCGAGGGGAAAGGGTAGCTCCTCAACTTCCTGGGAAGGAGATGGCTTTCCTACTGTGGACTCTTAAGTGGCTTGGGGGGCCGGCAGTAACGTTCTGGGCAGCTGTAGAAAAACAAACGGTGAACATACACAGTCCTTTATTAATTCATTCAACTTGGACAGTCGTTCTCGTGCACCATCGTCTCTGGCGGTTCATAATATTCTAATGAACACGGGCTACTCGGGATGTGGCATAGTGAATTGGTATAGCGAGCACGACAACACTGAGTCGGTGGTTGCAGCCAGCTTTAGGTAGCGGCTCTGCTCTGAACACGAAACAAGGCAGCGAGGTCTTCTCGTTTCAAGCTAGTCGTGGTGCGGCCCAGGACCTAACTCTGTGCCGAGTGCTGAAGAGAAGTAGTTGACAGCTGGCGGGCTACTGTGTCAGATGCTGAACGCTCCCGTGGAGGCAGCTTCTGCGTGTTGTCCGTCAAGGCAGTGGCAGCAGCGACATGCTTACGACGAAAACTCCAAAGCTGCAGCTGACAGTCTGGACGCAGCTACATTGCACAAGTGGTGACCATGGGGGCTGGTCCAGAGCGGTTTAAGTGCAGCTGCTGGGCGCTGACCTGGAGAATAGCTCTGTTCCTGTGTGACTTCGGAAGGTCTGGATCATGGTTGTTCAACGACAACCATCTGTTGTGGAATGGGAAAGGGACGAACTGCAGAACAGGTGGCTGGTGAACATTCAAGGTCTTTGGTACACAGAAGCAGCAGTGTGGAGGGAACAGTTTAAGAGCTGCAGCTTCTGCTGAGTTGCTATATCGGTGGTAGTACTAGTCTAGAAATGGTCAGAGCACGGGTTCCAGCGCTCGCACCGTAGCTTTGGTGGTGTCTGTTTCGTTACATCTATATGTACATCATTATGAAATCTGTTGATTACTTTTCACTTTATACTCACATATTCTCCACTATAAAGCTGTTCTCTGCACTTCACACTTATTTGGATCAAATATACGTATCAACTAACCTAACGCACTTAATAACCTCTAAAAGGCAAATACAGTTACCCATAACGAATAAGTAGATGAAAGTTTGACAGAAGATAAGTTTACACCTCGTTAATCACTTTGAAAGTGTGTTGTTATTTATAACTGTTGGGTCCCTGTGGAATGTTAACGTTATCCTTTGTCAGCAAGCATAAAACTCCAGAGACATGTTCTTCCGAATAACTGTATAAACATAGCTGTGTTCAAAATGCATCCCCAAAATAGTATTCTAAGTTAAACCATGAAAAAAATTTATAGTAAAATAGTTTTCATCAATCTTAAGTTATAAAAATATTTCTTTTTGGCTAACTGAATATTGCCATGGCTGTTTTATCTTGTATGGCATTTACAGGCAGCTCCTTCCACGTTTCTGCTTTTCATTTCTTCCCGAAATTATTCTGATACAGCTGAAAAACTGGAACCTGAGTGTAAGAGTGCAATACTTTCCACTACCCAGAGTTTCACAGTAACAAAATGCAGGACTTTCGCGACAGGTACTCTCTTTTACTTCAGCACATCTGCTTCAATTTCCTTCCATAGTACACATATTTTTAATTATCATTCGCATTCTGAATTTCTTCATATCCCTTAAATAATAAATACTCCATAATCATATTGTCCACCACATAATTCCTCAATCCTTCTAGCTACTGAATTCTTTTTTTTCTATTTCTTGGGAATTAACATCTAACGGACCTTTGTATGACATCCTATCTCTCAAACTATAATCTTCCTCCTATTTTTCCTACCACTCACCTCTGATATCCTTACTCAGAACAATTGAACTTTCACTTTTTCAAAAATAAGTGATTCTAATTCTGCCTCAGGGTAAATTTCATAAATAACACTTTTATTGCCGTTACCCACTCCAAATTGAGAGATCAACTCATCATTTACATCATCATTATAATCATGTATACATGCTAGTACAGGCACATAATTAAAATTCAAATTATAGTCCACTGCGCTGTCACAACTAACTACACCATTAGCACGTACTCACCTTTGAGCAGGCTGATATGCAGTGGTACTGAAAGAATAAACATCAACAATACTTTCACTCCACTATTTTGCCTCTACATTCCATATGAAAAATTATCAAAGTGCAGTATTAAAATGAGGCGTAAAAATGGCGTCAGCTATTCAGTAAAAATTTAAGTAACTCTGACTTAAAAGTCAGAAATGTTCATTATTTCCGTGAAAGTGGTACACCTCTGACGTAAAATTAAAGTGATGACAACATCTAAGTAATGCATTATTTACAAACGCATACATACCTCTGTCGTAATTTTAAAATGGCTCTGAGTTCTGATATAGTCATTAAATACGTAAAGTGACGCACATAGCCATATCACATCATTTCTCTCTGCATTTCATACATCAGCAGTACTATACTCGTTTAACAGACCAGTGATCGGGGATCATTTCTGGTCTCTCTCTCTCTCGGTCTCAGTCACAGTCACATACACAGAACGACAAATAGTCAACGGTAAAGACTGAACGATAAACAGCAAACGGTAAACGCTAAAGGTTATTGCAGTATGCAAGTACTGTATATTTACAGACCTGTACGAAAATTCTGGCAAAATGAAATATCAGATTATGTATGATATTGTTCGCTTTACAGGCACAATGGACCATCACATTAAATATTTCTGCATCAAAACGCTCTGCACTACTTATTAAAATAAGCGCATCTTGCAATTGGTAGGGCAGGGTAGCGGAGCGAATGCGTGCAACGCACGTAAACTAAACGATGAGAAAACATCTCTCTTTCACATAATACGAGAACATACACTGAGAGCCTAAGTAATATGACCAGTGCCCATCGCAAGATAGTACGCTGCCTAGTGGCGCTGCGGGCACGTGACGCCGCAAGGGAAGTATATTAGCTGAGCGGAGACGATTGAGGAATCATTCTAGCGACGACAAGTGGCACAAATGTGGAAATCCAGTGACTTAAGCGACTTTGGCAAAAGCAAGATTGTTGTGGCCCAATGCCTGGAAGCGAGCATCTCGGAAACAGCCAAGTTGGTCAGTTGTTAGCCTGCTACTGACGTGCGCATCTATGGAAATTGGTTGAAGAAAGCTGAAAGCACGAGTAGGCCAGAAAAAGTTGGACTTCCATACCTCATCACAGAACATAGGGGTCGAAGGCTTCGCCCCTCTCTCAAGCAGCCGCTCTCTCAAGCAAGATAGGCGGCTATCTGTGGCAGATCTAATGACAGTCCAATGCTGTCGCAGGCACAAGAGTTTCAAGCAAGCCGTTTATCGTACAATGTTAAACATGGTGTTCCACAGCAGACGACCCTAACGTGTTTCTATGTTGACAAAATGGTTCAAATGGCTCGGAGGTCATCAGTACCCTAAACTTAGAGGTACATAAACCTAATTAATCTAAGGACATCACACACATCCATTCCCAAGGCACGATTCGAAGCTGCGACCATAGCAGCAGCGCGGTTCCGGATTGAAGCACCTAGAACCGCTCGGCCTCAACAGCCGGCTCTATGTTGATCCAACAACATCATCAATTATGAGTAAAGTGCGCACGAGATCGTCGAGATTGGACCGTGAATCAATGGAATCGTGTCGCCCAGTTGGATGAATTCCGTCATCTGCTCCAAACATGCAGTGCGCCACGGACGCAGGCCGGTGGGAGCTGTATTAAGTTGTGGGGGACATTCAACTGGGCTTCAGTGCGACCTGTGGCTGTAGTCGAAGGCATCAGGACAGCTGTGGACTACGTGAACATTACTGGGGACCACCCGTAAACCCTTTCCCAACAGCGGTGACGGCCGAGGTGTCCGAGCGGTTCTAGGTGCTACAGTCTGGAACTGCGCGACCGCTACGGACGCAGGTTCGAATCTTGCCTCGGGCATGGATGTTTGTGATGTCCTTAGGTTAGTAAGGTTTAAGTAGTTCTAAGTTCTAGGTTACTGATGACCTCAGAAGTTAAGTCCCGTAGTGCTCAGAGCCATTTGAGCCAACAGCGATGGCGTCATGCACCTGGATTACTGTCGGTGCCAAAAGGCCAGAATCGTGCTGCACTGGTTTGTGGATTATGATAGTGAGCTCACATTGATGTTTTGGTCACCAAATTCGGCTTATTTGAATCCTATGAAACCCGGGTGAGACGTTATCGGGAGCCAGCTCCGCGCCCACAAACCAGCGGCCCGTAAATTAGGGGAAATGTGTGACCTGTGTGTAGGCATCTCGTGCCACAATCCTCTGGAAACTTAACAAGTACTTGCCAAATCCATGGAAGGCAGAATCACTGCAGCATTGCGTTCCAGAAGTGGACCAATACGCTTTTAAGTATGGGGTAACAATGTATTGGCTCATCAGTGCGTATCAGCACCTAAATTTCATTAAGTTTGACTAGCGCTCCATTTGTATCGCAAAGAGTTAAATACGTAAATTGTGTTGTCATGTCAGTCTAAGGAAATGTTATTTATGGTTGATGGGATGTAATTTCTTCACCAACATTTTTTACAAGTTTTTCAGATTTGCTTCGTGCAACAATATATTACAGAGGGAATGGTAAGGAAGAAACAAAACAATAAAATCTCTAGATAAAAATGTGATTACAAAATGTTTTCATACAATGATTTTCCACTAAGGTGGTAGTGATCTCTACTCATATTCTAAAATTTAATTTCCTCTCAACAAAATGTGCGACTAACATTCCCTATGCTAAAAATAACACAGGTAGGGTTTTCGCGAATACGTAGCTAAAACATTGCATAATCTTGAGGATCAAGGAGTAATTGAACCAGTGACAGCATCACTGTGGGCTTCACTGTTGATTATCTTAACGAAATCGTCAGGCAAACTGCGACTGTGCGTGGATTTTAAAGCCGCCATCAGTCTTCAACTTGTTCTTGCAACATTTGAAATTTAAATCTGCGGTAAGATCTTATGGCACCAAACTGCTGAGATCACGGGTCCCTAAGCTAACAAATTACTTGAGCTAACTTAAACTAACTTATATATACTGAGATGGTATCTGTTCTTTCGGACATCTTAGTATATATATATAGTTAAGGCTCACCGGCCACTTGACCATCTTCTTCTTCTGTGCGAATGCATAAACAGTGCCCGAACTCTTACGGGAATCGGCAACGCGCCGCGAGTAATGAGTATAATGGGCGGGGGCACTACGAATGTAGTACGGGACAATACGTTGAGAATGTGGGTTTCGCGGTAGTCGTGCCACAGATAAATCCCTGCAGTCGCGCTATCCTCTGTGTCCACGGTGGCTCAGATGGATAGAGCGTCTGCCATGTAAGCAGGAGATCCCGGGTTCGAGTCCCGGTCGGGGCACACATTTTCATCTGTCCCCCCGTTGACGTATTTCAACGCCTGTAAGCAGCTAAGGGTGTTAATTTCATTGTAATTAAACTAACTTACGCTAAGGACGACACACACACCTATGCCCAAGGGAGGAGTCGAACCTCGGATGGAGGGAGCCGCGCAGACCGGACAATACGTCCAAGACCGCGCGCCTACACCGTGCGGCCCATTGCAACATTTCATTTGCCACGTCCAGAAGACTTGTATCAGAAATTTTGTCCAGGCCAATATTTTTCTAAGTTAGATTTGCCAGATGCGTATCTTCAAATTCCTGTGGATGAAGAATCCCAGAAGATTCTCGTCGTGAATACCCATTTAGGTCTCTACAAATTTAAGAGACTTCCGTTCGGATGTGCTTCTTCCCTGGCACTATTTCAGCAGTACTTACAGACTTTTTGTGCGTCGATTCCTACGGTGTGTAATTACCTAGATGACATCGTTGTTTCTGGTTCTACGCAGCATGAAAGTTTCCATAACTTGAGACAGTTATTTGAAGTGCTGCGTGGGAATGGACTTAGACTCAATAGGGACAAGTGTAATATTTTTTCTGAACAGTTATCCTACTTGGGACACGTAATAAACTCTCAAGGCATCCATCCCAGTCCGGATCATATAAGAGCAATATGAGAACTACCAGCACCCAAGACAGTTAAAGAATTACAATTCGTCCTTGGAAAGCTCAATTATTATCACAAGTTTCCGCCTAACGCATCATCTCTTGCAGCACCAGTACATCGACTACGTCGAAAGAACGTTCCGTTCCTTGGTCGCCTGAATGCGAACGTGCCTTTCAGCAGCTTAAATAAAAATTGTTCAAATGGCTCTGAGCACTATGCGACTTAACTTCTGACGTCAACAGTCGCCTAGAACCTACAACTAATTAAACCTAACTGCACTAAGGACATCACACACATCCATGCCCGAGGCAGGATTCGAACCTGCGATCCTAGCGATCGCTCGGCTCCAGACTGTAGCGCCTACAACCGCACGGCCACTCCGGCCAGCTCAGCAACTTAAATCTGCGTTGTTATCTAGTACATGTCTTATGCCCTTCGACCCTACAAAACCTCTTGTCCCCATGCTTGACGCTTCAGATTTCGTGATTGGAGCTGTTCTTGCTCACAAATTCGGTTTGTGCGATCGCCCGATAGCATTTGCATCGAAGCTACTGTCCTCTGCGCAGCGTAACTACTCGCAGATCGAGAAGGAAGCTCTAGCATTGATTTTTGGAGTTACGAAACTCCACGACTTCTTATATGATCGCAAGGTTACAGTTCTCAACGACCATAAGCCTTTGACGTCTTTGTTTCAGCAGTTAACGCCCGTGCCTCCACGTACGGCTCAAAAATTTATTCGTTGGTCACAATTTTTGTCGCAGCACCGTTTCGACATCATGTATTGACCTACTGCCCAACACGGTAACGCCGGTGCGTTATCCCGATTGCCATTAACAGGAGAAACGCTGTTCGACTCTTCCGAACAGGCTTGTGTGTTAATAGATGTGCAAAATGATAACGATGTGGAAAATTTTCCTGTTGACCTTCGTCGTATAGCCACAGCAACACCTATGAAGTGTTGTTCTGCGTTATGTCACTACACAATGGCCATTGTCTAATAATCGGATTGACAATCCGTTGGTTCGTCGTTTTTTCGTGCACAGACAACGACATTTTGTCCAACTTGGTGTCATCTTCCTCCGCAAGGAGAACGATCAGTCTCGTGTTGTGGTTCCACGTTCTTTGAAGTCACCTGTGCTACTTTTGCACCAAGGTCATATGGGTATTGTACGGACAAAACAGTTAGCTCGCCGTCACTGTACCTGGTTTGGAATTGATGCTAACGCAACCAAAAAATGTTCTTCTTGTTCTGTGTGTGCAGAAAACCAATCCGCACCAGCGCAGAAAATTTTCTCTGGGCCTAAGGCGACATTGCCATGGAATTGCTTACATTTAGATTTCGCTGGTACTTTTTGGGACGTACGATGGTTAATTCTCGTTGATTCCTTTAGCGGATTTCTATTTGTTGTTCGCATGTTATTAACGACATCGTCTGCTACCATCAAAGCCTTGTCTTCTACTATTTTTTGCATAGAAGCATTGCCACAAGTCATTGTAACCGACAATGGACCTCAATTTGTGTCTGGAGAGCTCGACACCTTTTGTGAATGTAATGGTATTCAGCATTTAACTTCAGCACCATTCTCTCCTCAATCGAACGGAGCCGCTGAGAGATTCGTTCGGACGTTTAGGTCACAAATGTCTAAACTGCGCGCCTCTCATTCTCATGAGGATGCTCTTTTGTTCTTTTTATCTTCGTACCGGTCGCAGCCCCGCGGCGGTGTTTCGCCGGCTGAATTGATGCATGGTCGTCCTCACAGAACTCGGACGAATTTGTTGCATCCTCCGCACCGCTTCTCGTTGCCATGGCAGACCCAAAAATTCTGACCGGATGATATTGTCCATTTTCAACATTTCCGCGGCAATCTCCTATGGTTGAAAGGGCGCATCGCTGCGGCCACCGGATGACCGTATGGACCAAGTGGTTTCGACTGTGAGAGTGCACAGTTAACTTCCGATTACGAAGCCGTCCCCGCCGTAGAACAGTCTGTAGTTCCGAGTTTCCTGTCCTTGTGGCCTGTCGGCTGCCCCGACCCGATGGAGGTCGGCCCTTTGATCCCTTCCATAGTTGTAGAAGCGCAGACATCTCAATTTCATGTGCAGCCTGGAGTAGGTTTCCAGGTATTTCCTGTCTCCCCTCGGTCTGAATGGCAGGCTGCGGGTGGGCATGCCTCGCCAGCAGTCAGACTCCCCACCTGCTCAACTACGTCAGCATGGGGTCCTCCTCCAGGCGGTCGTAAGCCATATTCAATGGCCGTTCACAGATTTAAGTGGAGGAATATGGTATCAACGTTTGAGACCACACTTGTTAGCGGTTGCAGTTATCGACCGCGGTCCATACTAGTATCGCTGGACCCGCAAGTCGAGACTAGCGCCGCTAGAGCTGCTCCATGGCTTGCAACAGGTCTCTAGCCTGTGCTCGGTCGCTCTTGCTCGGGTCGTCAAGTAGGAAAGTAGTATAGCCTTCAGCTGATAGGAAGCTACCTCTAACAAAGCGCTTAGTTAAAGTATGGCCTATGTGATGCCTCTATAGCTCTCTGTTTGTAATTATATTCCTCCTGACTTGTAATTATATACCTCTTGACTATGAAGACTCCTGTACCACCAGTTAAGTATAATATAATATTTTTTAAAAACGACTTCTAATTATTTTAATCGTTGTAGACCCAGACCATGCAGCCAGCTTCTTATCTACTTCACTGACAAACCTGCTGTATATGCAAAGAAGAGATCTGTATGTTTTTATTTAGCATTGGCCACCAGTCATTCACATTGGCGACGATTCGTTTGTCGTCATCATAACAGTTAAAAGAACAAATTAAATATCCAATTTACACAGGTGTTATTAGAAGATATAATGAAAAGTGTATTGCAGCTCACTTTGATGACGATTTATTATATGCTGGTGATGCTTACGGTGATGATGATGATGGTGCTTGGGATTAGAGTAATCTTCTAACATTTTACTTTTTCACAAGTCTAATACATTTTTTCCATATAAATGGAGCAGCTTCAAGAACAAACAATCAAATAAAAATTTTGAATTTATTGTAATATTGGGAAGTCAACTGATAATCTTACTTCACAGATATATACAAAAGACACATATAGAACGAAGTGGAGGCAATGTGTAAATGAATATCATATCAAAATTACAACAATTATAGAATTCCTTGTGTATGTGGAAATACATTTCTAAATATTGTTATAAAAATCATTTGCAACGAATTTTAAGAGAGGAACATTCTGGAATATTATTATCAATGAAAATGAAGATAAACAAGAAACCAATAAAATGGGAAAGAAATGAAAGGCTTGTCAAGAGATGAAAAAACTAGATTGTTTCTATGTTAATCTATCACATAATAATAAACATAATAATAAATGTAGAAAATGTTCTTTAGAAAATATGAGAAATGATAATGTAAAATTACATAGAACTGAAATATCTCTTAAATAAGAAATATGAAGTCTTTACAATTTCAGTTATTGTTTTTTACAAACCTACTAATATAAATAATTTAAGAGGATAGAGTAAATTTAATATAGCCAATCTAACTAGTGTTATTAAAAGACATCAAGTCACAGAAGGTGGAAGTGTTTCGAAACAATTATCTGATCATAAATTTAAAAACAATTAAGATGATTTCAAAACCTAGAACTAATAATGAAATATTAATTCCTACTTATAATTCCTATTTATCTGAGATATTAAGAGACAGAAGAACAGTTTGAGAGTATGTAGTTGATACTGCATTTGAGAACCATTATAAACTATAAAACCTAAAATTGTGGCAGTTGTAAATGATAATCTAAAAATACATCATAGATTGAGAATGCTTTAAGACTTTTTTCAGAGTAACAAATGCAGACAAGCATAAATATTAATTCATTTCAGTTCTAGACAGAAAACTTTAAGTCAAAAAAGAAAGAGAGACAATAAAAAAATTTAAGTCTGGTAAACAAAATATTTTTATCAAGAATGGGTGATTATGAAGCATGTAGATCAGGATGAACATTAAACAGAATTATTGATTTACACCTAGGAATTAACAGATATACTCTATTGAGAGGACCATCTTACATTGAATTAGCAGATCAAAGAAATAGGTTTTATTAATGTAAAAAATACAGATCAGAACTGTTTTCTGTGGGCTACAAAATCTATTTCATATCCTGTAGATAAAATTCAAAAAGTTTCGAAACAGAACTGTAGGTTTTGATCTTTATCAGAACTTTGAAAGTTTTGAGTTTCTGTAGTGTTTGATCATATTCCAGAAATTAAAAATTAAGTTAAAGCATCTATCAATGTTTCTTTATTTGATGAAATTTATCTAGTGTATCAATTAAAAATTAGGAAAGGTAATAAAGAGAAATATCGAAATCTCCTTTATTTCAAAATGGAATATGATTCGCACTGGTGTTTTGGAAAAGATTTAGCTAGGCTACTTTTGAGTCAAATTAATAAACACAAGGAAGTCAAATTTGTTTGTGATATGCTTTACTCCATTTCACTAGTAGAGAAAAATTTGATAATCACACATCAAGCTATTTAGTTCACAAATTATTAAAAGTATAAATGCCACAGAAAGGTTCCTGTAAGTTTTGAAAATTATCAACATATGCAGAATGTCCCATTTGTTATTTATGCTGTTTTGAAAGTTAATGATTAAAGGTGGACAGCTGTCAATCAAATACATAAAATTCATATACAATGAAACATCAATAACATGAACCATATGTTTCTGTTGCTATATTAAATATGTAAAAATATGCTATAAAAGATCCTGTTGTGTATAGAGAACCGAATTGTCATACAAAATTTACTGAATCTATAAAGAAATTGAAAGAATGTGTCCTGAAATTGAAGAAATGAAACCATCAACTCCTGAAGAACAACCGAGATATGCAAGATCGAAAGAATATGCATAATGTAACTGTCATTATTCACAGAAAAATAAAAAGGTTCATCACTATGATCATTTGACTGGAAAATATATAACTCCATCATGCAGTAAATGTAATTTACAGTTAAAACATCTGTATTTTGTATCAATTTATTTATTGCTATACTGCTTCCAGATTTTGCTTAGAGGAACCTATATATAACATGGACTTCTTAGTGTCATACTGCTGAGCTCCCTGACTGGTCACTAAACCGGCGATGCCTGTCCAAAGTACCACTAAATGGTCTTGATCATAATAATCTCTGAAGTCTTTATCATGCTGTCGGTACACTGAATATGAAGTATATATACTAGTAATTTATTTTCATTGAAACATGATTCAAAAACATGCACTGCGTCTTTTGAGATTCCCAAGTCTTTCACCAAATTGTTAAGTCTTGCTTGAGTAACATATTTCCAGTTACTATCGATATCAGCCTCAGAATAGTCGATTTACTACTTTCATGACATAAACCCACTTCAGAGAATTCAAGTGTAGCCATTGATGTTGGCGGAGATGAGATATAGTGCCCTGAACCTTGAGGGACAAGTCAAATTGACGAATCTAAGTTCCAGGACAAGATTTTATCCATGTTTCGTTTGTTGTAAGGTGACTATTCTGTTCTGCCATACCATGAGAATAGCAAAGGTCACAGACTTCATTTTAGCATTACTTCCTTAATTGCTGAAAGAATGTATGGCACATAATGTGTGGAGCAAATGACATGTTATTATATCTGAGCTTCGTATCGAAATAAGCAAACTATTACTTCCGAACAAATGCCGTTATTTGTCGACGTCCCTTATGATAATAAAGTTTATCTGCGCTTTTCACACACTGCCATCCCAACATTTCGAACACAGCTTCGGTTAAACAACACAACTCACAACAACATGCGTCAATTCTTCCAGCAATCTCTCGTACCCACTGTACTGTAAATATCTGCGGCGATAACGGAACATCAGCTTTAAAGTTCATGCTCCATCTCTACTTGACCACGTTCATTCGAATTACACTACATAACATAGATTTCACAGTCAGCAGTAACTGGTAATATGACTGCAGTGAATTAGGAGGAGGGTATGCTGTGCAGAGAAAACTGAATGAACTGAAAAAAACTGATACGTTTTTATTTTCAGGGGTGTCAAATTAGTAAAGAACACACCAGAACGAATGTTGGCTTTCGTTATACATCTACATTAGTGTCACTTATGATTTCAACATGGAAACAAGTCATATCTAGATACCTTGTTCCTATGCTATAATCACAAGTAACACTAATGTACCCAATGTGTAATGCTTCCGTTGCAGATATTTGATGTACGATTGTACAAAATAGAATGGCAGCTGAATGCATCATGAAATCATTCAAATAATTTATCACAACTACTGATCCTATCGCCGTGAAAAACCATGGAATTGGCTCATACTCTCTAACCAGTGTTGTTTGCAACTCTATCCCCTACATCAAGCTGTAAACTGCGAGAAGGTTTCCTCTGACCTCTTTCTTCATCAAGTGCATGCTTCCATTCGTTGCTAAGTGCATGGCTGGTATATGTAATGAATAAATTTCCGCATAGTCTAGCTTAAACTGCTTTCTGCCTCACAAAGTTCCAATACGTCAATGTGAGCAACTATCCACAACTATTCAAACAAAATCTTCTTCTTATTTAACAGGCTATGCTCGGCCACCGCTGATTTTTCCAAACATCTTTATTTAAGGTGAAGCTGGTGCTCGATGTACTGATCAGCAACTGTCCACATGGACTGATCCACTTAACTTTTCTCACACTTACATGGAGTTTGGTAAATTCGTGGCACTCTCAGGTCGATACTACCTTTCAAGTGCTGCAACCTTACATTCATTTTCCTGGGTAGCCAGAAAACTGGTCTCAGTTCCTTCCCGTTTAGGACACTATCTGCCTTACTAGTTTTTGTACCATGGCCAAAAATACACAAATATGCCATACCATTGTACCCATTGTTAGTAATAACGGCTCCTGTACGCACAGGTGGGTTACACGCTTAATTAAATCCCTTATGCCCACAGTCGACCACTGTAGACATAATAATAAGAGCCTACGAATGTTTGTTGATTTCGCAAACACGGGTGAGGATAAGTGAAGTAGTGGTCAGATTAAACGTAATCTTCCTGTTTACAAATCTACCAGTGGAAGAAACATTAAAGTTCTTGGCTGCTCATCTGTCCCCAGAAATGCGTATATTAATTTGGCACACTTTGATGAGCACTCACATTTTTGTGGTAGAAATGATTAAGAAATAAATGATGGAACAGCCACAGGGTCACCACTATTACCATAAATAGGTAATTTTTTAAAGCAGAATTTTGAGTAATGCGTGTTGAACGGTGCTTCCTTCCGTCTATCCTCTCTCTTAAGATATGTTCACGATACAATTTTAATCTGGTCACATGGCAGCGAGGCACTGCAGCAGTTTCTTGAACCCTTGAATGGTTTATATCCTAATGTAAGTCAGGGAGGAGAAGGACAGGAAGCTACCTTTCCAACACGTGTTAGTCGTGTGTTGGTTAATTGAATGGGACGGTCGTAAATCGTGAGACAGAAATCATGGAGATGGAAGGTGTGCACGGTGCATCCTCAAGTTATGGCCTGGCTTTTGGAGGGGTTAATCTTAAGGAGACATTAGTTACACCAGGCTGTATACCGATTGAGATGGATGTGGAGGGATCATTGGTATCTCTGAAGCTCAGTTAGAGGGCGAAGAAACAGGTGTCATCAGCTTACTGAAGAAGGTTCATAGAAGGAGCTGGTTTGTACATATCGGCAGTGTATATGAGATAAATGAGAGCGGAGAAAATGGAACCTTGCGGCACACCTGCAGTGAGGTGGAAGGTACATGTATTGGTGTTGTTGACAATGACATACAATGGACGATGAGAGAGGAAGGATGCAATAACTTGCACATAGTTGACTGGAAGTGCATATGTCTTGAGTTTGAAGAGGAGACTGGAACTATATATGCAGTTTCATGCTTTCTCTAGGTCAGGGGCGACAAAACCACACCGGGTAGCAGGCAGCGGATGGTGTTGTTGCAGATGGTGGTGAATGTGTTGGCAGAGAATAGATTAACTTCTGTGAAGTTTGGAAGGTAGGAGACGAGTTACTGGTGGAAGTAAAGCTGTGAGGACAGGTCGTGAGTCGCTCTTGGGTGGCTCCGTCGGTAGAGCACTAGCCCATGAAAGGAAAAGGTCCCGAGATCGAGTTTCAGTCATGCACACAGTTTAAGCTGCCAGTAAGTTTCATATCAGCACACACCCTGGTGCGAAGTGAAAACTTCATTGTAAGATTTTTGAGGTTTTCCACAGGTCGGGATCATATCCTGGGATTGTATAATGGTATACAGAGCTGCAAGGGCTGTGAGAAAGGAGATAGGGATTTCTATAAGGGGCGATAGGTATTACAGTTGACGAAGGGATATGTTGTATTTTCTGTGAAGTACTTGTTGTAGGTCCTGTACTATGGTTGGAGCGCTTAATCCTGTTTCTGGTATGTCGTTCATGTACTGGAAGCTGGGAGCCAGCGGTGGGACTGTGGTATCTATGCATTCGTGAACAGTTGGGGTTGGGAGTAGTGAATGTGATGGTTTTCTGCGAGGGACAAAATGTCAAACAGATAGGATGCAAAGTGACTGACTTTGCTTAGGTCGTCAGGTAAGAGAAGGCTGTTGAGAACGATTGGGTTGAGTGGGATGGGATGAGTGCCAGTAAGACAATGGAATGCTTTCAGCACTGGAAGATTTATCTGGGAGCGCAGCGTTGAGCGTGTTGCATATGAGGTGCCAGTCGCAGCGTGTTTTAACATTGAGTAGATTTCTAAAGTGTTACTGTATTTGCCAGTGACGTGCCAGTGCATCCTAGTCACGAGTCTGGAGGAAGAAGTGACATAACCGATGGGCTTCACAGAAAAGGAGTATGACTTCATGGAGGGAAATGGGGAGATGAGGATATTTAGCTTTAGTAGGGATATGGGTGGAGACAGCATATAACAAAGTTCGTTAACAGGAAGGCTGTGGCCTGGGGGATTTCATCAGATTGTTGGATGTTAGAGGGTGGCCTCCAGTCTGGGTATCTACGAATTCTGGTTAGGTATTCCTGTAGGCATGCAAGTAGTTGTGAACAACTCTTAGGCAGAGATCGGGGTGGAGTCTATGGGGGAGGGGTGGTGTGTAGGATAGGGGAGGAGGACCAGTATGTGATCACTGTCCACTGGATGAAGGATACCTGCAGTGAGGCATCCAAGGAGGTTTGGAGACGCTAGAACGACATTGGAGGTCATGTTGCTTTCAGGATGGATGTGCTGTGGGGTGGCGACAGTGTCACCTTGGATGGATTCAGTAAACTGATGCCACCACTAGAGTTCTGCAGGGGAACTACTATGGATGTTGAGAACAGTGGCAATAATATAGGGGGAAAAGGTGTGGTCGATGTGGGTGAGGAAATCATCGGGGATGTGATTGTTGTGGTAACTGTAAATGCTAGCACAGGTAATAGAGGCTGGGATTGTTATGCCAGATGTACATGGTAACACAGGTAGCAGTGAGGTTTCTGAAGAAGAGACTAAGTGTAAGGTGAGCGATGGGACTGTTGAGTAAGGGCTACAGCCGAGTGGGATGTTCCTGTGATGGCCAATTGCTGCTCCGACTCTGGTCAGGGGGAGAGGGTTATCAGTGGGGCGGAGGATTTACGGAGAGATACGGAGGGTGTGGTGTGGTTGGAGAAACATTTCATTCAGGATGGAGGTGTCAGTTTAGTGTTGGGACAGAGTACGCATAAAAAGGTGCTTCTTGATGGGTAGGGAGAGGATGTTCCTATAAAGGATGTTGTAGTGCTGTTAGACCATGATGAGAGGCTAGGAAGTGGTTTGTGGGGGTTAGGGGTGGAGAGGTTTATCTGAGGGTATCGAGATGGGTGTAAACGGAGAGGACCTACTTTTGCAAAGTATGTTCAGGTGGGTTACTGGGTGGGCAGCAAAGGAGGTTTGCAGAAGGCTGTGGGGTTGTTGGAAGAGGTGGATATTTTGGATGACAATGGTAAGGAAATGTGTGATCTCCTTAGCAATGGAGGGTGGTTGAGGGGAATTTTTTGGGTGGATGGAATGGTCAATAGGACAGACAGGCACAGTTGATTCAGGTTTGATGGATAACGTTTTGCCCTGCACTTGACAGAGTAAGTAGGGTGAGCATCATTGCAGAAGTTACAAGTGTGGGTGGGGGTGATGCGGGGGACCTAGGTTGGGACATTGCTTAAGGAAGTGCGATTGCTTATAGTGGGGGAAGATGAGGGGATTCTTACAATCAGCAGTAAGGTGGTCCTTATGCAAGAGGCGATTTTGGCATTGGATGGTGGGAACTTTTGGAGGGTTCGACCTCATGACAGTGGTTGTAGATAAGGGTTCCCTTCATGAGGAGGAGACTGATGGTTGGAGCATGCTCTGTGAGTACTTGCATGAGGAAGGTGGGGCCAGAATCATTGTCGAAACGGCAGGTGGTGCAGATTGATATGGAAGGACAGGAGTTGAGAATGTGACCATCTCTGCTGCTGTGATCTCAGGGCCAGGTTTTGTTATCATGGAGTGAGGGTAGGTGGGTTTTGAAGAGGCTGGGATTCTTTGGATGATGGTAAAGGGAGAGAGAGTGGCATGAGGACCAAAGGTAACACAGGGGGCATTTGAGGAGAAAGTCTGTATGGAAGTTAGGATTAGTTGATTTGATGAAGACCGATTCTTTTCGGGGAATGATTTGCATTATAGGAACGTGGTGGACGTACTTTCTGATTCTTATGGTCAGGGATTTGGCGTTTAGGGGAATGATTTGCATGATAGGAACGTGGTGGACGTACTTTCTGATTCTTATGGTCAGGAATCTGGCGTTTAGGAATTCAAGGTCAGGGAAAAATAGGAGGAAGTTGTGGAGAGCTGAGGTAGAGGGTGTGGGGGAGGGAGCAGTGTCCATGTGCACAATGGGGTCTGGATTGAATTGAGGTATCTTTGGTGGTATTTGAGGCTATTTTCTGGGGATATTTGGTGACTATAGGATGGAGTGAGGATTGAGGAATTGCAGAAGGTGGGATATGGCACTGGGAAAGTCCTTCCAGTGGGCTGCTGTCCGCGTAGCTGCTAGTCGATGACGTTGTGACGTCTGGTGAAGCGACGGTGGTGCGGCGTGATGTAATTCATGTAGGCATTATAGGATCAGTAAGAGTGTGGGAAAGGTTGGGAATGGAACATAGGCAAATGAAAAGTTTGAGGTTAGGAAAAGTGTAACAGGAAGGGGAGAGTAGGCTGCTGATGTGAGTGGAGATGGTGAAGAAACTTCAAACAAGAGGGTGAGGGGGTGTGGAGGGTGGACATATGGTGGAGCACTGGAGCAAGCAATTCATGTAGTAATAGTGGGAGAAGATGGGAGTGGTGAAAATGACCGAGGTTGTTGGAGGGTCCACTGTGTGACAAAGGAAGCTGGGTACAAAAGGTCAATGATAATTATCGGCTGCTGATCGTCGCCTGGAAGGTGGTGGATGAGGGCAGCAACATCCGTGTGATGACAGCAGATGACGATGCAACGGCGGCCGTGAAGACGAAGATGGAGGCAGCGACGATGATTAGACTGCGGCGCTGACAGTGGAGATGGCGGCGACAGCAGCGGCGACGAAAGAGTGAGAGACTACTGCTGCTGCGACATAGGGAAGGCAGGTGAACACGACGGCCACAAAAAAACGATGACACGTAAGGGGATGATGTACACACACGGAAGACAGTGTAGACGACACAAGCAAACTATGTACATAAACGGTCACGAACGCAAATCATAGGGGAGTGGCTCCTGCAAGTCTATGAACAACAAGAGTAGCAACCACCGAAATCTAGAATCAGGTGGTGACGGATGTAAATATTACCTAACTATCAATTTAATAAGTTATTTTTGCAAAGTAATGATACAGATAGTTGGAAAAAATTATAGGAGAAGACCTTAGGGAGGATGAGTTTGGTTTCTGGAGATATGTAGGGACATGCAAAACAGTATTGACCCTTCGTCAGGGTTGGGTGCGGGATCTGCCTGCCCTATAATTGCGAGCACGTCAGTCACTGTTTGTCCATGGAGGAAGGCTCTGCAGCGATAACTGCGATCTTGCAAAGCACGTCGGCCCGTAGTTTAATCCACCTAGTCAAGGAACGTTTTATAATTTTTTGAACGTATTTCATTTAATCATATAGAGAAGTGTCAAGTTAGAAACAGGCACACTACACTGGTGTGCAGAACTTAAGAACGAAAGTAAGAACGCATTGATGTTTCACTGCAAGTAGGGTAGCCTAATGAAACAGGAAGACTAGTTACCTTAAAATAAGAAATGAATCTGAACGAAATACTAATGAGACGAAATATGTAACGAGTTATTGTGGTAGGGCGTTGCATTACTCCACCAGCGCTGTTGATAACTGTTGGGCGATCATTGGTGCTGGGACGGATGACCACAGAGCCATTTGAACCATTTGATCATTGGTGTATGCGGAAAAGCTGCTGTACGTCAAGCAACATGCATCCATAACTTTAAGCCAGAATCTCTATCACCATAGTGGCCATTGGTTAGCAAACCTGCACGTACGAAATCAATACAACCTTCTGTTCGCACTGAAGTGGGTAATAAGAGAATGAACGTGTTTTTCATTGTCATTAAAAATATGCGACGCAACAATGTTATGAATGATATCGGTATCTGACACCTCACAACGGACATATATCATTTTCTTTCCGCCTAAATCAGGAAGCTTACAAAACTACTGCAATGGAATGCAAGATTGGTTAACTCCAACTGGGAAAACTTGCAAAGACAATTATTCTTAAGTGAGATGGACGTAGTCCAGTTACGGAAAATATGGTTCACGTTTCAGCTGTACGTTTTAAAAATTATTTTATCATGATGGAGGACCGACTCGACGGAAAATATGACGTGGATTTGTTAGTAAAAGATTCGTTGCTGCATCAACCATAACCTCTGAAGGTAAGAAACGCCGACATTGACTCACTTTCTGTGCAAATACAATTTGTTCTCAAAATATTTACGGTAGTCACGTTGTATAATACTTTCCACTACAGTATCGTGATAGATTGGTGGAGGCTCATAATTAGCCAGTAGCGGCCTCGCTTTATAATTAGTGGAGATTTGAATTCCCATTACGAAGCCTGAGGGAGGAGATATTACAGACAGGAACGGCTGGCTTTGATAAATGTTATAAAGATAATAGCCTAGTGACACTGAACAATGGAATCACTACTAAGGTATCTTCCCCCTTCAGTAGACGTTCTGCAATAGCTGTCACGGTTTTGTCTTACTTTGTAACTGGCTTGTTAAAATGGGCTCAGTGTGATCCTACTATCTCCCAGTCGAGTTCTAGATAAAAATAAACGTTGATACTAAGAAATATATAACGCAAACAACAAGTGGAAAATTGCAGAATGCAACAGGGAGATGTTTACGGACACACTTCGACGGATTCTCATCATGGGCCATGACGTAGGGGAACAGGAAGCGTAGGCCGCTAAATCCTTAACGGCGATTATCAGCATTCCACAGAAAAAAGAAGCTTACTGTTGTGAAGCAACATTCCCCTCTTTTGTGTAATCTCGAATGCTCGAGAGAAGCTGCGAAACGCAGACTTGCTTTTAATAACTATCGCCAGAATTCTAACTTGGAAAATTTCGTGGAAATACGTAAAGCGACTGCACGTCTTAACGGATTTCTGAGTGAAATAAAGAAGGTCAATTGGGTTAAACTTTGCTCTTCACTCAATAAAGCAACCAGTATGACAAGCATTTTGTATATTGCAAAGGCTTTCAGAAACAGCCGACTGACATCACCTCCTCCTACTGCCACTGCCAGGATACAGCAATTTATCGTTACGCTCGCTCTTCCCACGGTTCTCCTCCAAACTCCTCTATCTCCTATTGAAGATGACTATCATCGTATCTCGCTTAGCCCCTTCTCTAGAGAAAAACTCAGTAGGGCTATTAAATCATCGACTTACAGCTCTCCTTGCATTGGTTTCATTCATTATACTATGCTTGTGAACATCCTAGTGGAAGCGAAGGACGTCCTCTTTTTCGCTATTAATCTGTACTAGATGCAACAGTACGCCTTGGAAACATGGAATACGTTAGGTGTAATTCCAGTTCTGAAAAGCGGGTAAGAGCTACATTTGGTCTCTAATTGTCGGCCGAATGCCTTGTCGTCATGAGTCGCAATAAACGCTGGAGCGCATGGTAACAAGGAGAATGGACTGGTTACTTGAAAGCAGTTATTTGATGCCTCGAAGTCAACATGTATTCAGGAAAGGCAAGTGTCTAAGGACACCTACCTTGGACATCACGTCAGCTTTTCAAACGGAAAAAGTAGTAGTCGCCAATTTTCCTGACAGGACCGCATCATCACTTCCAGATATCGATTCTCTTGGAGAAGCTAGCCGACAACGGAATTCCTACGCGGATGATGTATGGTATCAACACCCTAGTCGCTCAGACAAAAATCTTTGTCAGATTCAAAAGAAACATTCTAGGCCCTTTTCTTTTCTCACAGGGCATGCCACTTGGTGTAATTTTAAACTCCTCTTGTGTAATTTGTGTAGTTATGACTCAGAATAGTGGTCGGCAAACCTTTTTGCTCAAGAGCCATTACTGACTTGGTAGGATTTACCATGGGCCACATTTGTAGCGAACTTATTGGAAGGTAACATACAAATTTGTACGTTTTGAGCCCCTCAATAGATTAACTAAAGTAAAGGCGCTATTAAGTTGGCTGCGGGCCCCTGATAACTGATCGTTAAAAGTCGGAACACCTCTAAATCTACATACATACTCCGCAAGCCACCATACGGTGCATGACAGAGGATACCCTGTGCTACAACTAGTCGTTTCCTTTCCTGTTCCACTCGCAGATAGAGTGAGGGGAAAACGACTATTTATATGCCTCTGTATGACCCCTAATGTCTGGCATCTTATCTTCGTGGTCCCTACGCGAAATGTATGTTGGCGGCAGTAGGATCGTGCTGCAGTCAGCTTCGCCGGCCGGTGTGGCCGTGCGGTTCTAGGCGCTTCAGTTTGGAACCGCGTTACCACTACGGTCGCAGGTTCGAATCCTGCCTCGGGCATGGATGTGTGTGATGCCTTTAGGTTAGTTAGGTTTAAGTAGTTCTAAGTTCTAGGGGACTGATGACCACAGATGTTAAGTCCCATAGTGCTCAGAGCCATTAGCCATTTGCAGTCAGCTTCAAATGTCGATTCTCTAAACTTTCTGGGTAGTGTTCTTCGAAATGGATGTCTTGTTCCTTTCAGAGATTCCAACTTGAGCTCCAGAAGCATATCCGTAACACATATATGCTGATCGAACCTGCCGGAAACAAATGTAGAATCTCGCCTCTGAATGGCTTCGATGTCTTCTGTCAAATCGACCGGGTGCGGATCCCAAACTCTCGAGCAGTACTCAAGAATAGGTCGCACTAGATTCCTGTATACGGTCTCCTTTACAGAAGAACTACACTTTCCTAAAAATTCTCCCAATTAACTGATGTCGACCATTCGTCTTCCCTACCACAATCCTCTCATGTTCGTTCCATGTCACATCGCCTTCCATCGTTACGCCCAGATACTTAAACGACGTGACTGTGTCAAGCAGGACACTACTAATGCTGTATTGGGACATTGCGGGTTTGTTTTTCATACTTATTAGTAACAAATTACATTTTTCTACATTAAAACCCAACTGCCATTCATCACACCAACTGAAAATTTTGTCTAGATAATCATGT
Organism: Schistocerca piceifrons; assembly: GCF_021461385.2. Classification (NCBI taxonomy): domain Eukaryota; kingdom Metazoa; phylum Arthropoda; class Insecta; order Orthoptera; family Acrididae; genus Schistocerca; species Schistocerca piceifrons. Next base: position 49,505,818 of record NC_060149.1, on the reverse strand, counting down.
ATCAACCTCCAGTCACTTATCTTCGACACTTTCCTGCACACCACAGCATCATCAGCGAAAAGCTGCAGATTGCTGCCCACCCTGTCTGCTAGGTCTTTTGTGAGTACAGAAAATACCAACGGTCGTATCACACTTTCCTGGAGCACTGCTGATGCTACCCCTGTCTCCGATGAGTACTCACCGTCGAGGACAACACACTGGATTCTATTACTTAAGAACTCTTCAAGCCAGTCATATCTGGGAGCCTACCGTGTCGAATGATTTTCGGAAATCTAGAAATATGGTATCTGCCTGTTGTCCTTCATCCATAGTTCACAGCATATAATTTTAAAAAAAGAGCAAGCTGGCTTTCGCACGAACGATGCTTTCTCAATCCCTGTTGATTCGTGGACATGAGGTTTTCAGTCACGAGGAAATTTATTATACTCGATCTCAGAATATGCTCAAGAATGCTGCAACAAACGTATGTTAAGGATTTTGGTCTAATTTTGCGGGTCCGTTCTTTTACATTTCTTCTATACAGGAGTCACCTCCGCTTTCTTCTACTCGCTTGGCACTTTGCGCTGGTAGAGAGATTCGCGATAAATACAAACTAGTAGCCCAATGACGTAGAGTACTCTTTGTAAACCCGAATTGGGATTACATCGGACCTGTCAACTTATTTGTTTTAAAATCTTCCAGTTGCTTCTCTACGCCAAGAACGCTTATTAGTGTGTCATCCATACGAGACTCGGTGTGTTGGTCAAACGACGGTACGTTTGTACGATTTTCCCGCGAGAACGATTTCTTATACTTGGAATTTTGATATCTTCTACTGCCAAACCAGACTGGTCACCGAGTGACTGGATAGAAGCGTTAAACCTGTTTAGCGATTTTACATTGGACCAGTATTTCTCGGGTTCTCCGCCAGATCTGTAGCGAAAGTATGACGATGGTAGCTGATGTATGCTTCACGCATAGACCATTTCAAAGACGCATGAATCTCTACTTATCTTTGCCCTTTCGTCATTTGTGCGCCCTCTTTTCAAACGAAAGTAAGTCTTTGCTTTCTGAGCATTATCCGAATCTCGTCATTAAGACACGGTGGGTCATTTCCGTCCTTAATCCACTTACTAGGAACATATTTGTATCTCAGTTTTTCTTTATTTAGTAAATTATTCATTTATTTATTTTTACACTTTCAGTTCCGTAGGAGCAAATTGAGGAGCAAATCTTCAAAATCACGGAAGGATTCAGTACATGAAATCACAATATAAAAGTGATAACAGATAAAATAAAATGTATATGAACCCAAAAAGCAATTCATAAATTCATGTAAACGCAATCCACAATGTAACACAGCTTAATTTTTCAAGGAACTCCTCGACAGAATACAAGGAGCGACACATGAAGTAACTCTTCAGTTTCGATTTGAAACCGCGTGGTTTACTGCTAAGATTTTTGAATTCTTGTCGTAGCTTACTGAAACTGGATGCAGCAGTATACTGCACGTCTTTCTGCACAAGAGTCAAGGAAGTGCGATCCAAATGCAACCTTGACTTCTGCCTAGTATTAACTGAGTGAAAGCTACAAATTCTTGGAAATAAGTTGATATTGTTAATAAGAAACGAGTGCAAAGAATACGCATTTTAAGAGGCGAATGTCAGAGTACCTACACTAATGAGCAGTGGTCGACAAGATGTTTCTGAAATTACGCCACTTATTGGCCGAACTGCCCGTTTCTGAGCCAAAAATATTCTTTGACAATGGGGAGAGTGACCTCAAAATATAATACCATACGTCATAAGCGAATGAAAATAAGCAAAGTAGACTACTTTTCGTGTCACGCTATCACTTACTTCAAACATTGTTCGAACTGTAAAAACGGCAGCATTAAGTCTTTGAGCAAGATCTTGAACGTTGGCTTTCCACGTCAGATTACTACCTCATTCTGTGAAATTTTGTTGAATTGTGTATGAGAAACTGTAAAAACTGAGTCTTACTGTGACGTAGCGTTTGTTTATTTTCTACAAGCCATGAACGTATGTCTTGATGTGCACTATTTGAAACAGAGCCAACGTTGCACACAACGTCCTTTACTACGAAGCTATTGTCATCAGCAAACAGAAATATATTAGAGTCAACCGGAAATGCTGAGAGTATATGATTAATATAAATAAGGATCAGTAGTGGCCCCTGGATTGATCCCTGGGGCACCCCCTATTTGACCATGCTCCACTCAGACCCCACATCATAGCCTTTCTCAACACCGTGGAGAATGATCTTTTGCCGTCTGTTGTTAAAGTAAGAGGTGAACCAGTTTTGAGTTACTCCCTCTATTCCATAATGCTCGAACTTCTGGAGCAATACTTTTGATCAACACAATCAAACGCCTTAGTTGTCCAGCGCACGGTTTACAATCTCTTTAACTTTGCCCATAATTCCTCTATGTTCATTAGACTGGAACTAAACGATTGCAATTCATTGTCTAAATGAGATGCTAACAATTGCTCATCTACTCTTTCTAGCAGATATACTCTCCTAGCCCTCTTGACTGATTTATTAACTTTGGTAACCATAGTCGCTGTGATGACATTATGATCACTAATCCCCGCCTCTATACTGACACCATCGATAAGGTCCGACCTGTTTATAGCTACAAGGTCCGATATATTCCCACTGCCTGTGGACTACCGAACAAACTGCTGAAGACAGATTTCGGAAAACTTGTTCAAAAGTATTTCACAAGACCGTCTCTCTACAACGCCTGCAATGAATCCATACACGTCCCAGTCTAAACTCGGCAGGTTAAAGTCACCTGCAACTAGTATTGCATAATCTGGATATTTATGCACAATTGACAGACTTTTGAATGACTCTATAACCGTCACAGCGGAGTCGGGTTTTCGGTAAAAACATGCAACGATTAACTTGGTTTCACCTAGACCTGTTCTGTGCGACCAAATAACTTCACTATCTGTGACTGTTGTTACTCTGAACGCCTTCTCATTCCCCTATACGCATATCGACGGGCGGGTATTCATGAGAGTACCTCAAACTACCGCCTAGCCTAGAAAACCCCCCTGTGCACTCCACAAGTATTCTGCTACCCAAGTAGCTGCTTCCTTTGTGTAGCGCATCCCTGACCTATCAAGGGGACTCTGACAAATCTTCACCTGATAACGCACGTCCCGAAACCTGCAGCCAAGACCATCACCAAGACGACGAAGCCTTTGGTTGAGACCCTCCACTCGGCTCCAAACCAAAGGTGCCTGATCATCTCTGGGAACGAAGCTGCAGCCTGAGATCTCTGCTTGCCAGTAGTTTTCACTACCCTCTCCAGGCGCCTATAATAACTGAGGATGGCATCATAACCCATACAACAGGCGTCGTTGGTGTAGACGTGAGAGAAAACTTGCGGACGACTGCATCCCGTACGCTCGACAACCGCAAGAAAGGCGGCTTCCACATCTCGGATGAGGCCCCCCGTCAGACATGCCTAGTGCATATTGGCTTTCTTTCCAGCCCTGAATGCTATCTTCCTAAGACTCCATAACGCGCCCAACATTGGAGCTCCCTATAATTAGGGAGCCCCTGCCCACGTGTTCCCGCTCGGACCCTGCTGAAGGAACGGACACCTGTTCACCCGCAGGGTGAATAGGCGAAGCTATATAACCAGCCTCCACATCGGTCTTCCGTCTTGGGTGATGCGAACGCTTTACAACTCGACACTCATACTGCGGGTCCACAGCGTCGGGTAAACTAGAAGTTGCCTTGGCACCTGAGGTGCCACATGCGGCGCTCCAGGATCTGTGTCACCGCTACACCTCGAGGTGGTAGCCTAAAAGGCGACTGATAGCAGCCAAAACTACATTCAGCTGTGGCCAACTCATCCTGCGTTCGCGCACGGCAGGCACACATCCTACCTATGTCAGCTAGACTAACTGAAGAGTAAACAGTAAAAGGTGGCAGAAACCTAGATAAGCAATTTGATACCTTTTTGACGTGTAACCAAGGGACGCTGATACGACAATGAACTGCATAGCTGCCTGTTTAGAAGAAATGACAACTGATCTATAGACTGCCTGAATTTACACTTACAGATAACAAAAAACGGGAGAGTAAACCTGTTAAGTACCAAAACGCGCGAGCAATTAAAGAAAGTTATAATATTAAGAATACACAGGAAATGCTAAATATGTAACTTAATGCCTTGGGGATGTGTCACAGGTGATAGCTGGCATCGAACTGAGCGGCTAACTACGGTGATAAGAACGGTCACTCAAAACAAACCACTGAGTAACTACTGCGCCAATGACTAATTGAAAATACACTTACAAAACGCGATATTAGACTCTGAGAATCTGAGACTGGAGGTTTACTGAATATTTACTATTTGCTAATGTTGTGGAATCAAGTAAATAAAGCGACTTCTGCGGTGGAAAACTACATATGAAAATTAACTCACTCAAGACAAAAGATCGAAAGATACGCAAATTCATGCTACAAAAATATAAAGCACTACTAAAAACAGCTAAATAGTCATCTAACGTTCACTTCTGCTCAGAAGTAAGTTAGAATAACGCTAAACTAAACGGTGCAACCAAACTGTGTACAACCGATAAACTGTTGCTGCTGATCTCCTCTGTGCTCTGAGGCTGGAGGTCTACTTCGTGCCGATTGTTCTGTGTTTCAGATTGCTGCCAACATAGCTGACTTCAAATTTGTGACACTGCAGTCGATTGATGAAGTGTTGTGTTGTCTGAGTGAGAGGGTCATTAATATTAGCAACTGTATTTATATTCAAATGCGTCACGCAATATGAGACCGATCATAAACGTTTACGAAAGGTTTTGGGTGTCATTTTTCTTCTGCTTATTCCCTGCTTTAAACCACCAAAATGAAATAAAACTAAGTACATCCTAAAATACTGCTGTTATTGTAAATGTTTTTTTTCTGAGCAAGAAAACTACACAGTTAAAAAGCTGCTAAAGTTATTTGACTGGATTAGACTGTCAGTCACCAGATGCATGAAATACGTCTGAGAACTGCGGGCGGCAAAATTACTTGATTCGGGCCACAGTTTGACTACCACGGATTTAGAACTTACAATCACTTCCCTCACTAAAATATTACAGTATTGTGATGACGTAAGTTCAAAATGGTTAAATGGCTGTCAGCACTATGGGACTTAATATCTGAGGTCATCAGTCCCTTAGACTTAGAACTACTTAAACCTAAAATGCTTCAAATGGCTCTGAGCACTATGGGACTTAACATCTGAGGTCATCAGTCCCCTAGAACTTAGAACTACTTAAACCTAACTAACCTAAGGACATCACACACATCCATGCCCGAGACAAGATTCGAACCTGCGACCGTAGCAGTTCAAAATGGTTCAAATGGCTCTGAGCACTATGCGACTTAACTTCTGAGGTCATCAGTCGCCTAGAACTTAGAACTAATTAAACCTAACTAACCGAAGGACATCACACACATCCATGCCCGAGGCAGGATTCGAACCTGCGACCGTACCGGTCGCTCGGTTCCAGACTGTAGCGCCCAGAACCGCTTGGCCACCAGCGGCCGACATAAGGACATCACGCACATCCATAGCCGAGGCAGGATTCGAACCTGCGACACTAGCCGCCACGTGGTTCCGGACTCAAGCGCCTAGAACCGCTCGACCACAGTGGATGATGTAAGTGTTTGTGTTAGTGCAGGCACGAATCTACAGGACAATATAGTATTTCTGCGTACCTTAGCACACGCTAATGAATGATTGTTTACTAACAGGCTGGAGGTTTCGGCTGGGATATCGACGATCGGCCCCTTTTATGAATTGCATGCTGTTTCCATTGGCGGTCACGCTATGTGTGGAAAGTACAGATAAAATCTCATGCTCGATTACTAGGAACGACATTTGACTCACGGTCAAGCTGGACGCCTCACATTCGGTCTACTATTGATAAGTTCGAAGAAGCTTCGAATGTAATTTGTTCACTTCCCAGTGCGTGTGGTGCGGAGCGCATCAAAGTAGTCTACTCATCACGTTCCGTGGAATTATTCGATCTCGACTGGACTACGGCTGCATATTGTATCACAATGTGGAAAAGTCAATCTCAAAAAACTAGAAACTCTTCAATACATACCCATTCGTGCCTGTGCTCGTAGCAAGAGTTCCACGACCACAAAGAGCTTTTAGTGGAGGCAGTGGCACTTGAGTATTGAACTTCAAATGATGTCAGATAAATCTTTGATTTAAGACATGACTTTCATGGGTAGCTCTGTCTACAAAAGCAGACATTACATTTATCGAATAGGGATTGGCTCCAACTGAAGAAATAAAGTTCAGGGTGTCTGTACAGCTTTGACATTTGGTCTCCTATAACGAAATATATACGATGTTCTTCACATTGGTCTTTATTTGAATATGATTTTGACACATTCACCTGGTGGATTCCAGTCTATTACTATAATAGGACTTGCTCGAAGAGTGTTACTGTAAACTGCAAGTCTAATGTTTTCGATGAAGCTCAGTGGCGAAGTTAAATACATATGTATTACGAAAAAGTATGTATGTGTGGTCCACATCTCGTCTTAAGCCATAGGATCAATTTGAACCGAACGTGGTACATATATCACTCACTGTCCGGGGAGAGCCACTGTGGAGATAAGAAGAGCCATGAGGATAAAAACGTATCAAAGACTAGGATACGCAAATGGTCAGACTATACAGGGTGGTCCATTGATCGTGACCAGGCCAAATATCTCACGAAATAAGCGCCAAACGAAAAAACTACAAAAAACGAAACTTGTCTAGCTAGAAGGACGAAACCAGTTGGCGCTATGGTTAGCCCGCTAGATGGCGCTGCCATACGTCAAACGGATATCAACTGCGTTTCTTTAAATAGGAACCCCCATTTTTTATTACGTATTCTTGTAGTACGTAAAAAAATATGAATGTTTTAGTTGGACCACATTTTTCGCTTTGTGATAGATGGCGCTGTAATAGTCACAGAGAAATGGCTCAAAATTTTAGACGAACAGTTGGTGACAGGTAGGTTTTTTAAATTAAAATACGGAATGTAGGTACGTTTGAACATTTTATTTCGGTTGTTCCAACGTAATACATGTACCTTTGTGAACTTATCACTTCTGACAACGCATGCTGTTACAACGTGATTACCTGTAAATACAACGTCGATGCAATGAATGCTCAAAATGATATCCGTAAACCTCAGTGCATTTGGCAAAACGTGTAACGACATTCCTCTCAACAGCGAGTAGTTCGCCTACCGTAATGTTCGCACATGCATTGACAATGCGCTGACGCATGTTGTCAGGCGTTGTCGTTGGATCACGATAGCAAGTATCCTTCAACTTTCCCCACAGAAAGAAATCCGGGGACGTCAGATCCGGTGAACGTGCGGGCCATGGTATGGTGCTTCGACGACCAATCCACCTGTCATGAAATATGCTATTCAATACCGCTTCAACCGCACGCGAGCTATGTGCCGGACATGCATCATGTTGGAAGTACATCGCCATTCTGTCATGCAGTGGAACATCTTGTAGTAACATCGGTAGAACATTACGTAGGAAATCAGCATACATTGCACCATTTAGATTGACATCGATAAAATGGGGGCCAATTATCCTTCCTCCCATAATGCTGCACCATACAGTAACCCGCCAAGGTCGCTGATGTTCCACTTGTCGCAGCCATCGTGGATTTTCCGTTGCCCAATAGTGCATGTTATGCCAGTTTACGTTACCGCTGTTGGTGAATGACGCTTCGTCGCTAAATAGAACGCGTGCAAAAAATCTGTCATCGTCCCGTAATTTCTCTTGTGCCCAGTGGCAGAAGTGTACACGACGTTCAAAGTCGTTGCCATGCAATTCCTGGTGCATAGAAATATGGTACGGGAGCAATCGATGTTCATGCAGCATTCTCAAACCGACGTTTTTGAGATTCCCGATTCACCTACAATTTGTCTGCTACTGATACACGGATTAGCCGCGACAACAGCTAAAACACCTACTTTGGCGTCATCATTTGTTGCAGGTCGTGGTTGACGTTTCACACGTGGCTGAACACTTCCCGTTTCCTTAAATAACGTAACTATCCGGCGAACGGTCCGGACACTTGGATGATGTCGTCCAGGATACCGAGCAGAATACATTGCACACGCCCGTTTGGCATTTTGATCACAATAGCCATACATCAACACGACATCTATCTTTTCCGCAATTGGTAAACGGTCCAGTTTAAAACGGTTAAAGTATCACGAAGCAAATATCTTCCGCACTGGCGGAAAGTTACGTGATACCACGTACTTATACGTTTGTGACTATTACAGCGCCATCTATCACAAAGCAAAAAAATGTGGTCCAACTAAAACATTCATATTTCTTTACGTACTACACGAATATGTAATAAAAGTTGGTGGTTCCTATTTAAAAAAAACGCAGTTGATATCCGTTTGACCTATGGCAGCGCCATCTAGCTGGCCAACCATATCGCCACCTGGTTTCCCCCTTGAAGCTAGACGAGTTCCAATCTTTGTAGTTTTTTCGTTTGATGCTTATTTCGTGAGATATTTGGCCCAGTGACTATCAGTGGACCACCGTGGATACATCGAGCATTTGGGACTCAGGGCACTTAGTGACTTGCTACGAACTTTACACATAATTTACACCCTTCATGAGACTTTTTCTCGTTCACCCCCATCACGAAATAATGACAGGAAGAAAGTTCACTCATTACTACATTTTAGCTATTCACGCAGTGAAAATGAAGTCTCAGGGGTGAAGTTCTATTTAATTATTTCTTTACTACTCACTCTATTCGCAACAAATTTTGCGAACAGTTTTTATACACACTAATCTATTTACTCTTGTCTTCTAAAGTATCAGAACGATCTGAATTGCGTTTCGCCTGATTTGATAGCAACTCGCATAACGTAAACGTCTTAGAGGTCCTCTGCCCTCTTTTCGGTACGGTCGTGTGACTATAGCAAATGGTTACTACAAAAAGCCAAAAGAGATACTTGCTCTGTATGGCTATCAATCCAGATGCATATCAATATCATTATAAGATTCTTCAGAAAACACGTTACTAGAGATGACACAATCATTATACTTGTAAACTCGAATTTAAGTGACATTTCTAAAAGCAAGTTTCAACTTGAAATTACTTTACTAAGGTTTTCGCACTGGACTACAACTGACACTCCAATCCAGTAACTATTTTCCCTGTTAACTAACTACTATAGGTTTTAAATATGGTTTCAGTCATAAGCAACAACGTGAGCGCAGGTTTAAATGAGAAGGCATAAATTTATGTTTTGGGTAGGAATTCGAACCCAGCACTTAAAAGGATTGTAAACGAAGCACAATCCAGTGTTCTAAATCATAATTTTTCACCAATAGTGAGCTGACTGAAACTGAAATGAGGAGACGGAAAAGTTTCTAGTTCCCGCGTTTCGAACCCAGCACCAATCGTCACTGACTTCTACTCATGAAGAGATGTTAAAAATCGGTATATTTTACTGGTATCAAGATGTGCACATGTCTCAACTGGAGACAACGTGATGTAAACTTTTATACTGACTGGGAGTCGAACCCTCCACATATCACTATCGTTGACTACACACTATGAGACATTGACTGTCGAAATCTCACCAGTATCTAAGAGTTACCTTTTGTACGCTGAAATAATGTGACAAAAAATACTGTGTCTGAGTAGAAGCTGAAACCGGAGCCAACCGTTATTACTGAAAACATAAGAAGAGGCGTTAAAGATCGTAACCATTTGTCACCTGCAGTTCGGTGTGCCAGATATCGAGCACACTCTAAATATTTATGTTTTTAAACCACATTTCGGCTAATACAATTACGTAGGTAAGGGTACTGCGACCTTTTCTCGTGCAGCATATTATGTGAAGAGTATTTATTGTATGTATGAGTAATCCACCAGTGCAAAGGTAACCTAAAAATTGAATAGATGCCAGCAAGACTCGCGTTCTGAGGATTCCGCTCGAATTTAATTATATTCGTTAATAGTAATAAGAATTATGATAAGAGCTGTTACCAGTAAACCTTACAGAGTATAAGATCCTTGTCCACGAAACTTCTACAGTGGACATTTTCAGAGAAATTGCCGACTGACGCGTCGGGCGTCTGAGAGCGATATATATACTCTAGAAAAAGAGACTTGGACAAACATAAAAAATTGTTTAGCATTTCTGCAGAACTACTGTCGACATATTACTAAGTTTCATAGTCTCTTCTTTCCTACTAAAACTTTCCAAATTTTTATGTGTTTCAATGGCTTCTCAATATACAGGGTGTTTCAAAAATGACCGGTATATTTGAAACAACAATAAAAACTAAACGAGCAGCGATAGAAATACACCGTTTGTTGCAATATGCTTGGGACAACAGTACATTTTCAGGCGGACAAACTTTCGAAATTACAGTAGTTACAATTTTCAACAACAGATGGCGCTGCAAGTGATGTGAAAGATATAGAAGACAACGCAGTCTGTGGGTGCGCCATTCTGTACGTCGTCTTTCTGCTGTGAGCGTGTGCTGTTCACAACGTGCAAGTGTGCTGTAGACAACATGGTTTATTCCTTAGAACAGAGGATTTTTCTGGTGTTGGAATTCCACCGCCTAGAACACAGTGTTGTTGCAACAAGACGATGTTTTCAACGGAGGTTTAATGTAACCAAAGGACCGAAAAGCGATACAATAAAGTATCTGTTTGGAAAATTTCAACGGACTGGGAACGTGACGGATGAACGTGCTGGAAAGGTAGGGCGACCGCGTACGGCAACCACAGAGGGCAACGCGCAGCTAGTGCAGCAGGTGATCCAACAGCGGCCTCGGGTTTCCGTTCGCCGTGTTGCAGCTGCGGTTCAAATGACGCCAACGTCCACGTATCGTCTCATGCGCCAGAGTTTACACCTCTATCCATACAAAATTCAAACGTGGCAACCCCTCAGCGCCACTACCATTGCTGCACGAGAGACATTCGCTAACGATATAGTGCACAGGATTGATGACGGCGATATGCATGTGGGCAGCATTTGGTTTACTGACGAAGCTTATTTTTACCTGGACGGCTTCGTCAATAAACAGAACTGGCGCATATGGGGAACCGATAAGCCCCATGTTGCAGTCCCATCGTCCCTGCATCCTCAAAAAGTACTGGTCTGGGCCGCCATTTCTTCCAAAGGAATCATTGGCCCATTTTTCAGATCCGAAACGATTACTGCATCACGCTATCTGGACATTCTTCGTGAATTTGTGGCGGTACAAACTGCCTTAGACGACACTGCGAACACCTCGTGGTTTATGCAAGATGGTGCCCGGCCACATCGCACGGCCGACGTCTTTAATTTCCTGAATGAATATTTCGATGATCGTGTGATTGCTTTGGGCTATCCGAAACATACAGGAGGCGGCGTGGATTGGCCTCCCTATTCGCCAGACATGAACCCCTGTGACTTCTTTCTGTGGGGACACTTGAAAGACCAGGTGTACCCCCAGAATCCCGAAACAATTGAACAGCTGAAGCAGTACATCTCATCTGCATGTGAAGCCATTCCGCCAGACACGTTGTCAAAGGTTTCGGGTAATTTCATTCAGAGACTACGCCATATTATTGCTACGCATGGTGGATATGTGGAAAATATCGTACTATAGAGTTTCCCAGACCGCAGCGCCATCTGTTGTTGAAAATTGTAACTACTGTAATTTCGAAAGTTTGTCTGCCTGAAAATGTACTGTTGTCCCAAGCATATTGCAACAAACGGTGTATTTCTATCGCTGCTCGTTTAGTTTTTATTGCCGTTTCAAATATACCGGTCATTCTTGAAAGCCCGCATCTCGTGGTCGTGCGGTAGCGTTCTCGCTTCCCACGCCCGGGTTCCCGGGTTCGATTCCCGGCGGGGTCAGGGATTTTCTCTGCCTCGTGATGGCTGGGTGTTGTGTGATGTCCTTAGGTTAGTTAGGTTTAAGTAGTTCTAAGTTCTAGGGGACTGATGACCATAGATTTTAAGTCCCATAGTGCTCAGAGCCATTCATTCTTGAAACACCCTGTATGTGTGGATAATAGTCCGTTGTCGTATATACAATTTTTGTTTCAGAAACCTTCACTTCGTGTCTTCCTGGCTGAAGAGCATGCTCTGCTACAGCCGATTGGTCTATTTTCCCTAGTCGGAAAATACTAATGCATTCCCTTAGCCGTATATACAAATTTCACTTGGTAACATCAATATAAACTTCATCAGACGTACACGGAATTTTATACACGCCACATGGTGACAGAGGAGGGCGTTTATCATTGGTAAAATATTTCCTATCTGATGTGCTACTTTTTTAAGAAAAGAGAGCGAAACTGTATTCCCCCACTGTTGCTTGTCTCTCGGCCTTCCGATATTTGTTCGTACAGTTCTGTTTACTTCCTTCCCTGAGAAGCCATTTTTCTCGAAAGCATGTTTGAGATGTTTTAATTCGGTGTCCAGATATTCCGACGTGCAAATCCTTTTGACTCTATCTGCAATACTTTCAATGGCACCTCATTTTTGTTGTGGACTGTGATTAGAGCTCTTATGCAAATATCTGTTTGTGAGCGTTACTTTTCGAAAAACCTTATGTGTCAAGCTTCCATCAGTTTGTCTCATAAATATAGCATAGATGGAAGGTATTTTGTGGACCTTTTCTACTTCCATTTGCTAGGATTTATAATATGTATAGAACAAAAGAATTCGTCCCAAGCATTCTTACCTTGTGGCCACACTACGAATGTGTCATGCACACCACGATATCTGCGAAATTATTTGCTTTTTCTAAAGTTGTCTGTTCGAATTCGCCACATAGAAATTAGCTTCAGCAGGACATATTGGGCTACCCATCCCTACACCACCAAGCTGTCCGCAGCTCGTGGTCGTGCGGTAGCGTTCTCGCTTCCCACGCCAGGGTTCCCGGGTTCGATTCCCGGCGGGGTCAGGGATTTTCTCTGCCTCGTGATGACTGGGTGTTGTGTGATGTCCTTAGGTTAGTTAGGTTTAAGTAGTTCTAAGTTATAGGGGAATGATGACCATAGATGTTAAGTCCCATAGTGCTCAGAGCCATTTGAACCACCAAGCTGTTCATAAAATTCATCACCCCATTGGAACTGTCTGGAAGGGAAGAAGTAAACAGAATTCTACGACCAAACAACGGAAGACCTAAGAACAAGCATGGAAAACAACGATGGACGAATAAAGTTTCACTGCCCTTTTATTAAAAAAGTATCAGATCAGATCGGAAAGGTTTTACAGAAGCATGATATTAGGCTGATTTTTACACCAACAGAGAAAACAGGTCAAGCACACCGATCTCTGAAGGATAACCGTCCTCCTTTGTCAGTATGTGGCGTATATAAAATTTCGTGTACATGTGGTTAAATTTCTATTGATACGACAAAGAGAAGCTTGAATACACCGCTAAAGGAATAAAAAAGTATTTGCCGACTAGGGAAAATAGACAAATCGGCTGTAGCAAAGCACGCTCTTCAGCCAGGAAGTCATGACGTGAAGTTTACTGAAACAAAACATTCATCGCAATTTTTTATGTTATCCGTCTTTCCATTAGTTGCTTCAAATTCATTTAGGTATGAATCGTCTGTGCAACTAATTGAAGGCTGTTCGTTTACTGCCATACGCGTTTCGATTCTTTTGTTTGGGAAGCATCATCAGTGGCTTGTAATACATGTTCCCTTCTATACATACACCACTGGCCATTAAAATTGCTACACCACGAAGATAACGTGCTACAGACACGAAATTTAACCGACAGGAAGAAGATGCTGTGATATGTAAATGATTAGGTTTTCAGAACATTCACACAAGGTTGGCGCCGGTGGCAACACCTACAATGGCTGACATGAGGAAAGTTTCCAACCGGTTACTCATACACAAATAGCAGTTGACCGCCTTTGCCTGGTGAAACGTTGTTGTGATTCCTTGTGTAAGGAGGAGAAACGCGTAACATCACGTTTCCGACTTTGATAAAGGTCGGATTGTAGCCTATCGCGATTGCGGTTTATCGCTTCGCGACACTGCTGCTCGCGTTGGTCGAGATCCAATGACTGTTAGCAGAATATGGAATCGGTGGGTTCGGGAGGGTAATAGGGAACGCCGTTCTGGATCCCAACGGCCTTGTATCACTAGCAGTCGACATGACAGGCATTTTATCCGCATGGCTGTAACGGATCGTGCAGCCGCGTCTCGATCCCTGAGTCAATAGATGGGGACGTTTGCAAGACAACAACCATCTGCACGAACAGTTCGACGACGTTTGCAGTAGCATGGACTATCAGCTCGGAGACCATGGCTGCAGTTACCCTTTACGCTACATCACAGACAGGGCCTTTCTGGATACAGAAAATGTTCGAGTGCTGCCCTGGCCAACACATTCTCCAAATCTCTCACCAATTGAAAACGTCTGGTCAATGGTGGCCGAGCAGCTGGCTCGACACAATACGCCAGTTACAACTTTTGATGAACGGTGGTATTATGTTGAAGCTGCATGGGCAGCTGTACCTGTACACGCCATTCAAGCTCTGTTCGACTCAACGCCCAGGCTTATCAAGGCCGTTATTACGACCAGAGATGGTTGTTCTAGGTACTGATTTCTCAGGATCTATGCTCCTAAATTGCATGAAAATGTATTCACATGTCAGCTCTAGTATAATATATTTGTCCAATGAATGCCCATTTATCATCTGCATTTCTTCAAGGTGTAGCAATTTTAATATATAAATATATATATATATAGGGTGGTCCATTGATCGTAGGCGGGCCAAATATATAACGAAATAAGCGTCAAACGAAAAGCTACAAAGAACGAAACTTGTCTAGCTTGAAAGGGGAAACCAGATAGCGTTATAGTTGGCCCGCTAGATGGCGCTGCCATAGGTCAAACGGATATCAACTGCGTTTTTTAAAAATAGGAACACCAATTTTTATTACATATTCGTGTATTACGTAAAGAAATATGAATGTTTCAGTTGGTTCACTTTTTTCGCTTTGTGATAGATGACGCTGTAATATTCACAAAAAAGGCTCTATATTTTAGACGAACGAATGGCAAGAGGTAAATTTTTTAAATTAAAATCAGAACGTAGGTACATTTGAACATTTTATTTCGGTTGTTCCAACGTGATAAATGTTCCTTTGTGAACTTATCATTTCTGAGAACGCATACTGTTACAGCATTTTTACCTGTAAATACCACATTAATGCAATAAAGGCTTAAAATGATGTCCGTCAACCTGAATGCATTTGGCAATACGTGTAACGACATTCCTCACAACAGCGAGTTGTTCGCTATGCGTAATGTTCGCACTTGTATTGACAATGCGCTGACGCATGTTGTCAGGCGTTGTCAGTGAATCACGATAGCAAATATCCTTCAACTTTCCCCACAGAAAGACATTCGGGGACATCAGATCCGGTGAACGTGCGGGCCATGGTATGGTGCTTCAACGGCCAATCCCGCTGTCATGAAATATGCTATTTCGTACCGCTTTAAACGCACGCGATCTATGTGCCGGACATCCATCATGTTGGAAGTACATCGCCATTCTGTCATGCAGTGGAACATCTTGTAGTAACATCGGTAGAACATTACGTAGAAAATCAGCATACATTGCACCATTTAGATTACCATCGATAAAATGGGGCTCAATTATCCTTCCTCCCATAATGCCGCACCTTACATTAACCAGCCAAGGTCGCTGATGTTCCACTTGTCGCAGCCATCGTGGATTTTCCGTTGCCCAATAGTGCATGTTATGCCGGTTTACGTTACCGCTGTTGGTGAATGACGCTTCGTCGCTAAATAGAACGCGTGCAAAAAATCTGTCATCGTCCCGTAATTTCTCTTGTCCCCAGTGACAGAACTGTACAAAGTCTACGCCAAGCAGTTCCTGGTGCATAGAAACAAGGTACGGGAGCAATCGACGTTGATGTAGCATTCTCAACACCGACGTTTTTGAGATTCCCGATTCTCGCGCAATTTGTCTGCTACTGATGCGCGGATTAGCCGCGAACGCAGCTACAACACCTACTTTGGCATCATCATTTGTTGCAGGTCTTGGTTGGCTTTTCGCATGTGGCTGAACGCTTCCTGTTTCCTTAAATAACGTAACTATTCGGCGAACGGTCCGGACACTTGGATGATTTCGTCCAGGATACCGAGCAGCATACATAGCACACGCCCGTTGGGCATTTGATCACAATAGCCATATATCAACACGATATCGACCTTTTCCGCAATTGGTAAACGGTCCATATTAACACGGGTAATGTATCACGAAGCAAATACCGTCCGCACTCGCGGAAAGTTACGTGATACCACGTACAGAGCCATCTATCACAAGGCGGAAATGTAGTCCAACTAAAACCATTTATATTTCTTTACGTACTACACGAATATGTAATAAAAAATGGGGGTTCCAATTTAAAAAAACGCAGTTGATATCCGTTTGACCTATGGCAGCGGCATCTAGCGAGCCAACCATAGCGCCATCTAGTTTCCCTCTTCAAGCTAGACGAATTTCGTTCTTTGTAGCTTTTTCATTTGATGCTTATTTCGAGACATATTTGTCCCAGTCACTATCAATGGACCACACACAGGGTGAGTTAGTGACTATTGCTACCTAGAATAACTGCATATGTATGGTAGGAGCTGAAGAGAGAGAATTGTCAGAGCATGTGCTTCGGTAAGTGACCAAGTGATACTGAATACCACTCAATCCACGATAAGAAGATTGCAGCACTGCATTGATATCAATGATCATCATTTCGAACACCCTCTGTAAATGGACGTTCATGCCACCTTTTTTACCTTCTAAGACCATACTGCACACATCATTGGGTTCGTCTTGATAGCCGCTGTCAGAAAATAATTACCGAACTACATCATACCATTTAAAAACCAAAGTTGTCCTTCATATCTCTGAAGCAACCCGCAATCCAAAATAGAAAAAAAAAGTCATATTATGGCCTACATGGTCCCATGTAACTTTTGCCCCACAAACTTTTCAGCTCCCATTATACTTTCAGAGTTATTCTTGGTGGCAATAGTTAATGGCTCACCCTATATATATATATATATATATATATATATATATATATATATATATATATATATATAAAATAAAGCATACACTCTGATCAATTTGCACGCCCCCACAAATCACCACGATAAAATCTAGCCTGAAACAGTGGACAATTTCTGGGAAACACTAGAAGAAATAACAAATAAAGTACCTGGGCACCATGTGAAAATCTTAGTAGGCGATTTTAACGCACAATTAGGGAAGGAAAAAAATTCAGAGATACCACTGGACCCCACACCACACACAAACGTACCAACAAGAATGGTGAAAAACTAATCGACTTCTGCAGAAACTTTGGACTTAAAATAATGAGTACCCAGTTTCAAAAACCTGAACATAAATTAACCACATGGAGATCACCCAGTCTTAGACAGGGTGAATACCAAATAGACCATGTCGCAATTTCCAAAGAAAACATAAAAGAAATTCAAAACATCAGAACCCGCAAAGGTGTCTTTGAATCAGATCATCATCTTCTCCAAATAAAAACAAAATTCTAACCCAACAGAATGCTAAAAAGGCCACCCAAAAGTACCAAACCAGATCCGGAATATCTGCAACTCAACAAAGAAACAATCATCACGGAAATTAATCAGGAAAAGTCAACTGACTGGAAGAAACTAACAGAGAAAACACAGGAAGCCCTCAAATTAGGACAACCTCCTCGCAACAGGAAACATCGCTGGTGGAATGCAACCTGTGATGAGGCAGTCGACAACCGAATAACTGCATGGAAAAAACTTAGCAGTCACAAAACTTAAGAAAACTGGGAGAACTTTCTCAAAACTCAAAAACAGACCTCAAAAATAATTAGAAAAGAAAAACGGGGATATGACAACAACAGACTCTCTGAATTCCAGCAGGATTTCATCAAAAATAATACAAGAAATTTTTATAAGACTTTCAGAGAAAACTTACAGGGATACCAAGCTCCTAGCTTGTGCTTCAAGAAACCCGATGGCTCTTTGGAAACCAACACGAAAAATAACAGCAAAATCTTAGCCGAATATTTCAGTTCCCTCCTCAACTGCGAACCACCCCAAGAAAAACTTGTCTTCTCTTCTTCAGTATTCACACACCCAGACTCACATGCCCCGGATCTTGAAGAAATTATGGAGATAGTCAAGCAGTTGAAAAATAACAAAGCACCAGTAGAAGATGGGATCATTGCTGAGTTCTGGAAACTAAACGATCCCATACTTATCCAGAAATTACACCATATAATGTCAGACATATGGATAACGGAGCAGATACCAGAGGACTGTAAATGCGCTCTAATTCACCCGCTACACAAAAAGGGCGACAAGACAGACATGAACAATTACAGAGGAATCTCCCTGCTCCCAGTCGCTTACAAAATCCTTTCCTAAGCGCTTTTAAACAGGATAGAATCCCAAGCAGATACACTAGTTGGTGAATACCAGGCCGGATTCAGAAAAGGACGCTCATGTGCGGAACAGATCTGGTGCTTAAAGACAATATTACAAATGCGGAAATGCAGAAACACAGTAGTTACATTCATCGACTTCAGGAAAGCATATGATTCAGTGGACCGTGGAACCCCGTTTAAAATCATGGAAGAATTAGGGATCGACCGAAAGAGACGAAAAATCACAGAACAGACACTTACAGGAACAACGCCCAAAGTGAAATTCATGGGCGAAGTATCAGAACCCTTCGAAATCAAATCTGGAGTCCGACAGGGGGACGGACTATCCCCAATCCTTTTCAATATTGTTCTAGAAAAGATAATCAGGGAATGGGAACCTCACGTAAAGGGTATCCAAATTGGTATCAAGAATGAGAACCGAATTAAAGCCAAATGCCTTGTTTTCGCTGACGATATTGCAATTATCACCAATAACAGAACAAAAGCGATTCACACAGGCAGCCAGAAAATAAATCCCCTTTAATAACAAAATATGGTAAAATTGCACAAGTCTGCCATTTTAAATACCTCGGTGAAACTATACAGTCCTCAGGAATAAACCGAATTGCCAATGAACAAAGAATCACCAAGCTCCAGAAGGCCTACAAGCTAACATGGACGCATTACAACAAGAAGTGCATTTCGACAGACGCAAAATTAAGGCACTATACAACAGTGATTCTTCCAGAGGCAATCTATGCAGCTGAAACAATGGTGATTGATGGTCATTCAAAAATTAAGGAAATAGAAAAGCAGGAAAGAAAAATTCTCAGGAAGATTTACGGTCCAATCAACAAAAATGGCATTTGGATGAAGAGACCACAAAACGAACTCTATAGAAAGATCAACATAGTAACAGATGAAATCAGAAAGCGCTAAACCAAATTTTATACACACATCTACAGGATGGAAGACTCCAGAACAGAAATAAATTATTCAATATTATAACAAGGAGTAAATGTGGCACAGAATGGCTGAAAGAAGTCCAGAGGGATCTACAGCAGATCAACATAAAAAATCTCGAAGATCGCACCGAGTGCCGGCATAAAATCACAAGTGTGAAGTTTGGGGAAAGAACATCGCGTCAGCCTGGTAAAAAATGGACAGAGGAACGGAAGAAGGAGCATTCTGAGAGGATGAGGAGGTTTTGGGAAGCAAAGAAGGAAAACATCCGAAGATGAAATTATGAATTCAAGTTCAATCGCTCTCCTAAAGGGGAACAATCGTTATAATGTATATATATATATATATATATATATATATATATATACTCCTGGAAATGGAAAAAAGAACACATTGACACCGGTATGTCAGACCCACCATACTTGCTCCGGACACTGCGAGAGGGCTGATGATCACACGCACGGCACAGCGGACACACCAGGAACCGCGGTGTTGGCCGTCGAATGGCGCTAGCTGCGCAGCATTTGTGCACCGCCACCGTCAGTGTCAGCCAGTTTGCCGTGGCATACGGAGCTCCATCGCAGTCTTTAACACTGGTAGCATGCCGCGACAGCGTGGACGTGAACCGTATGTGCAGTTGACGGACTTTGAGCGAGGGCGTATAGTGGGCATGCGGGAGGCCGGGTGGACGTACCGCCGAATTGCTCAACACGTGGGGCGTGAGGTCTCCACAGTACATCGATGTTGTCGCCAGTGGTCGGCGGAAGGTGCACGTGCCCGTCGACCTGGGACCGGACCGCAGCGACGCACGGATGCACGCCAAGACCGTAGGATCCTACGCAGTGCCGTAGGGGACCGCACCGCCACTTCCCAGCAAATTTGGGACACTGTTGCTCCTGGGGTATCGGCGAGGACCATTCGCAACCGCCTCCATGAAGCTGGGCTACGGTCCCGCACACCGTTAGGCCGTCTTCCGCTCACGCCCCAACATTGTGCAGCCCGCCTCCAGTGGTGTCGCGACAGGCGTGAATGGAGGGACGAATGGAGACGTGTCGTCTTCAGCGATGAGAGTCGCTTCTGCCTTGGTGCCAATGATGGTCGTATGCGTGTTTGGCGCCTTGCAGATGAGCGCCACAATCAGGACTGCATACGACCGAGGCACATAGGGCCAACACCCGGCATCATGGTGTGGGGAGCGATCTCCTACACTGGCCGTACACCACTGGTGATCGTCGAGGGGACACTGAATATTGCACGGTATATCGAAACCGTCATCGAACCCATCGTTCTACCATTCCTAGACCGGCAAGGGAACTTGCTGTTCCAACAGGACAATGCACGTCCGCATGTATACCGTGCCACCCAACGTGCTCTAGAAGGTGTAAGTCAACTACCCTGGCCAGCAAGATCTCCGGATCTGTCCCCCATTGAGCATGTTTGGGACTGGATGAAGCGTCGTCTCACGCGGTCTGCACGTCCAGCACGAACGCTGGTCCAACTGAGGCGCCAGGTGGAAATGGCATGGCAAGCCGTTCCACAGGACTACATCCAGCATCTCTACGATCGTCTCCATGGGAGAATAGCAGCCTGCATTGCTGCGAAAGGTGGATATACAGTGTACTAGTGCCGACATTGTGCATGCTCTGTTGCCTGTGTCTATGTGCCTGTGGTTCTGTCAGTGTGATCATGTGATGTATCTGATCCCAGGAATGTGTCAATAAAGTTTCCCCTTCCTGGGACAATGAATTCACGGTGTTCTTATTTCAATTTCCAGGAGTGTATATATATATATGGTGTTTCACCTATCTCTGCCACCTCAAATATCTCTGGAACAACAACAGATATTCAAAACCGGTTGTCACCAGCATGAACGTTCGACAGGGGCTTATGAAACGAAATACTATGCGAAATTTTAAAGTGTAAACAATTACTATGTTCAACACAAACTTGGGTATATTTAAATGGACATCCCATATTATTTCTTATGCAATCAATAGCATGAAACATTACAAAAGTAATGGCATTGGTTGCATTGCAATACGTCAGTTACATCCAGAGAAACTGCGAAGCGAAGATGACGCTTGAAATAAATGAAGCGCACAGCTAGCACGCGTCCTGAGACTCAAGTGTGCACTTCACACCAGTGATTGTGATGTGTTTGACGTACTACGTTAGTGGAGTGTTAATGTGTTGTGTGGTATTGTATGGAAACACATCATTGGCCCATATTTCATTGATGCCATTCCTGACGAGGGATAGTTTAGCCCCTTCTTGAGCTGTACCGTACTAGAACCTGTCCACCTCTTATAATGTGTCAAATAATGCGGTGTCACAATGATGGATGTCCTGCGCATAATGTTTATTGTTGTGAAATGACAACTACAGGACAATTAGTGGTAACACACTTGGTTTCACGTTTCTGAACCTCATAAGTTCTGAAATATGCGCCTTGTGAAGGATAGCAAGGGCGTCGTCACAGTTTCGCATGTAGTACTGTGCTCAGAGCTGGGGTTGCCAGCACTGGCACCTGTATCCTGCCATAAACCTACTAGTATCACTACGGCACGCTCTGCCTTCATCGTACAAGTGTCTCCTAATCTGGTCTGCTGAACTGCTCTCATACTTTAACGTAATTCACATACGTTGCCACATTAAAATCTGTTTTCTAGTGGCTTGTTACATTTGCCGTCATCTAGTCGATATTCCGGCCTTCAGTAATGAAGAAAAATTAGGTATTATTTTTATTTATGGCGAATGTCACACAAATGCATCCGCAGCTGTGACACTATGCTGAACGCTACCAAGAGCGGCGGTGTCCGTCACGTCGAACCATCGGCAACATATGCAAGACACTCGTGGAAACAGGAAGCTGAGCTCCCACAGAACATCGACGTACAACGCCAGTGACTGTCAATGGAAACGAAATTGCTGTTCTGGCTGCTGTAGCCCACAAACCTCAGGTGGATATACGAGAAACTGCACAAGCTGTAGCAATAAGCCACAGTAGTGTGTGCAGAATCTTGTATCGGCATCGGTTTCATCCGTTCCATATCTCATTGCACCAAGAACTGTACGGGAATGACTTTGAATCCCGCAATGTGTTCTGTCGTTTTGTACTGCAGCAGTTGCAAGATAATCCAGTATTCTTGAGCAATACGTTGTTTACGGACGAGGCCTCATTTACAAATCATGGTAATGTGAATCTGTGGAACATGCACTACTGTTCCTTGCAAAATCCCCACTGGATTCACCAAGTTGCTCATCAGCGACTGTGGAGTATCAGTGTTTCGTACCGTATCATTGCTAACTGTATTTTAGGTCCCTATTTCTACCGTGGAACGTTGAATGGACAGCGATTCGCATTATTTCCTCAACACACAACAGCACTCCTCATGGAAGATCTAAGATGGGAAACTCTTCTATCAACGTGGTTCCAACATTATGAATGTCCCTCGCGCAATGCAAAAGTTGGCAGAGACTTTCTAGATGCGACATTTCCAAATAGGTGGATGGGGCGGTGGGATACTGTGCGATGGCCAGCACGGTCCTCCGGCTTGACGTCATTAGACTTCTTTCTCTGGCACGCAGTGAGAGACAGAGTGTATCAAGAACCCCCAACGACAGTAGAGGATATGCAACGTCGTATTACTGCACGTGTGCCGCAATATCTGCCAGAAACTCCAAAATCTGTGCAACACTCTCTCCTTACCCGTCTGCAGACGTGTACTGATGCAAATGGTGGGCACTTCGAACATTTGTAGACGTGTCACAGTTTCATTGGACAAGATGTGGATGTGTAATGCGCGACAATACAATTTCTGTGGGCGTCAGGGCACTAGTAAATGTGTTTAGCAAAAGTCAATTGAAGTGTGTTATCTCTAATTGTAGCTCTGATTGTCGTCATTTAGCTAGAATAAACATACATTTACGGTTTGAAAAATGTAACTTTGCGTTGGACGTGTTACTTGTTTCTTTTTGTGGATTGTGCATCCTTTCCCTTTGTATGATCGCCTGACACAGGCAGCGTGAGGTGCACGCTTGCTTCTCAGGACGTGCGTTAGCTGTGCGCTTCATTTAGTTCAAGCGTTAACTTCGCTTCGCAACTTCTCGAGATGTAATAGACGCATTGCGATGCAACCAGCGCCATTGTTTTTGTGATTTTTCATGCTGTTGATTGCATACGAAATAATAGGTGGTGTCCATTTAAAAATACACACGTTTGTGCTGAAAATAATTTTTAGTTACGTTTTAAAATTTCGCATAGTATTTGGTTTCCTAAGCCCCTGCCGTACGTTCATGCTGGTGGAAACCGTTTTAGAATATCTATTGTTGTTCCAGAGATATCTGAGGTGGTAGCGTTAGGTGAGGCAAATAAAGAACTCATTTACACACAGAAAAATACACACACACACACACACACACACACACACACACACACACACACACGTACACACACACGCACATCCATTATTAAAAAAAGAACAAAAGGAAAATAAAATAAATCACCTCTGAAGAAAGAATTATACACAGTAAACACACACACACCAGCAAATGAAAAATATCAAACCACAACACAACAGAAGCTAATGGCAGACACTACACACTGAAAACAGACATATGTTAATCGGAAAATGGCAAGTGCAAGTGATATATGTGCTGTGAAAAATGTGGGTGAAAGAACACCAGAGATCGGACAGCTGGAGTGTGGAAACTATCGAATACATCTCAAGAAGCACACACATGAGTTGACAGCTGGGGAAATCGAAAGTAACACGAACTATACGTTCATATTACGAAATTTGTGCCACAGGAGGTTGATTCCAACTTGAAAACAAGAGAAAGACACGACGAAATGTAATACAGCATTACAGTACACCTACTACATATTACGTTTATTGAATGTACAGAAGGAAACATGTATTACAGGCCACTGATGATGCTTCCCACACAAAACAAGCGAAACGCGTATGCCAGTAAACAAACTGTCTTAAATTAGTTGCATAGACGGTACATGCCGCAACGAATTTGAAGAAAGTAAGGAAAGGCGGAAAACAGAAAATATCACGATAATACAGACATGTCAGGCATCTCCCACCGAGTTATACAACATTTTCAAGAATATCCATCTCAGAGTCCACAAGACCATCCAATATACACTCCTGGAAATGGAAAAAAGAACACATTGACATCTGTGTGTCAGACCCACCATACTTGCTCCGGACACTGCGAGAGGGCTGTACAAGCAATGATCACACGCACGGCACAGCGGACACACCAGGAACCGCGGTGTTGGCCGTCGAATGGCGCTAGCTGCGCAGCATTTGTGCACCGCCGCCGTCAGTGTCAGCCAGTTTGCCGTGGCATACGGAGCTCCATCGCAGTCTTTAACACTGGTAGCATGCCGCGACAGCGTGGACGTGAACCGTATGTGCAGTTGACGGACTTTGAGCGAGGGCGTATAGTGGGCATGCGGGAGGCCGGGTGGACGTACCGCCGAATTGCTCAACACGTGGGGCGTGAGGTCTCCACAGTACATCGATGTTGTCGCCAGTGGTCGGCGGAAGGTGCACGTGCCCGTCGACCTGGGACCGGACCGCAGCGACGCACGGATGCACGCCAAGACCGTAGGATCCTACGCAGTGCCGTAGGGGACCGCACCGCCACTTCCCAGCAAATTAGGGACACTGTTGCTCCTGGGGTATCGGCGAGGACCATTCGCAACCGTCTCCATGAAGCTGGGCTACGGTCCCGCACACCGTTAGGCCGTCTTCCGCTCACGCCCCAACATCGTGCAGCCCGCCTCCAGTGGTGTCGCGACAGGCGTGAATGGAGGGACGAATGGAGACGTGTCGTCTTCAGCGATGAGAGTCGCTTCTGCCTTGGTGCCAATGATGGTCGTATGCGTGTTTGGCGCCGTGCAGGTGAGCGCCACAATCAGGACTGCATACGACAGAGGCACACAGGGCCAACACCCGGCATCATGGTGTTGGGAGCGATCTCCTACACTAGCCGTACACCACTGGTGATCGTCGAGGGGACACTGAATAGTGCACGGTACATCCAAACCGTCATCGAACCCATCGTTCTACCATTCCTAGACCGGCAAGGGAACTTGCTGTTCCAACAGGACAATGCACGTCCGCATGTATCTCGTGTCACCCAACGTGCTCTAGAAGGTGTAAGTCAACTACCCTGGCCAGCAAGATCTCCGGATCTGTCCCCCATTGAGCATGTTTGTGACTAGATGAAGCGTCGTCTTACGCGGTCTGCACGTCCAGCACGAACGATGGTCCAACTGAGGCGCCAGGTGGAAATGGCATGGCAAGCCGTTCCACAGGACTACATCCAGCATCTCTACGATCGTCTCCATGGGAGAATAGCAGCCTGCATTGCTGCGAAAGGTGGATATACACTGTACTAGTGCCGACATTGTGCATGCTCTGTTGCCTGTGTCTATGTGCCTGTGGTTCTGTCAGTGTGATCATGTGATGTATCTGACACCAGGAATGTGTCAATAAAGTTTCCCCTTCCTGGGACAATGAATTCACGGTGTTCTTATTTCAATTTCCAGGAGTGTATTAAATACAATCAGACCTGTAAAGTAAATAATGTAATTCCGAGTTATATTAATTTAAAGGTCAGAAACAACACTTTGGTTGCACAAAGAACGAAATCATTTGCAGAAAACACTTGGTTAAAAAATGAAATCGGATCGCTCTATACTAAGAAATTAGCACTTACTGGGATGTTATATGATTTAGATCTTCAGTTATCAGCAGTTATTAACAACCCAATAGTGATGATCAACAGAATACAAAAAATTAAACACATTCCAGTAAGAACACTGCAATATACACACAACAAACACAAACAAAAAATCAGACCACTCACTAACAAAAAAATAAGAAAGGAAACCATGACTAGGAGCGACACACCAACAATCAAAAATTCCACCCATAATTAATAAATCTCACAAATAAAGAATTAACAGAAAAAGAGGCACAGCAATTGGAGAAATGGCTCAAACACAACATCAGTAGAAAAATAAATAATCACTACACGCAAAATCTGATTGAATGAAGGGAAAACATCATGACAGAAGAAGAGGAAAAATGAAATAAGACTCTAAATGTTGGACTAACACGAGAACTAGTGAAGAAAGAAATGAATAACACAATCACCATGTCAAAGAAAGAGCAAGTCAGTAAACTTCAAACAGAAAAAGCACCACTAAGAAAGTAAAAGAAAAACTACAAGCTAACAACATTATAGTCACAAGAGCAGACAAAGGGAACTTCACAGTACTGATCAATAAAGAACAATATATAGAGAAAACTAAAGATTTCATCTCCTCTAATAATATCACAAAACTGAAATACATCCAACAGCACACTTCCAAACATACATAAAAAAACCACCTCAAAGACATCAGACACACACTCACAGATAAACAAAAACAACACATCACACAGTACAACTCAAAAGCACCAACACTCAGAAGCCAACCTAAGGTTCACAAACCCCACATTCCATTGAGGCCTGTTATTAATTTCATGAATGCACCATCATTTCATGTGGCAAAATAAATGATCAAAATCATAATGCATTTCATGAATGCACTGTCAAATCATGTGGCAAAATAAATGATCAAAATCATAACGCAATATTATGTAATGAAAAACAGCAGAACAGTACAAAACACGAAAGAACTCATAACACAAATAAAACACTTACACATCCCACAAACTGCATCAGTCATCTCTTTTGACATAGAGGTATGTATGTACACCTCAATATCCACTGCAGACGCAAAAAAAAACTAGTTGAAAAAAACTGATGTGCAACGAATTACCTGCAAACAATATTAATGAAATAACTAAAACGCACAAAGTAATCGCATCCCAAAATTACTTCTAATTTTAAAAGGAATATTACTTACTCGATGGACTTCCAAGATGATCCACAGTTTCAGGAACACTCGCAAACATATTCCTCAACCCCATAGAAAACACAATCTTTGATACAGTTATCAAAAAGCAAGGATACAAATTGTTTACTGGTACAGGTATGTGGACGACACAATCTGTATGGCAGATGAACCAACAGAGAAAATTGTTAAATTTCATACAGATATAATCAATGTACGTAAAAATATTCAATTCACTAGGAAAAAGAAACACAAACACAAATACATTTCTTGGATATGACAATAAAGAGAGACAACAAAAGGCACACATTTGACAACTTCAGAAAGCCAAAAGCCACAGACATAATTGTATACGCTTCATCCAACCACCCACAAAACCAAAAGTTAGTCGCCCTACGACACATGTTACACAGACTACATAACATCCCACTTAGCAAAGAAACCTATGAAAAAGAATTACAAACAGTACAACTCATAGCCAGAAAGAATGGTTACAACACCCATACACTACAAAAATTGAACCAAAATATTGAAACACCACCAAAGAAAAATCAAAACAAGCAGAGAACAAAAATACCAAAGAACCCCACAGACACTACAGCACATGCTAAAACATCAAACGATAACAGTCATAACATGAATAACAGAAAACAATCGGACACTTTTACATATAAAGACATAGCAACACAGAAAATAGCAAAAGCACTAAAGAATGGCAGACAATGGGTACATGAAGCTGAAAGATTCGTTCTTCAAGTTACCAAAGAAGCAAGAAGTGCTAAAAGAAATACCAAGAGGTAGCTTGAAGATAAAGAAATGCTGCATAATGAGACTATGTTTCAAGAATGTTCTGAGACACAGTTTAATTGGACTCCTGTTTTCATTCCCAAATTCCCACCAAGTGTATCTTTCAGAATTCAGGTACAAATATTTCCTAAAGTTTATAAAGCATTGCTCTAATTTTTTCCTGTAACTTGCAATAGTCCATAGTTATGGCATAAGATTTATTGCAGACTCAACTAAATTATATAAAAAATAACATTTTTACTAGGAAAAACTTACGAAAATTAAAATTTGAGATGAGATATTTTTTATGCTTGTAATATACATAATAAGTGAATTTAAATAGGTCTAGTACTTCACCCATCATGTCATGCATACCTGGTAAAAGTTTGATGTCTTTCAGATGTATAACATTGGATTAAATGGTTCCGCAATTTGAGGAAGCGTTTTGGAAAAAAAATTGCATCAATTTCTTTGTAATTTTTTAATAGCCCTAAGTTAGTTCAAAAATATTCAAAATACTTCTAATTTGTTTAGAAAATGTGATGCACTACCTGTAAAGCTTGTACGTTATAAAGTGCCTGAAAGAAATAGGTACTGATTTTTACACAACATTGAGCCGGAAAAGTACCATGTATCCTTAAGGGGAGGTACCAGTGAAAGTTCATCGGCGTATAAAGAAATCTTTGGGTGCTGAAACTTTGTTTCTTATCATATCTTGGCATGCTGAATTCTGTGGGTAGATTCAGTTTCCTAAACAACATGTTTTCCATCACCTTCTAATTTTTTAGTTTTGAAAAAATCATTATTTCTTCAAACCCATTTGTAGAGTTGTTGGTTAACACGCAATGTATTCACAAAAAACGTGTGAGCCTGAGATGTTTAAAACTGATGGTGGAGTAGCGCATTTTTTGTGGCCATTTCGATTTAAAAAAAAAACCGAATTATAGTTAGTTTTCCATCATTAGATGTATATGTGCCGTGCAGAAATGTAATTGAAACATTTATCTTATATGATTGTGTATGAATACGTACATTAACTGTACGTACATCTGTTGACATGTATGTGTATGTACCCAATCTATATACAAATCCGAAGTTAACGTAAGTAAAGAAGTGTAACTATATTTTACATTTCTTTGCAATTTCCAGACATGTGGATTTACGTTCGTGGTGGACTGAGATGTGTACCGTAAAATAAATATTTGTACAGGTTTCTGATCCTGGATGGGTGGCAGCGGCTCGTTTGGCTCCTAGGTCGAGCAGGTGATCAACATTAGAACATAGTTCAGTTGCTCAGTTGCTCATCATAACTTTCTTCATACCCAGATACATACATGCATACATAGCCCCCCCCCCCCTCCCTCTCCTAATTCTCATCTGCGTCAACTTGGGCCACCAACTGCGATATGCACAGTATAAAAATCTTGCATTGGTGCCCCAAGGACACCGCAAGCGACCACTACTGCGTGTGATAGTCCTGCGTAGAAATGTTACTGTTGTGGCAGCCCACTTAGCCAGGCACTCCAAGTGGCGACAGTGTCGCTTGGGCCTGTTAATTCCGTAGGTAATTTCCATAACAAATCTTGCCGTTTGTCGCACCAGTGAAATGATGCTCACTGCGTATGTTCTGTGCGTTGCAATTCGATAAATAATCAGTTCACTGTCACATATCTTTCAACGTTCAATTCACTGTCGATGCACCACCTCGGCTTCACAATTTAACGCCTGTTTAAAAAGTCTCAAAACAACTGCCTACATAATCAGAAATCTGAATTGACCCTCTCTGAATCCAGTTTTCTCTAGTTATTTTCTTTGTTAGAAAAGTAAATAATTTGCGTCAGTATTTTGCAATCATGACGTATTAGGCCAATACTTCCACAATAGTTTTGTCTGTCAGCAACACTAACTTTGGCATTGGAATTATTAAATTGTTCTTGACTTTTGAGGGTATTTTTTCTGTATCATATACCTTGCATGTCCGATGGAATTTGTCATGCCATTTTCTCTATAGGTTCTCAAAGATTCTGAGGGAATATCATCTACTCCAAATGCCTTGTTTCGACTTAACGTCATTCAGTGCTCTGTCAAATCAGTTCAGTATCTCATCTGTTATCCAAAGGCTTTGTTTATCTATCTCTAAATCTACTATCAGTATTAAGCCTAGCAGGAATAATTCCTAATGAAAGGGATTTAGTTCCAATAGGGGTTTACATTCGGATAACCGTACAATAGATAGTGTAAATAATTTATTTACTAGTCATGATGAGGTGCCTATGTCGTGTTTGGAGGTCATGGGGTGTCGAAGCAATTAACATATAGTTTAGCAGCTTTTACACTGTCATAGGTTAAGTATGAGTTATAATGATGCATAAACAGCTGCTTTTGAATTGTGTCCAGCAAATGAACTTTTCGGTTTTCAGTTCAAGTAAAACAAAAACAATAATTACAAAAACTCCTCTAATTTTAATTTATGGTGCGTCGACTGCAGTCGGTGAATCCGAAACTGTTCGTGATCACGGTTTCACTCCGATCCCTGCTTCCATAACTGAAAATGAAGTTCATTTCCCAATTTTTTGGTTAACGATGTGGCTGCCTGATCCATTTCTTTCAAAAACAATTGGGAGTCGCACAAGATATTTGGCGTCACTGTGACTTTCGACTTATTTCCTGAGAAGAAGGGAATTATCCAACTTCATATACCTGCTATTTCTTTGTCATTTTGATTAAATATTTTGAATAGTCCACTTAACGGAGGACGTAAAGTTGTAAAACTCACGTTTAAGAATCAAGGAAGCTAGTCCTAAGCCGAAACTACAACTCGTATCGTCTTTTACATTACAAACTGTCCGTCTTGTCCGTTGCTATGGCAAAGAGAGAGCTGCGTGCGGCGACTGTCCGCTAGCTCAGCTGTAAAGTGCTCACTCTTCAAGCGGAAGACTGAAGCAGCAGTCGGTTGAAATGTCCCTGGAGAATAGTTTTTTACTTCTTCTCTGACAAAGTTAGTGTCAAGCAGATCGACCATCAGTAAAGAAATCTTTAGAAAACGTTTCCTCGTACGTTTGTTGCTACCTTGATTCAATACCCTGTAGATCTAAAAGTAAATAACTTCTAAATTTGCAAACTTCTTATTGCTGCTTTTTCTACTTCTACAGAGAGAGTTTTTAATTTTCTACGAAGAAAGAATTGTAGTGACTGAATATATTCTTAACTGGAGTTCGTTATCTGTCTGCCCGCACTGCTATATATCCATACTTCCTTGGTAGTCGTGCATCTCTACTTCGGTATGATCATGGACAGCACATAATCACGGTCGGTTTTTGTGCCAAAGGGGCATAATACCTTGCTAAATTGTGTCGCTATGGGGACGTTTGTGATATGGGTATTTTGTTTCATCATAGAAGCGTTCTGTTGTGAGGTTACCACGGTAGGTTGCAATTTATTTACATTAATACAGTGTACACTTTACCGCGTTTTAGCGTTAGATTATTCAATGCAGCAGATAAACTTATTAAGTAAATTAATCATCGGCACTATAATCTTTCGAATTATATAGCATTATCGAACTTGCTTTGTAGTCATTCACTTGTTTCATTTCCTTCATTGATTTTTGAGTACTGTTTTTTGGTCGTTAAGTACGATTTCCTCGCACTGTTTGCTTTTCTGTTTGAAACAGTGTTTTATTTGGAACTTATGAATCACCTTTGTAAATGTTAGAGTTTTGTAATCAGTGTTACCTTGTCTTTCATTTGTGTTATTTTATGTTGGTAGGTGGCGCAAATGAAAGCATTCTTAAGGAAAACTCCTTTAAGTGAACAATATTAAAAATAACGTTATTCACTCATCATGTTAACTATATCATGTGATGATAAAAAAGGGAATAATTTTTGCTGCATGAGCTTCACGTTTTCATTACACGTAAGACATAAAGACAAAAATAGCTACGACAGCTACTGAGGAGTAGCGCCATCCAAATAATTCCCTGTTCTTTGTTTGTGACGTATATTACTTGCAGCTATGCTTTTGATGAACATCGTAGTTACAGAAATGCGAATAAGACTCATTGGGATACGCTTCCGATATTCCGCCTAGCGGTGAATACAGTAACAGCGGGCTTCGCAGCATCTTGGAAAGACTAGCTTCCTATCTGCTAGCCTGCTCAGCGCATCGACTGAGCGAACGTATTCTTCCGGTCGCTAGTGTAATTGAGAATTGGCAACATTGAAGAATGCGTTTGGCAACTACGTGACCGTCCCCTGGTGTGATTCAGAATTGTCCTGCTAAATTCACTTTATATTTCGTTGCCGTTTCCAATAACCAAAGCGAACGATTCTCACTTAAGGCGTTACATTGAGATGTCATTTACTATTTGGTTCCCAGAAGGTCATTCACATAAAATCTGTAACTAATGCCACATTTAACGTTGTATCACAAATTAAACTCAGCCCCAACAACCGCATATCTGTAGAAGAAAAATAGGTTGACACATTTCGTTTTCATTCTTATGGGCACGTCCTGTGTCCTGATGTCCATTTTTCGCCCTTCCTGAAAGTGTGTTGTCAAGTGTGAATGATTTGAATGTAGAAGCTGACGAACCAGTGAAGTTGTGGGTTTCTTAATCTTCTACCAACCTAAAAGGTGTCGGTGGAAGGCAGAGAGCAGGAAGAGGAAGGTTTGGCCAAAGATGAGTGAAGCAAAACACTTTCCTCACTTTCCTAGCAAGGCTGGTAATGCCCCCCCCCCCTTCAAATCACCTTGAGTGGTTCGGTTAATCGGTGTCATAATAGTGTGATTTCCGTTAGGTGCGACCGCGAGATCTATAGATACAAAGCGCAGCCCAAGCCTTAAAAGTTACTGTCTGCCATTTTATTTTATTTGTGCGGGACATTTTAAATTATCAATAAAACTGTACCGAGCGTATATTCGGCAAGATGAATCGATTTGATTCCAAGCGTTTCGGTCAAAGATATGAAGGCACCAAAATCCTGCTCAATGCCAGCCACGAGGAGCACACAATTCTTCCCACTAATAAATGCTGTCGACATTTTGTTTGCCGTGTGAATTAGTGCCTGTGAATGTCTGTGTTACAAACTTGATCAGTGAGCACATGCTTCCCAGACTTTCCCACCCCACAGGACTCTAAAGATTAAGATCAACGTGGCTTGTTATTCTCGTATGAGAAAGCCATAGGATCGTATATAAATGTACCAGGCATGTTTTGTCCATCTATTAAATACAAAAAGATTACTGTTAACATGCGAAATATTAGTCAAAAATAAATATTTCATCATTTGGAACTATTTCCGTGATCATTAATTTACTTTCAATACATCTGAAAATAGTGTCATATTTGTAGTATTGTTGATTACGCTCCTATAATACAAAGTGCTTGATTCAAGTTTAGCTAACGGTACGTAACTTTCTCCGACTGCCACATAGAATTCCATTGCGTTATCCGTTGCGACCTTAATAAATTCAATCAGTGAAAGAATTGTTCCTAAAATGTAGATGCGCCTAAATTTATTTCTGTTCGGAGAAGGTTACGTCGCCTAAGAAAAATAAGAGCGAATGTGGATAAGAGATGTCATCATAGCAGGCTGGAACAAAAGAAATAATAATAGTCAATAGCAGCTCCTGCTGGTGAAAGTAAGCAACCATCCATAAGCTGCCACTCAATGAAAGTATGAAAGCCAGTGATGAGTTACAACGTAACTAATTGTCTCTGTTATTCGCCCCCGCAGTGACACGGGACTCTCAGCAGTAAGGGCTCGCTAACATAGTGGTAACGCGGTCGCTTTGTGAAGGGGAGCACTTTGTTAGCCATGGGTTCTAATCTCGCAAGAGACATGAACAGTTTGTCTGCTTTTTACGTCTTCTCTTACGAATCTATAAGCTGCCAGCCCGAAGATCAATAAAAGAATCTTAACTTCACCATCCGAGGTCTCGTAAAAATTCGTAGGACTTCACTTGAAACATACCGCGTGATTAGATTAGATTAGATTTACCTTCATTCCAATTGATCCGTAATGAGGAGGTCCTCCAGGATGTGGAACATGTCAAAAAAACAACAATACATGACAAATATTTACAACTAAAACAAATAGGCTAATGTACCATTCCACAGGTCCCAAGTGGAATGATCATCATTTTTAATGAACACTATATGAAAGTCATTTTACAAATACTAATGTACTGAATTTAAAATAAAAAGTTTTTTATTTATTTATAAGGTAATAAACATGTAATACAACTACTATAATACTTATTTACAACGAACACATTACTGCACCGAAATGTTGCAGAAGTTAGATTGTACTTATATATATATATATATATATATATATATATATATATATATATATATATATATATATATATATACACAAATCAGTTGGTTTTACTGAGAAATTCATCAATGGAGTAGAAGGAGTTGCCCACCAATAAATCCTTTAGGTTTATCTTAAACTGAATTTTATTGGTTGTTAAGCTTTTTATGGCTGCTGGCAAGTTATTGAAAATGTGTGTTCCTGAATAATGCACACCTTTTTGTACAAGACTAAGTGACTTTAAATCCTTGTGAAGATTAATCTTATTTCTCGTATTGATTCCATGAATTGAGCTGTTGGTTTGAAAAAGTGATATATTTTTAATGACAAATTTCATTAAGGAATAAATATATTGGGAAGCAGTACTTAGTATCCCTAGTTCCCTAAACAGGCTTCTGCAGGATGTTCTTGAGTTCACACCACATGTAACTCTTACTGCACGTTCTTGTGCCTGGAAAACTTTAGCTTCGCTTGATGAATTACCCCAGAAAATAATCTCATATGACATTATGGAATGAAAGTAAGCATAGTATGCCAGCTTTTTCATTTTTATATCCCCTATGTCTGACTAAATTCGCATTGCAGACAGAGATTTGTTAAGACGCTTCAGCAGTTCTGTGGTGTGCTTCTCCCAGTTGAATTTATTATCAAGCTGTAATCCCAAGAATTTAACACTGTCCACTTCTTCTATCTTCTTGTCATCGTATGTTAGACATATACTCGTGATACACCCCTTACAAGTTCTGAACTGCATGTAGCGTGTTTTTTCAAAGTTTAGTGACAAAGAATTGGCTAGGAACCAGTGATTAATGTCCACAAATATTTTAATAGCTGAACTTTCTAAGACTACGCTTCATTTGTTATTTATTGCAATGTTTGTGTCATCGGCAAACAAAACGAACTTGGCATCTGGTAATGTTACTGATATAAAGGTCATTGATATACACAAGAAAAAGTAAGGGCCCCAAAATGGAACATTGTGGGACCCCACATGTAATTAGTTCCCAGTTGGATGATGCCTGACAGCTAGATACATGTCTCTTTCCTAATAACACCCTTTGTTTCCTACCAGAGATATAAGATTTGAACCATTTTGCAGCATTTCCGGTTACACTATAATATTCTAATTTACTTAAAAGCATATTGTGATTTACACAGTCAAATGCCTTTGACAGATCACAAAATATACCAGTTGCCCGCAATTTTTTGACTAATGAATTAAGCACATTTTCACTGTAAGTGTAGATAGCCCTCTCTATTTCAGAACCTCTCAGAAATCCAAACTGAGACTTTGACAGTATGTTATTTGAGATAAGATGGTTATAAAGCCGACTGTACATAACTTTTTCGAAAATTTTTGAGAATGCTGGCAGCAGTGAAATTGGACGGAAATTCGATGCTATTTCTTTATCTCCCTTCTTAAATAGTGGCTTAACTTCAGCATATTTCAGCCATTCAGGAAATATTCCACTGATAAGTGACTGGTTACACAGATAGCTTAATGTGTTACTTAGCTCAGAATCACATTCTTCAATGAACTTTGTTGATATTTCATCATACCCACTAGATGTTTTTGATTTTAAAGATTTTATGATGGACATTATTTCTGTTGGGGTAGTGAGGGTCAAATTCATATTATGGAAGTTGCTTGAAATTTCTGGTCTGAGGTATTCCACAGCAGAATTTACCCAACCTGACAACCCCATATTTTCGGTAACAGTTATAAAATGTTTATTAAAAAGTTCTGCGCAGGCCGGAGTGGCCGTGCGGTTCTGGGCGCTACAGTCTGGAGCCGAGCGACCGCTACGGTCGCAGGTTCGAACCCTGCCTCGGGCATGGATGTGTGTGATGTCCTTAGGTTAGTTAGGTTTAATTAGTTCTAAGTTCTAGGTGACTGATGACCTCAGAAGTTAAGTCGCATAGTGCTCAGAGCCAAAGTTCTGCAACACTATACACATCTGTCACCAATGAATCATTTACTCTTAATGCTATTTGTTCCTCTTCATGTCTGGTTCTACCGGTCTCCTCTTTCACTATATCCCATATTGTCTTTATTTTGTTATCTGATACGACTATCTTTTCCTTGTAATATATTTGCTTTGACATCTGTATTACAGTCTTTAATATTTTGCAGTATTTCTTGTAATGTGCTATAGCATCAACATCGGAACTGTTTCGGATTGACAGACAGAGTTTTCTTTTTGTTTTTCAAGATACCCCTATTCCTCGAGTAATCCGTGGCTTTTTTGTAGACTTTGCTCTAACCTTGGTAAGTTTTGGGGGAAAACAGTCTTCGAATAAGGTAAGAACTTTATTAGCAAAAGTTTTATATTTTTCATTCATGCCATGAGCACTGTAAACATCAGTCCAGTGAATGTCTCTGAGGAGTGTCCTAAAATAAACAATTTTTGGCTTATTGATTACCCTCTTGAGCTCAGATTTAACAGGTTTTATATCCTGTTCTGTATTAACATTTAACAGAAGGAACTGCATGTCATGGTCTGAGAGGCCATTGACTATTGGTTTTGTAATATAATTTTGTTCATTGGACTTTTCTTCTATAAAGTTATTATCAATGGCTGTTTGTGAGCAAGTGGCTACCCTAGTGGGGAACTTTACAGTGGGAATTAAGTTGAATGATAGTGTTACTAACACAAATAAGTTCTTATTGGGAGAGTCTTTAAGAAAATCTACATTGAAACCACCAGCAACCACTATTTCTTTGTTTTTGGTTGTTAAATGGGCCAGTACAACTTCAAGGTGGTTTACAAACAGATTAAAGTTACCTGCAGGTGCTCGATATACACTTAATATTGTGAAGGATTTTTTGTGAAATTCTAATTCTGTTGCACATGCTTCCGTATGCTGTTCTAGGCAAAATTTATGAATGTCCATGTTCTTAAATTTATGACAGTTCCTAATGAATGTGGCAACTGCTCCTTTCTCCATTTCTGATCTACAAAAGTGAGATGCTAACCTAAACCCTGTAACACTTAAAAGTTCTATACCAGTGGTCACATGATGTTCAGAGAGGCAGGTTATGTCAGCTGGGTTTGAAGACTCTAATTCATCTATGCAGATAGTTAATTCATTAATTTTATTTCTCAGGCCTCGAATATTTTGATGCAATAAAGATAGCTGACTTTCACATTGACTGAGTTAAAATTTGGTACATTTATAATATCTGCTGACTGTTGAAAATTCTTAACCAATAGCTGTTTATGCTGATGTAATAAGCTGGAATTATGTTTTTTGATTTCTTTCTCAAACTTAAGGTTTTCTCAGTTCTAACCTCTCTTAAAATTTACTTTCTCTCTGTCCTCCCTTCTCTAAAAAAGGGTCTTTTCTGAACCCTATAACCACTGGTACCTCCCCCCTCTAACTTTCCTGCTATTTCCCCAGGCAATTTACCCTTCCCATTCCTGTTGACGTGAAGGCCATGCCTAGTATAATCCCGCCTACTGAGAGAATCAACAGGAACCACACCAATGTGTGACCCTGCACCCGACATAAGCAGCCGTTCCAGCTCCAAATTAACTCTCTTGACAGAAGAGTTCAAATGAGGTCGGTCATGGCGCCCAAGAACAGATACAAACTCAACACTAGTATGCTTCGATGCTGATGCAATCTTCGCCAGGTGACACTCTATACTGTACCCAGGATCTCTGTCAATACTGTTACCTGCCCCACCCACTATAACCACGGTGTCTTCCTTAGTGAAATCTTTGCAAAGTGATCCTAAATCCTCTGTCACCTGCTCCAGACCAGCACTAGGTTTACAAAAATTTGTGAACTGCTATTCTGATCCTAGTTCTTCCTGCAAAAGTTGGCCAACACCTCTTCCATGGGAACTACTTAACAACAACACTTTCTTTCTCTTTACTGATTTCCTTACATTCTTACTTTTCAATTTGCTGCTGAACGTTTGTTGTGCCCTGTCTACACCTGCAACTGCTTGAGGCTCACCAGCTTCTAACTGAAGCAACAGGTCAAATCTATTTTCCACATTCACCATGAAGCTGTCAGACAAAGTTCTAGGCCTGTTCCTCCTGTTGCCTGTTGCCACTTCGCACCTCTCTTTACCCTTCTCCCTCCTTAACCTGTCAAGATCTCCCCTGGCCTTGTCTAGCTCAGCCTGAAGGGCGGCAATTTTCCCCTCCTCTTCTAGTATCTTCCTATCCCTACTACAAATCCTACAAAACCACTGATGAGTGTCATTTACTTCCCCTATTCCCACGCCACTACAGTCACCCACATGGAAAAAACTACAGCACCCATCACACCAAATCCCCGACCTAACAATTCTACGGCAAGTCAAGCACTTTCCACTGATGATAAACGTAATGGTTTATTAAGAATAAGTCAGTTGAATTACACATAAACACGAAAATTTGGTTACACAAATTTGGCCTATACGCAACTGTGTGTAAACAAAAACAAAAGTGCAAAGTTTCTGAAACAACAATTTAAACTTTAAGCTACTTTCCGGAAATGCTAGTTAAATAATGAAGAGGTATGCTAATTTGAATTGTTGGAGAGAGCAAGGAACAACTAAACGAAATTTTATAGATTAGCTGCAACAGAACGTAAACAGAAAATACGACTGTACGGTCTTTTTGGCGTTTTCTGCTTCATTACGTAAAGAAAAATGAAACCTGTAATGGTACACTTGAAAGGCACACTAATACACCTATTTACCTCGTAATCAGTACTAATCAATATGTTTTATAATCTAAAATGACTTATCTTTACGAGAACACCAAAACTCGCGCTAGTCGCCTGGCTGCACGGCTGCCAACCAGGCTGTGCGTAATATCTTGATACTGCATGATGGTCTGGGCTGGCTCGTGTTACAGAAGGTTGTGTTCTATTGAATTAAATTTTTGTGTTAAGAATGTTCTGCTAAACTGTAATCCATTTCTATTAGAACATAACATATTTTATTGATTTTATTGATTTATTGAATATCACCAAAAAACGTAAGAGACAACGGTCAAGGAGTTTTTGGATTTCACGCATGCAGAAACTAATTGTTTGGAGATAAACATGTCGTCAATCCAAGTATAAAGTGTATTTTCATCCACAAGGAAATTTTATTGATAATTGTTGGATAAGGAGCGAAAAGGATAAATGTCTGAGGGCGCTAGATCAGAAGAAGAAGTGCAATAGGGACTGTCTTGTCGTCAAGCTGCTGGATAGGTTCTTTTCTGAAATTCAGCAGGCTGTAGACTGGTGTTCTGTGCACTACCAACACTAGTTGCAGTTTCCTAGTGGCTTTCCGTATGTTGCAACTGCAAGGCGCCTTAGTTGTTGAACTAGATGTCAAGTGGGATGGACATACCACTGGGATGCATGTATCACCACAAAACGTCTTGCTTGTGACACTAGATGCACAAAATTATATTCTGAGTACTCAACTGCCATATGCTTCCTTTTCAGATGAACGAAGTTATATTGTGAGGACTCACACAGTCATATGCTTGCTTTTCCTTTAATGTCTCCCGTTACTTTCCTTTTATGAAGTTAATACGCAGTAATTGAAGTTAACATCTGACTATCCTGATTCAAGTTTTCTGTTATTTCCTTAGACCGAATTTTTTCGCCATGTCTTTATTGTTCCGTGTTAATAACTCTTTTTGTCAGGAACCGGTAGAGGTATCGAGCTGAAATTTATTTCAAATACCAATGCCTACGGTACCTTGGTGGTGTAAAAATTTAAGGTTCTAATTTAATGCACTGAAAAGATACGGCCGTCTGCAAAGAATGGATAGACGTATCAACTTGAATACTATGTCAAATACTAAGGTTTGCGGCTCCTTGGGGAAGAATCTAAGATAATCGAATGAAAGATACGGCCATATACGTCATATATTTTGACAGTCGCAAACTCACACATCAAAGTCTGCGCCAGAAGTACTTGTTACTATCTTGGTCCTGGTGGTCTTGCGGTAAGGCGTGTGTCTTGAAATCTAGAGGGCGTGGAACAGATTCTCGATCGGAATACCAATTTTTGAGACTCTGTTTTAACCCAGCCTTCACCCCTCAACGATGTGTGGAGTCTACGTTTAACTATAGGTCCCCTTAGCTCGTCTGATTAACTGGGATAGGTTAGAGACATGCAAGTCGCGGAAGTGATGTTGAAAAAGTATACATACTTATGTTTACAAGACTTAGTTTTTTTATGTAGAACATCGTCTTTTACTTTCGAACAATAGAAATTTTTATTTGCTTTATCATTATATCTGCTACATATTAACCATGTAGTAGGCGTTTACTTGTTGTCCTCTACAGGAAAGACATTACTCTTCATTTCACGAAGAGATCATTTATTTATTTCATTGAAGACAGTTCTGCTACAGAAATAGGAATAATATGAAACCACTCCAACAAATCGTATTACGGCGAGCACAAGAATGGGCTCAAGGGGTGGAAAGAGACCCGTAAAGAAATAAAACAACAAAGAAAAAGTGTGATGTCTAGTAGACAGACGCACCAGGGCACTGCGGCACACGTAATTATTATTATTATTGTTGTTAGTATCTATAAACATCCTTACCTAGGTAATTAGATTAGATGAAATACGGTTTAAAACGTGAAGATGAGAGTGTGCTCGATCTCTGGTCTTTGCCTTTGTAGGGCGCTACATTTATGAGTAGACTGTAAATACATACATCAGCACAGAATAACAAGTGGAAAGCAACAATTCCACGAGAAATGTCCGTACCTTACCATGTTACCAGTTCGTGGAGCTGCCCCTTATGTGACTTTATTTCACTAGTTAAAAAATCAAGTCAGAAATACGCATTGGCTAGGCAGCTAGTCAACATCGATGTAGACAAACAAGGAAATTAATGTATGGAACAGGTTGTATTCAACCTCCAAAGAAACAGAATTCTCTTCCGGGTGGAGCATCCTTCTTTACGACACAGTCATCAAGCAACCTGTGTTTAGCTTGGTGGTTTGTTTGAGTGATTCTAGAGGCATCTGCTTAAGACGCTGGTTAGATTTACTTACCAGGCAGCCACTTTTAACTAGCAGAAATAGACCTTTTTCACCTCTGGTAACGGAAGTTGAACAATGTAGAATATGCACCGTGGTTCCGAAGGCACATTAAATGTGATGCCCCTTTGCTACCTACTTTACAATAGTCAGTGTAGGTTGAGGCATGACAGAGGGGGTACTTGAGCTAGGCAGATACTATGTTTTCTTATACGAAAAATTTTAAATTAATGAGCGAATCTACATGACGGTCAACGTGCACTTATTTCTCACACTATCTGAACTTGAGATGTTGAAAATATTCATGCTGAGCTGGGATTTGATTGTGTTTAGGTAACAATCCTGTTAGGTGCTGGTTTTGAATTCCCATCCAACAAGAAACTTTATGCCTTGTCATTTCAAGTTCAAACCTGCGCACTTGTGATTGAAACCATATTTAAGATCTTTCGTAATTAGTTAATTGGGAAAATAATTACTGGATTGGCGTTCCGGTTGTAATCAAGTACAAAAATATTTGTAAAATAATTTCAGGTTGAAACTTGCTACTTGAAATGTTATTTATAGTAATAAATAGCTGTTATCTGTAGTAATGTATTTTCTGATATTTCTTATCGTGATATCAATTTGTATTTGGATTCTATAGCCATACAGACCAGTTATCTCTTGTGTCCTCTTGCAGTAACAATTTAGTATAGTCCAACGACTGTACCGAAAAGAGAACAGAGGAAAGTTCTATGTTAGCTTAGAGAGGATGAGGAGAGCATGGAAAGGGGAGGAGCAAGTAGACTAGGAAGGGAACGATGAGATGGACAGATGAGAAAGCAGCATATGGACAGAGGGTAAGGAGCAGATGGACACGGTGGGGAGTGGCAGATGGAATGACGGAGAGGCACAATACGAGATGGGAGTGGACGGTGGAGGTGACGGACAGGAATAGGGGGAGAGGGAGGAAGAGAGAGAGGAAAAAGAAGGAAACTGAATAATAGAAGTTTTGAATAAATATATATATATTGGCAACGCCGGGTACTGAGCTAGTCTGTATATCCATGTAGACCCAAAATTCCGCAAGAGTAGTATGCTGGACTTTCTATGCCCTCTG
The DNA here is from genome assembly GCF_021461385.2 of Schistocerca piceifrons. Taxonomy (NCBI): domain Eukaryota; kingdom Metazoa; phylum Arthropoda; class Insecta; order Orthoptera; family Acrididae; genus Schistocerca; species Schistocerca piceifrons. The sequence continues at coordinate 49,463,194 of NC_060149.1, read as the reverse complement.
ATCCATGGCAGTAAAGCGTGCAAACTACGTAAAAGTACTTCAGTTTTTATGGCGGAGATTGTGCGAATTTTGGAAGCATGAATAATGTATTTCTAACTTTCTTTTTCAAGATATTAATTGCGTCCCACCCCCAGAGTTTCCTTAAAAATAATGAACACTGGGGATAGAACAAGACGACCAACTGTTATATACTGGATGAGGTAGTGGAATATGTTCGCTGTAAACGGAGAGCTCAGGCAAGCAGTGTGCTAGGGTACATTCTCATGTTGTCATCTGCTATAATGAGATAGTGTATTTCTCAAGGAGGAGATCAGCATCAATGGGAACTAATCTTCATTAGTAGCTGTCGTACATAGACGTCTTACGTGAAGTCGAGAGCCATGGCAAGGAGCAAAGACATGGGTTGTGGAGTGTGTTCGAACAAACTGTAGATGGATATTATGCGCCATTACAACCTCAAGTGCTGTGGTTCACGAGGATTCATTTAGACAGATAAATGATTTCCATCGTCATTCGACTCTGCTTTAAACATGCTTATTTTCCTCTCCAAAAACACACATAAAAAATTACGGTTCCCCGGCGTGTGAGTGTGTTTGCGAGTCAGAAGCTAATGTAAACTACATCTTTTCGTGACCCAAATTGACTGTGGGCAGTGTGAATTTTTAAAGAATTTGATGAATATGGATTATCTCATTCCTGAAACAGCTTCTTTTCTTTTAATTACTAAAGAAATTCACCTCTATGAAGTGATTGTCAATATGATTAAGAATATAGGGAAGAATCTATTTGCTCGTTTCCAATTTCCGGTCTCGCTTATGATTCAATTTCAGAATTGTTGTGAACTGATCAGTCAAAAACGTGTAATTTACTTCTAATCATTTTGGTGAAAATCGTTGGGGTCACATTTAGTGTTTGAACCTTTATGTTCGTAACCGTGCGTTTATGTAGGATCTTCGTACAATTATGTACACATTGCAACAATATGATTTATATTAATAAATAGTTTAGAAGCTCTGCGGGCCAAAAAAAAAAAAATAAAAAGAACCTTCGTCTGTTTGTGAGTTAGTCATAGGTTGGCAATGATTTCTACTATGATCAGTCTACACTAACGTTTAGCCGGCCCTTTGAAAACGTCAAGATTGTAAATGTTCATCTTCGTCTGAAGTATGCAAAGTATCTGATGCGAAGAGTGTTTGCTTCGATTCACATCATTGTTCATTCTTTGAGACAAACTACTATTCTCGAAGTAATATCATTATGTTCAAGATTAAAATATATTTGACAATCCTAAGAGAAAGCGACAGTATCAGAATTGGTTTAAAACTCGTTACATCCGTTCTTCTGCCTTTCTTAAGAGCGAGAGTGATCTGCAGTCCTGTCTGGTCAACGAAACTGTTTGTTATCTCAGGTATTGTCGTTAACTATCAGTAAAAAACGATCGATTACGCAGCGTATTCAGTTTCTTTCACTGATAGTGCCTCTGATCCGGAGGAATACCACACCACTACTGGAGTCCAGTCAGTTTTTACTTGTTTGTTATTACGTTTTAAGCTATTACCGGCTTAGGAAACGAATCATGGTGTTTCTGCTTCATTCAACGTACGCTACGAGAATAAATATACGGCATGAATGCACTATTTGCGTTAATTATACGTACAATGCCAGCGTCCGAAAGAAACTAAAGTATCGATGTAAATAAAAATTTAATTTTGACCGAATAATTAATTCGAAGTAATATGTCCCACACACAGCATGTAGCTTTGTTACATATTTCAGTGGTTTTCTTCTTAATATGATGTCTCCGTTCTGTACATACACTGACGCAAAAAGATCGTGACACCAAAAAGTATTAATGTACATTAATGCAATTTCGGAAATATATTTGCCTGGGTAACATATTTAAGAGATTAACATTGCAGATTAATAACCAAAAGAATGTTGAATGCAAGAATGCAAAAGTGCATGCATTGTATTGTTTGGGTGCCGGATGTCAGTTTGTGGGTTTGAATTTCATGCCTGTTGCTCTTGGTCGATCATTACAGGGACCGTTAATGCTCGTTGCGTATGATGCTGCATTTGTCCTCCGATAATGTCCCATATGTGTTCGATTGGAGACAGATCTGGTGATCGAGCAGGCCAAGGCGACATGTCACAGTTCCTTGTAGCCCTAATACGCGACCTCATTCAAACTCAGGGAGGTGCTGATAATGGTGTCTTTGTCACCTTTAAAGCATTCTTGACTAACATAAACTCACCACGTCGAATCTGTAAGGTAACAGACGCTCATGACTGTTACAGCTTGTGTTTCAAGCAAACTTTATTTGCATCCCCTTAGTGGCGCTATTACGAACTTTCGTTTGTGTCGCACAACTCTTTCTTGGTGTTGCCCCTTTTTTCTTCAGTGTATATGGCCCATTCTGTGTATTACATACACACTGGCTGATAAAATGAAGGACCCAGAAGACGTAATCGGCTGGCAATGTGACTTGACATACGTACCCGTCCGCGCATATATAAATGTTTAAGAGTTGCAATTCTCTGCGACGGGTTCATTAGTCTTCGAATTTAGTACTGCTACGACACCTGTTGAGATATATAAGGGGCGTGAACGGTGTCACATGTTGAGCGATTGCTGTGAAGGACACGGAGATGCCCGTACTCATTGTGCGACAACGTTGTCAGCAACAGACATAGTTTGAAAGGGGCCTCATTGTTGTTCCCTATTTGATAAGTTGGTCGAATCGTACAATATTTAGATTTGTGGGGTATTCGGATGTGACTGTACTCCAATGCTGGACGGTATGGAAACATGAAAGCAGACACAATCGTCGTCATGTCTGTAATGTGAACCTAGCAAATTGTGATAAATTAACACCTGCACCTGCCATCTGGGTACAAGTATTAGGCTCCCTGCCACATCTACTGTCGTTATGCACCACTGGCTGGAGACTAGGTTGAACGATAAGCATGGAATGTGATGAATGTCACCAAGATGTGTTCAGACTCGGCAGTCCCTCGTAAAATCATAGTCGGCGAATATGGCGGCCACCCCGGGAGAGGTACAATCCTTTCAATGATTTCCGGAGGCACATCAGCGTTACTCCTCGCGTCGTGATATGTGGAGCCATCGCGTGTGACTTCAGGTCTCCGCTGTTAGCTATCAGGGAACTCTGATAGTACAACTGCAAGTCACGAACATTCTGCGTTGTCGTATGTTACCTCATGTGTGACAGCACCGTGATGCCGCTTTTTCAACAGGACACTGCTCGTCCACTCATGGCACGTGTTTCTGTGAAATGTCTGTTTGAATTTGAGGTATTTCCGCAGCCAGAAATATACCCATATCTGTCACCGATAAAACATGAGTGGGACAAGATCGGACGTCAACTCCACCCCAGTCCCTGCGTCAGTGTTGGGGATATCAAGGACCAGTTACAACATTTGTCTGCCAGCGTGTCCCAGAAAGGGATACGACAGTTTATAACACCGTTTCCGACACAGTCAGTACATGCATCCAAGTCAGAGTGTGCAAAATGTCATGCTCGTAAGTAGGCTCGTAATGCCAAGTTCTTTGGAAATTTCATTCGATTTTTAAATCACACAAAAATAGGTCCTGAAACTAATCACTTCTTTGTCAGAATATGTGGACTAGTGCAATGATGCCAATGTTACAACACTGTGATGAAATGTTCTTGTTCGATTTTATCATCATTACGAATACTTAAGCACTGTATAACAGCATTTCGACAACGAATGTATCGGTCGTGACTCGTCGCATCTTTACTTCTCGAACTTCCACAGTTGGAACCGTTGAACTTCTTCTGGTTTTTTGATATTTAAGAGCTTTGCTGTAATCTAGCCCTGTTGATAGTGTCGATGAACTCCGGGGATATATTGTAGATGTTTTTCAGTGCATTCCGAATATGCCTGTCATTCTTCAACGTGACGCGGCAAGAAAACCGGTTATGTTTTACATATAAGTTCCGTCGCGAAAGACTTAGTTCTCATACTACTTTCCTCTTCGGGGAGGACATCGCACGCTACGTTCGTCAACTGGAGAACCTGCGCGTCAAATATGCACAGTTGTCGAGTAATTTGTCATTTCTGCAACGCTGTCCCGATAAGGCAATTGAGCCTAAGTTTGTTGCTTTCTAACATCATGTCAAGTCGGTTGGAGAGAAAAATGTATTACGGAAGACTAGCCGGCCGATCGACAAAGAACGGTTACGACACACCAGGTACGAACTAGATTTTAATGCACGAAGTACACCACGAAGATGACGTGATACGGACGCGAAATTTGACCGACAGGAAGAAGATGCTTTGATATGCAAATGATTTGCTTTTCAGAGCATTCACACGAGGTTGGCGCCGGTGGCGACACCTACAACGTGCTGACATGTGGAAAGTTTCCAACCGATTTCTCATACACAAACAGCAGTAGACCCTCGTTGCCTGGTGAAACGTTGTTGAGATGCTTCCTGTAAGGAGGAGAAATGCGTATCGTTACGTTTCCGACTTTGATAAAGGTCGGATTGTAGCCTATCGCGATTGTGATTCATCGTATCGCGACATTGCTGCTCGCGTTGGTCGAGATCCAATGACTGTTAGCAGAATATGGAATCGGTGGGTTCAGGAGGGTAATACGAAACGCCGTGCTGGATCCCAACGGCCTCGTATCACTAGCAGTCGAGATGACAGGCATCTTATCCGCACGGCTGTAACGGATCGTGCAGCCACGTCTCGACTCCTGAGTCAACACAGGCAAGACAACAACCATCTGCACGAACAGTTCGATGACGTTTGCAGCAGCATGGACTATCAGCTCGGAGACCATGGCTGCGGTTACCCTTGACGCTGCATCACAGACAGGAGCGCCTGTGATGGTGTACTCAACGACAAACCTGGGTGCACGAATGGCAAAACATCATTTTTTCGGATGAATCCAGGTTCTGCTTACAGCATAATGATGGTCGCATCCGTGTTTGGCGACTTCGCGGTGAACGCACATTGGAAGCGTGTATTCGTCATCGCCATACTGGCGTATCACCTGGCGTGATGGTACGAGGTGCCATTGGTTACACGTCTCGGTCACCTCTTGTTCGCGCTGACGGCACTTTGAACAGTGCACGTTACATTTCAGATGTGTTACGACCCGTGGCTCTACCCTTTATTCGATCCTTGCGAAACCCTATATTTCAGCAGGATAATGCACTACCGCATGTTGCAGGTCCTGTTCGGGCCTTTCTGGATACAGAAAATGTTCGTCTGCTGCCCTGGCCAGCACAATCTCCAGACCTCTCACCAACTGAAAACGACTGGTCAATGGTGGGCGAGCAACTGGCTCGTCACAATACGCCAGTCACTACTCTTGTTGAACTGTGGTATCGTGTTGAAGGTGCATGGGCGGCTGTACCTGTACACGCCATCCTAGCTCTGTATGACTCAATGCCCAGACGTATCAACGTCGTTATTACGGCCAGAGTTGGTTGTTCTGGGTACTGATTTCTCAGGATCTATGCACCCAAATTGCGTGAAAATGTAATCACATGTCAGTTCTAGTATGATATATTTGTCCAATGAATACCCGTTTATCATCTGCATTTCTTCTTGGTGTAGAAATTTTAATGGCCAGTAGTGTATATACAGGGTGAGTCACCTAACATTACCGCTGGATATATTTCGTAAACCACATCAAATACTGACGAATCGATTCCACAGACCGAACGTGAAGAGAGGGGCTAGTGTAATTGGTTAATACAAACCATAAAAAAATGCACGGAAGTATGTTTTTTTAAGACAAACCTACGGTATTTTAAATGGAACCCCGTTAGTTTTGTTAGCACATCTGAACATATAAACAAATACGTAATCAGTGCCGTTTGTTGCATTGTAAAATGTTAATTACATCCGGAGATATTGTAACCTAAAGTTGACGCTTGAGTACCACTCCTCCGCTGTTTGATCGTGTGCATCGGAGAGCACCGAATTACGTAAGAATCCATAGGGAAAGGTGATCGACCTTAGGTACAGAAGAGACTGGAACAGCACATTACGTCCACAAGCTAACACCTTTTTATTGGTCTTTTTCACTGACGCATATGGACGTTACCATGAGGGGTGAGGTACACGTACACACGTGGTTTCCGTTTTCAATTACGGAGTGGAATAGAGTGTGTCCCGACATGTCAGGCCAATAGATGTTCAATGTGGTGGCCATCATTTGCTGCACACAGTTGCAATCTCTGGCGTAATGAGTGTCGTACACGCCGCAGTACATCTGGTGTAATATCACCGCAGGCTACCACAATATTTTGTATCATATCCTCTGGGGTTGTAGGCACATCACGGTACAAATTCTCCTTTAACGTACCCCACAGAAATAAGTCCAGAGGTGTAAGATCAGGAGAACAGTCGTCATCGTAAACATGTCCCTGCAAATGCTGCTCGCCGGCCGTGGCCCGTGTTTGTTACAATACGCAACTGAACGTCAGAGGTTTCAAGCGTCAACTTTAGGTTGCAATATCTCCGGATTTAATTAACATTTCACATTGCAACAAACGGCCCTGATTACGTACTTGTTTATATGTTCAGATGTGCTAACAAAACTAACTTGGTTCCATTTAAAAAAACGTAGGTTTGTGTTAAAAAACATACTTCCGTGCATTTTTGTATGGTTTGTATTAAATAATTACACTAGCCTCTCTCCTCACGTTCGGTCTGTGGAATCGGTTCGTCAGTATTTGATGTGGTTTACGAAATATATCCAACGGTAACGTTAGGTGACTCACACTGTATAGTTTCCATCTTTTGTTATCTACAGTTCTCTCGCCGTTTGGCTGGGAGTGTGTCGATATGAACAAGCAAAGAAATTAGAGCGTCTTGCAACTATGCAAAGATCGGAGGAATCGTATGAAACAGCACGCACTGTCATCAACCTGTCGGACAAGAACCTGGATAAAAGAGCCATCTCGGCCCTTAATAAAGGTTTGAATTTTGCTCCTACACCACGTACTACACCCATTGTGGATCTCATCAGTGGAGTAGAACAGGCGGTGCGGCTTCTTCCACAGGACGACGCCGACGAACTGAGATTTATTGCCAGTCGCTTTTTGACGTCAGCTAGGTCTCCCAGATCAAATATCAGTAGAGAGGAGAAGGAGGGGCTGTGTTTAATTCGGAGAGATGAAGATCTTGTTGTATTACCAGCTGACAAAGGAAATGCCAACGTTGTTCTTAATACTACCGAATATCATAGCAGAATGACATCACTGTTGGAGGTCAGTACGTACAAATGTCTTAAACGGGGCCCAACGTCGACGTACAGCAGTTAAACCATGGAGCTGCTGAAGAAGTCCGGTCTGCCAGATGATGTTACGAAAAATTTCAGAGTCCTAGCTTCTAGACCTCCCAGTTTGTACGGACTACCGAAGACCCACAAGGATAATGTTCCCTTGAGACCTACTGTCGGTGCAGTTGGCCCTCTACCTACAAGCTGGCCAGATACATAACAAAGTTGATGACACTTATAGTCGGCCGGATTGAACATCACATCAAAAACTCCCAGATGTTCATTGATAAAATCAAACGGATTAGAGTTGGTCCAAATGACGTTATAGTCAGCCTGGATGTGGTATCACTGTTCACAAAAGTTCCTGTGGAGGACAGTTTGAAAATGCTGGCGGATGTTTTGTCCCGGCTTGTGATGACGACCACCAACTTCTTGTACGGTAATAAATTATATGAAGTGACCGACGGTCTGGCGATGGGCCCTCCGTTGTTTCCAACATTGGATAACTATTTTATGGAGAATTTTGAGGAACGTGCATTAAATTCGACTCCCCTCCGTCCATCCTTATTTTATAGTTATGTTGACGATACATTTAAGGTCTGGCCACACACCACAGAAGCTCTTGAACAATTCATTAAACACATGAACAGCATAAATCCGAACATCCGGTTCACTGTCGAGACGGAGAAGGAAGGAAGGTGGCCATTCTTAGACTTTTTAGTATAGCGACAGGCGGACAGGCGTCTCGGCCACTCTGTGTACCGGTAGCCGACGCATAACGATTTGTACCTTAATGCACAGAGTTTCCATCACCCTGTTCAGAAGAGAGCAGTTTTGAACACGTCGGTATACAGAGCAAAACCTCTTTCTGACGAGGACCACTTGAAGTCCGAAATTAACCATCTGAAGTACGTGTTCCCAAAGAATGGCTTGGTGCACGCAATATACAAGGTAGCGTTCTCCAAGAAATGGAAACGTGAAAATACTGCACACTCTCTGGATGAAACACCGATGGCGGTTCTTCCTTTTTGTGGCGCTATATCCAGCAAAATAGAAAAAGTCCAGGGTAGATGGGGTATAAGACCGATTTTTCGTCCACCTAAGAAAATTAAGGAGATGATGCGCCTTGTTGAGGACTGTCTCGGCCTCAGGGTCCCTGGAATTTATAGTATCCTCCGTGAGTGTGGAAGCAATTATACAGGTCAGACCATTCGTACCATTTCCTACCGCTGTGCGGAACTCCAACGGCATATTAAAAATAGAGAACTGGAGAAATCGGCAATTTCGGAGCACAGTCTCATGTACAAACATAAAATACTGTTCTATGAAATAAAATATTGTCCTATGCCTCCACATACTGGGATTCTGTTATTAAGGAGGCTATTGAAATAAGAATGAGCGAGAAGAACTTTAACCGTGATAGCTGATACTATCTGAGCGGTGCATGGAAAAGAGCGCTCGATCCAGAGAAGCAGAAGAGACATTCCTTCCAAGGTTTAAGTTCCAACGGAAGCGGTGGCGTCACCAGCACACACACTGACACCGTCTGCGACAGCAGTACTTAATCGCTGACCAATCAAAGGCGACCAATCTTAAACCGTCCATTGGCTATATAAGGCCACCACAGCAGCAGTGAAGACAGGCAGTTGCTCATGGCGATTACGATGGAGGCTACCGTTGAAGGTTTGACATTTTATCCCGAATTGACGTGGCAAGAAAACCGAGAATATTTTACATATAAGTGTCTTCGCGAAAGACTTCGTTCTCACCAACAAATATGACAGACCATTAAAGTACCAGATGATCTAGAAGAACTGGTACCAAGTCTCAAGAAATAAACCGAGAACCGAGGTCTCTTGAACTGACCAAGAAATAATGCATGGTGGACTTCAGAATGTGACTACTTCCATACAGAAAGACACCATGCATGTTTAAAGTTTCACACACACAAGACAGAAAAAAAAATATCACCAGCCTAAAAAAATAAAGGGAAAAACTCACAGAAAATATTAGGAGCAGTAAGAGAGGATTCAATAAAGACATAATTCACTCTCTAGAAGATAATTACCACAAAACCTATTCCAGAAACTACTATGAAATCTTTGTGGAACAACTACAGCTGTATGAGCCTCCTACGTACTGAAAGGTGAAGATGGAACAATGGCACACAGTAACAGAGACAATGCTGAAATCCCGACAAAAACATTAAGTAATCTTTTGAACTGTGAAGAACTCAAGGACTCATACAAAACGATGTAAATATCCCAATTAAAGTCGAACCTAACAAATTGGACCCCCCCCCCACCCCCAACTTTCCAAGAAGCATAAAGAGTTCTCAAAGGACGAAGAAGTTGTAAGCCATGTGGAGAATATAATGTTTACGTTGAGCTGTGGAAATATTCAAGTGACACAATGAAGACCTCCTTACAAATGACTGTAACTAAAATTTTGATACCAAAACAATTCGTCCAACACTGTACCACCTCATCCACCAACCGCACAAGAAGAGCAATCTGGACAAATACAGAGGAACCTCCCTCTTAGACTGCACATGCTAGACTTTATCCATGGTCCTATATGGAGGAATCAGGGAACAATAAGAACAGGAATAAGGGAAATAGCAGGGAGGTTACAGACTATGGGGAAGCTGTGCAGAGCAAATGATTAGTTTAAAACTGATTATGGCATCCTGCAGGAAACGGAAAAAAATCTCTGGCAATAGCATCTGCAGATTTTAAGAAGGCATATGACTGTCTCCATAGACTTTCAGCACAAAAAATTTTAAGAAATCTAGGACTCCATCCAAAACTACTTACATTAATAGGAGTTACTCGAACCAACACCATATCGATAGTGAAGTTTAGAGGAGATATTTCTGAATAATACCTTATAAAAACAGGCTTAAGACATAGTGACTAGCTATCACCATTACTGTTCAGCTGTGCTCTGAAATATATAATGAGAGAATGGTACACGCACAATCCAAGGAACATAAGAATTCTAAGTGCTAAACGTGATCAAAAGTGGCAAATGCTTGGTACCTGCAGATGACCTTGTTCTCATAGCCAATAACCTTCAAGAAACCATGCAATAAGTTAAATCAGTATAAGAAATAGCACAGAAAGTTGGCATCAGAATATCATTTTAAAGAAAAGAGATTATGGGACAGACCAACCACTTGCATATAAAATTACAATAGGCGAACAATAAATCAAATATGTTGATCGATTTAAATATTTAGATGAAATCGTAACTTACTATCTAAATGAGAAATCGTCGTGCCAAAACAGAATAACAAGCTAAACAAAGAAAATTAAATTACCTAAAACACATGCAACAAAGAAGTGTACCCATGAACGAAAAATTACAGTATTATAAAACAATTATGCTGATAGAAATAACGTAGGCAGTTGAAACCATCTTCAACTGAAGTAAAATTCAGAACAACTAGTAAATACACTCAGACTTCAAGAAGAATATAATAATCCCAATCCCAAAGAAAGCAGGTGTTGACAGATGTGAAAATTACCGAACTATCAGTTTAATAAGTCACAGCTGCAAAATACTAACACGAATTCTTTACAGACGAATGGAAAAACTAGTAGAAGCCAACCTCGGGGAAGATCAGTTTGGATTCCGTAGAAACACTGGAACACGTGAGGCAATACTGACCTTACGACTTATCTTAGAAGAAAGATTAAGGAAAGGCAAACCTACGTTTCTAGCATTTGTAGACTTAGAGAAAGCTTTTGACAATGTTGACTGGAATACTCTCTTTCAAATTCTAAAGGAGGCAGGGGTAAAATACAGGGAGCGAAAGGATATTTACAATTTGTACAGAAACCAGATGGCAGTTATAAGAGTCGAAGGACATGAAAGGGAAGCAGTGGTTGGGAAGGGAGTAAGACAGGGTTGTAGCCTCTCCCCGATGTTGTTCAATCTGTATATTGAGCAAGCAGTAAAGGAAACAAAAGAAAAATTCGGAGTAGGTATTAAAATTCATGGAGAAGAAATAAAAACTTTGAGGTTCGCCGATGACATTGTAATTCTGTCAGAGACAGCAAAGGACTTGGAAGAGCAGTTGAATGGAATGGACAGTGTCTTGAAAGGAGGATATAAGATGAGCATCAACAAAAGCAAAACAAGGATAATGGAATGTAGTCTAATTAAGTCGGGTGATGCTGAGGGAATTAGATTAGGAAATGAGGCACTTAAAATAGTAAAGGAATTTTGCTATTTGGGGAGCAAAATAACTGATGATGGTCGAAGTAGAGAGGATATAAAATGTAGGCTGGCAATGGCAAGGAAAGCGTTTCTGAAGAAGAGAAATTTGTTAACATCCAGTATTGATTTAAGTGTCAGGAAGTCATTTCTGAAAGTATTCGTATGGAGTGTAGCCATGTATGGAAGTGAAACATGGACGATAAATAGTTTGGACAAGAAGAGAATAGAAGCTTTCGAAATGTGGTGCTACAGAAGAATGCTGAAGATTAGATGGGTAGATCACATAACTAATGAGGAAGTATTGAATAGGATTGGGGAGAAGAGAAGTTTGTGGCACAACTTGACCAGAAGAAGGGATCGGTTGGTAGGACATGTTCTGAGGTATCAAGGGATCACAAATTTAGTATTGGAGGGCAGCGTGGAGGGTAAAAATCGTAGAGGGAGACCAAGAGATGAATACACTAAGCAGATTCAGAAGGATGTAGGTTGCAGTAGGTACTGGGAGATGAAAAAGCTTGCACAGGATAGAGTAGCATGGAGAGCTGCATCAAACCAGTCTCAGGACTGAAGACCACAACAACAACAACATAGTAAATCAGAAACTGACAAAATACTGAAGATATAAAAAAGAATAATCATGAAGTAAATAAGCAAACAATATCTATTAAATGGTCATTGGAGTACAGATTCAAATGAAACAGTGTGAAAATAGAACCAGTAATGACCACGATCAGGAGGAAACATCTCAGTTATCGACATCTGATAAGCACACCAGAAAACAGAATTAGTAAGGGAATAATAGGACAATTGCCGAATAGCACGAGCATTACATGGATCTCAGAAATCAAGAAATATGCACTGATGCGCAAAAGAAACTGGTATGGGCATGCGTATTCAAATATAGAGATATGTAAACAGGCAGAATACGGCGCTGCGGTCAGCAACGCCTATATAAGACAACAAGTGTCCGGCGCAGTTCTTAGATCGCTTACTGCAGCTACAATGTCAGGTTGAAAAGAACGTGTTGTTATAGTCGGCCCATGAGCGATGGGACACAGCATCTCTGAAGTAGCGACGAAGTGAGAATTTGGCCGTACGACTATTTCACGAGTATACCGTGCACATCAGGAATTCGGTAAAACTCACATCTCCGACATCGCTGAGGCCGAAAAAAGATCCTACGAGAACGGGACCAACGATGTCTGAACAGTGTCGTTCAGCGTGACAGAAGTGCAACCCTTCCCCAAATTGCTGAATATCTCAATGTTGGGCCATCGACAAGTGTCAGCGTGCGAACCATTCAACGAAAGATCATCGATATGAGCTTCCGTAGCGGAAGGCCCACTCGTGTAACCTTGATGACTGCACGACACAAAGCTTTACGCGTCGCCTGGTCCCGTCAACATCGACACTGGACTGCTGATGACTGGAAACATGTTGCCTAGTCGGATAAGTCTCGTTTCAAATTGTATCGAGTTGATGGACGTGTGCTGGTATGGAGACAACCTCATGAACCCATGGACCCTGCATGTCAGCAGGGGACTGTTCAAGCTGGTGGTGGCTCTGTAATGGTGTGGAGCATGTGCAGTTTGAGTGATATGGGACCCCTGATACGTCTATATTAGGCTCTGACAGGTGACATGTACGCAAGCTTCCTGTCTGGTCACCTGAATCCAATCATGTCCATTGTGCATTCTGACGGCCTTGGGCAATTCCAGCAGGACAATGTGACACCCCACACGTCCAGAATTGTTACAGGGTGGCTCCAGGAACACTCTTCTTAGTTTAAAGACCTCAGCTGGCCACTAAACTTCGCAGATATGAACATTATTGAGCATATCTGGGATGCCTTGCAACTTGCTGTTCTGAAGAGATATCAGAAATATCAGAATATTACTTTAAAATTAACTAGCTCTCTGGACTGTTGCCATAGAAACGCACAGATGACTACAAGTTTATGGATTTCCATATAATGCTAGCATTTGGCAGGAACTTTAGCAAAGTGGATAAATATGTTCGGAAGAGCTATGTGGTGACAATATGACGATCCAATACCTCTCTGGGGTGATGCCTCAGGAAGATGATAAGTAGTACAAGTTTCGAGAATGAGAATTTCACTCTGCAGCGGAATGTGCACTGATATGAAACTTCCTGGCAGATTAAAACTGTGTTCCGGGCCGAGACTCGAACTCGGGACCTTAGCCTCTAGCGTGCAAGTGCTCTACCAGTCTTAGCCCGGCAGACAGTTTTAATCTGCCAGGAAGTTTCATAGTACAAGTCTGTTGGGACAGCCTGCAAGAAGTCGTTTCTGCTTCTCTGCAAATGAGAAATGCACATTCTTTCTTCTTCGTAGGTCCACTGTAGTTTGTTTTCTAGTAAACAATACCCTGTATTAATATTCTGAAACAAAACCGTAATTTCTTGACGGGGAATCATGAATGGGGTTCACTTGTGTTCCATAAGGACCACTGAAAAGCTTCTTGAAGGATGGAAGTGCGAAATCCAACATTGACGATGCGGAGAGCGATGTACTGACCGCATGACGTTCCAATAAAGTGATATCTCATGCAGATAAATAACTCGTCCGGAATAACGTGTCTCCATGACGCCTATAATTCACTTAAGCTACTATTTTTACAATCCTAACATTCAAAGACTTCTCAAAGGACAAAGAAGTTGTAAGCCATGTGGAGAATATAATGTTCTCGTTGAACTGTGGTTAATATGGCTCTGAGCACTATGGGACTTTACATCTATGGTCATCAGTCCCCTAGAACTTAGAACTAACCTAAGGACATCACACAACACCCAGCCATCACGAGGCAGAGAAAATCCCTGACCCCGCCGAGAATCGAACCCGGGAACCAGGGCGTGGGAAGCGAGAACGCTACCGCACGACCACGAGATGCGGGCCCGTTCTGTTCTCTTCGGTACATTGCTTACACACGCGGATCGTTGTCGTGGCAAGATGCCCACGGCGTGCATCCAGTCGCCGAGCTCTGTAGTGAATCCTAATAGGCTGTTTACAACTCGGTGATGGACTTGTCCGAGTCCTCAGTGGCCCTGTATTTACATCGCTTGCTCGACTGTCAGTTGATTATGCAGGATAGTTGCACTCACTCTGAATTTCTAATCGCCTTTATATCCTAACAATTGTACGTAGACATCTAGATTGACAACAGCTCTAGGCTTGCTGCGCTGTTGTATATGTGTCACTGATTAGATGTGAATGTAACGCAAGGGATGTGTTTCAGTTCCGCGTGTTTGCTTTTTCTGGCGATAAGAATTAATTTTTTGTGTAGAATTATGATAGTACTGGCTCTTAAACTGCCAATTCGATGTCATGCGCGGTGTATCACTTCTAATCTGATATGAGAGTAAAAGTTTAGAGTGCAAGACACTCGGAGTCACTGAAAATATACAGACACATTTCCTGCAATGGAGCAGATAGATCTCCTTAACGTCTGACAAAGGCAATTACAGAAACGTAACCTGAAACGGCAGTCCATACACTTGTACCACAATGTCGTGATATAAATTCAATGTAAGCAGCATGTTTATATATGGATTCATTTTACTTCAGGCAGAACACATACGATGTATATACAGTTACAGAGTAGTCCAGTACAATTATTCTTGACATTTGTGGATACTTCCAGAATGTACTCGAACCGAATACAAAAATTAAAATTTTACAGTTCAGATGAGTTTGGAATTCATAACCTTCCATGCAACAATCTTGTATCATAACCACTACACCAAGGAAACTGCTTTGCTCGGCTTCTACTGCGACTTTGCCCCCTAGTTACGAGAACAGCATCTCGGTGTTACTACGTCCAAGTCCAGGAAGGAGTCATCAATCGTGCATACTCCGACTCCCGATGACTGATGTTTGCCCTGTGCAGTGGTCGTCTTAGAACTTCCTTTGACGCTAAGGTCTTCGTCACCTTCCCGCTTGTTGCCTGTCGCTGGAGCTTAGAATTTACCCTGGGTGCAGGATTCTTATAGGGCTTCATTCGAAGGACGTGGACCGTATCTCTGATGTTTCGTCATCTTGAGTCTGGGTCGAAAGCATAAGTAATATCAGACAACTGTCTTACAACCTTATGAGGTCTAAATTAGCGCCTGAGGAGCCTCTCACAGAGACCAACCTTCCGAACAGAAGTTAAGGTCCTGACGAGGTCACCAAGCTGGTAGACAACAGAGCGGTGGCTTGCGTCATACCTTCGGCGATCGTTTTCTTGAGCCTGCAGCGTGCGGAGTCGAGCTAACTGCCGAGCATCTTGATCTCTGGTTAACACCTGGGCGATATAGTTCGTCGTCCACGTCTTCAGGATGTAACAGAAACACAGTGTCCATCGTCGTAGTCGCCTCACGCCCATGCACCAGGAAAAATGGCGTGAATCCTGTGGTGTCTTGTTTGGCGGTATAGTAGCCAAACTTCACGAAAGGTATCACCTCAACCCAGTTGCACTTCCCAACACTGACGAACGTTGATAGCATGTCGGTCAAGGACTTATTAAGGCGTTCAGTAAGCCCCTTAGTTTGCGAATGGTAGGTAGTCGTCATGTGATCAGTAATGTTGCACCGACGGTTTATCCCTGTCACAAGATTCGATTGAAAAACTTTCCCTCGATCCGTAATTAACGACCTTGGATAGTGTGTTTTAATACAATGTCTTCCACGATGAATCGGCTGTTTTCACGGCGTTTGTAATGGCATAGCGTGTCACGTAATCAGTGCAAACAATAATCCATCTACTGCCACTAGCAGACGCTGGAAATCGTCCGAGGAGGTCAATGTCAACACGCTGGAAAGGCGTTTCGGCTGGTGGAATTGGTATGAATGCGCCATGTGGTTTCTGAGGAACTGCCTTTCAGCTGTGGCACTCTCGATCCACATATAGTGACGGACACTCCTAAACATATCTGGCCAGAGAAATCTCTTGCGGATCCTATTGTATGTCTTAATAAATCCTAAATGTCCGTCCTCAGGTGTATCAGAGAATTTCTGTAGAGCATCTAAGAGCATGTATTTGGGAATCACTGGTAGCCACCTCTTTCCAAACGGATCAAAGTTTTTCTTACAAAGTAATCCATTAATTACCCTAAATTGTCCTTTCAAATCCTCTGACCGATTTATGGCAAGCATAATTTGATATATCTTGGTGTCCTTCTTCTGATCAGTAGAGATATCCTGGAGTGCAGCGAGACAGTCACTATCTTCATCAAAGTCTTGATGGTCTTGCACAGGGTTTCTTGAGAGACAGTCGGCATCTTGGTGTTTTCTTCCACTTTTGTACACTATGGTAATGTCTTGAAGACGTAGTGCCCACCAGGCGAGTCGTCCTGTTCGATCCTTAAGACCTGTCAACCAACAAAGTGAATCATGGTCTGTAACAATTGTGAATGGCCTTCCATAGAGATACTGTTGAAATTTGCACATGACCCAGATCACAGCAAGACATTCTCTTTCTGTAGTTGAGTAGTTTCTCTCGGCTTTTGTAAGTGTCCTAGAAGCATACGCTATAATGTTCTCTTTTCCATCCGAAATTAGCACCAGAACAGCACCGACCCCATACCCACTGGCATCCGTGTGCAGCTCTGTAGGTGCTGCCTCATCGTACAGACCAAGCTCAGGGTCAGTCGTCAGAGATTTTCGCAGCACATCGAAAGAATCTTGTTGAGCACCACCCCAGATAAATTTACCATCGGCTTTTAACAACACTTGGAGTGGCCTAGCTTTGATACGATAGTCTTTGAAAGAACGACGATAATAAGAACATAATCCGAGGAAACATCTCACATCTCTAATACTTTTAGGAATAGGAAATTCTGTTATAGATCTCACCTTTTCTGGGGCTGGCCGTACACCTTCCTCTGACACAGCGTGTCCAAGTGTTTTGGTTTCTTTTGCTCCAAAGAGACACTTTCTTGGATTAGGTTTCAGTGCGCCTTATTGGAGACACTTACGAACGGCCCTCAGTCTTTTTATGTGTTCATCAAATGTATCTGAGAACACTATAATGTCATCTAAATATCAAAGACACATCGTCCACTTCAGGTGACTTAGAAGATTATCGATCATCTGTTCAAAAGTTGCTGGTGCATTACACAAACCAAAAGGCATTACCATAAACTGCTACAGACCCTCGTCAATTCGTGGAAGAGGGTAAACGTCCCTTTTAGTTTTCTTATTAAGCTTAATGTAATCAACACAAAAGCACCAACTGCCATCCTTCTTCCTGACGAGAACCACTGGTGACCTCCATGGTCTCTGCGAAGGCTGAATGATATCATTCTTCATCATTTTGTCTACCTCGTCGCGAATTATTCGTCGTTCCGTTGCCGACACACGGTATGCTCTCTGGCTCATTCGTTGATGGTCTCCAGTGCTAATGCGGTGCTTCGCCGTCGATTTGTCTAATTTGCTCTTCACCTGTGGACTGAAGCATTCAGAGAACTCTTGAAGAACAGCAAGTAGCTTCTTCTGTTGTTCCTTAGTGAGACCTAGTGATAGTCGAGCTAGAAGATCTGTTTTCGTAGTGTAGCGCTAATTTCGCCCACAGACGCGGCATGGAAGGTTTCTATGACTCTCAGCTGTTCTGCAATTAACGGTTCAGCGTGTTCTAGGCACATGCATCTTGGAAGGATCTGTGGTTCTCGGCGACAGTTAACTATCCATAATTCAATGAATCCTTTCTCAAACGAGACGACAGAGGCTGGGATGACCAAGTTATTTTTCGGTGGTATGCTTCTCTTACATTCCACTACAAGATCTATGGGTTGATGCATGGCATGACACATTACAGTTAACTTTCCAGCGCTGACTGCAGGAATGATCTCTTCATCCAGCACACATAGTCTCCGCACACTCGGATGCGCATCTTCCTGTTCAGAGTATCTCATCTCGTCTAGCATAACCATCGAGCGACCACAATCTATAATTGCCTGAGAAGCTTTCAAAAAGTCCCATCCGAGAATTAGGTCATGACTACACTCTTGTAAGACGATGAATTCAGTGGGTTGTGCATGGCCACTTACATCCACATGAATGACACATCTTGCTGTAGGTTTTACATATTTCTTATTAGCCACATTCAGCAGAGATGTTTTATTGTCAACGAATACAGATTTCTCCAACTGGAGACGGTACTTCTCCGAAATGTCTGAATATGATGCTCCAGAGTCCCCAAGAGCGTGGGCTGGTCGGCCATTCATGAGGAAATCGAATTAGTTTCCTGTTATTTTTGTAGTGATCAATGGCGGAAAATTTTTCTCTTCGGCGGACTCACCTCCAAGGAAGGTCGCACCATTTAGTTTTCCAGGTCGCGGCGCCTAGGTGATTGGCTGGAGCTTCTAAACGACGATGGAGATCTTGACCGAGGTGTTGGGGAGCGTCCTCTCCAGCGGCTAGCTTGCGGCTATGGTGACCTACGTCGTCCTGGACCCACATCTTATTTTTCATCTTCGTCGATCCGGAGTTGGCGTCGGCTCAGATCAGTCTGCTGTCTTCTGGCGCGGGTGTCATCAAATATGCGCCACCTTTCTCGACAATAGCTCACCTCATGTCCCGGTCGTCGGCAGTGGAAACATACAGGTAGGTTATCTTGGGTCTTCTAGACGTCAGGTTCGCCGGCCAGAGTGTCCGAGCGGTTCTAGGCGCTACTGTCAGGAGCCGCGCGACCGCTACGGTCGCAGGTCCGAATCCTGCCTCGGGCATGGTTGTGTATG
This sequence comes from Schistocerca piceifrons, assembly GCF_021461385.2. NCBI lineage: Eukaryota > Metazoa > Arthropoda > Insecta > Orthoptera > Acrididae > Schistocerca > Schistocerca piceifrons. The sequence goes on along the minus strand of NC_060149.1, from coordinate 49,443,946 downwards.
GTGTCCTTAGGTTAGTTAGGTTTAAGGAGTTCTAAGTTCTAGGGGACTGATGACCACAGTAGTTAAGTCCCATAGTGCTCAGAGAGCCAGACGTCAGGTTCCGCATGAGGCATTCTAGGAACGTAACTTCGACTGGGTCTCGCCTTTTTCACCGTTTTAAAGGTAAATGAAGAACGAGGGATTGGATTGAATGTCTGTTCCACTTCCTCCCTTATGACCTCCTGAAACGTCTCGGTCTTTTGCTCGCCGTGCAAATCCAAGTGCCATCTGAACTTCCTCTCTCACTATCTGACGAAGAACACTTGTGAAATCAGTTTCTTCCTCCATCACAGACGTCGATAGGCCGTTTGGAAGCCGTTTAAACTTCTTGTGTGTAATTCTTTTTTGATGCATTATCTCGATATACAGGAGCCATTTTATGAAATCGTCTGCTGTCGATACCTCCTTCATGAGTAGGCCTTGATACATTTCCTCAGCAACACCCTTCATGAGATGTGTAACCTTATCTTCCTCCTTCATTCAAGGATCCACTATTTTACACAGCTCCATGACGTCTTGAATGTAGGATGCTGTAGTCTCTCCTGGACGCAGTTCCGTGTGGAATACTTCCCAGATTGTGAACTTCTCCTCGTTGTACTCATACTATTGCATGGCAGTCCGTCCAGGTAGAAAAATACGGTAGCCAAGCACACGGTGTTATCCCATTTGTTACAATTGTCTATACGCTCATATACCTTCAGCCACTTATTTGTATCTTGGCCATCGTCACCAGAGAACCTAGAAGGATGTCTAATGTGGTGGCACGCAGTTGCTGTCATCATAACGTCCCCTTCTTCTTCTGTCCCCGGCAGATTGCGATCTGTTGAATATGACTCGAACTCGGGTTTCTCGCCACGTAAACGGCGGCTCTGTCGTGGCCTGATGGGAGCCACTGTGTCGTCGATAATGTGCGCTATCACAAGTTCCAATACCCAGCGCCTCTACCAGAATAATAACACTTAGAAGACGGTGTAATTAGATGAATAACGAACACTAACTTCACTTAACGAAGGTTTAGTCAGCACTTGCACATACAAGAGCGAAGAGCGAACTGCCTCAGACCAGAACACATACGGTATATACAGGGTGTTACAAAAAGGTACGCCCAAACTTTCAGGAAACATTCCTCACACACAAATAAAGAAAAGATGTTAAGTGGACATGTGTCCGGAAACACTTAATTTCCATATTAGAGCTCATTTTAGTTACGGATGGGGCTTCATTTCAACGTGATCAAATTGTAAATTTTCACAATCATGTGTGGGCTGACGAGAATCCGCACGCAATTGTGCAATCACGTCATCAACACAGATTTTCTGCGAACGTTTGGGCAGGCAACGTTGGTGATATCTTGATTGGGCCAATGTTCTTCCACCTACGCTCAATGGAGCACGTTATCACGATTCCATACGGGATACTCTACCTATGCTGCTAGAACATGTGCCTTTACAAGTACGACACAACATGTGGTTCATGCACGATGGAGCTCCTGCACATTTCAGTCGAAGTGTTCGTACGCTTCTCAACAACAGATTCGGTGACCGATGGATTGGTAGAGTCGGACCAATCCCATGGCCTCCACGCTCTCCTGACCTCAACCCTCTTGACTTTCATTTATGGGGTACCAAATGTAGAGACTCTTCGTGCTCGTACTGTGGACGGCTGTTTCCATTCCATGATTAATGTGATTTGAAGAGAAGTAATAAAATGAGCTCTAACATGGAAAGTAAGCGTTTCCGGACACATGTCCACATAACATATTTTCTTTCTTTGTGTGTGAGGAATGTTTCCTGAAAGTTTGGCCGTACCTTTTTATAACACCCTGTATACAGTTACACAACATTCCAATACAATGATTCTTGACATTTGTGGATAGTTCTAGAATGTACTCGTATCGAATACAGGAATTAAAATTTTACGGTTTAGGTGAGTTACGAACTCATGAGCCTCCATGCAACAGTCTAGGATCATAGCCACTACACCACAGTGACTGTACCACTCAGCATCTTCTGCGACAATATTTTTCTACCTCCTACTTATCGATTTCTTAGAAAACGAAAGGAAGGAAGATAAGTGTTTGACGCCCCGTTGACGATGAGGTCATTAGAGGCGGAGCAAAAGCCCGGATGGAGGGAGGATAAGGAAGGAGATCGGCCATGAACTTTTCTAACGAGCCATCACGGCATCTGACTTAAGTGATTTAGGGAGACCACCGAAAGATTAAATTCAAATGGCTGGAGGGGCTCTGAAACAACGTTCCCTTCAATGGTAGTCCAGTATCTTATCATTTCACAACCTCGGTGGGTTCGTTCCCTTAGAAAACGTGACGCTAAAAGCAGTCGGCCGGCCGGGGTGGCCGAGCGGCTCTAGGCTCTTCAGTCTGGAAACGCGCGACTGCTACGGTCGCAGGTTCGAATTCTGCCTTGGGCATGGATGTGTGTGATGTCCTTAGGTTAGTTAGGTTTAAGTAGTTCAGGTTCTAGGGGACTGATGACCTCAGATGGTGGTGGTGGTGGTTAGTGTTTAACGTCCCGTCGACAACGAGGTCATTAGAGACGGAGCGCAAGCTCGGGTTAGGGAAGGATTGGGAAGGAAATCGGCCGTGCCCTTTCAAAGGAACCATCCGGGCATTTGCCAGAAGCGATTTAGGGAAATCACGGAAAACCTAAATCAGGATGGCCGGAGACGGGATTGAACCGTCGTCCTCCCGAATGCGAGTCCAGTGTGCTAACCACTGCACCACCTCGCTCGGTGACCTCAGATGTTAAGTCCCATAGTGCTCAGAGCCATTTGAACCATTTTTAAAAGCAGTCATTTGGCCTGATTGATATGGTTATGACAATGGTTGTATTTCGCAACTCCGTTTAGGTGCATTGACTCGTTCGCCGCTTTATGTGTTTGGTAGACTGTCCATTAGAGAACTGTTTTTCACACACATGTCCTTTAATGTATCTGCATCTCCAACTAATGGCACGTTAGGTCAAAACTTACCAGTTGAGACGTATCAATAAATTTAAGTTTTTGACAGAATGATTGCAATCCCGGATGGAATAATTTTTATCTTTTTACAAGTTCAAACTACCTGTGGAATTTAACGCTAGAACACTGACTGGTTCCACAGTTACACCCACACTTTGATAACCGTTATGGAGGGCAAGGGAGAGGCTACTTCCTTTCGTGTGAAATAATGAGGTTTCATCCCGATCGATTCACAACATAGCTATGGAAGAGTGACTGCTCAAATGTTTCTGTGCGCGCTATAAATAGTCTAGTTTTGCCTTTTCAATCCCTATGGGGTCGATACTTAGGAGGCTGTAGTGTATTCTTAGATTCATTAACTAATAACGTTTCTTGAAACTTCGTTGCAGTCTGAGGTGGGATGGTTCTTCAAGCGTCGGTTTGTTCAATTTCTTCAGCATATCGCAGTCGGTATCCCAAAGGTCGTACCAGCCTAAGGCTATTCGTTCTGCCTTTATTTGAGTCATTCAGTACTCCATGGGAGCGTGTAGCCCTATTTGGTATGGGCCCGATATACTTGAGCGATATTCTAGACTATGCCGCACGAGGGTTTTCTTAATCATTCCCTTGTGTGGACCGATTTCATTTTCCCAGTATGGTACCAATAAATCGAAGACTGTCATTTGCTTTTCCTAATACAGAGGCTGTGTAATCATTTGATTCCACATCCCTACAAATTGTTGCACCAAGAATTTTTTCATGTGTTGATTGACTCTCATTATGACACACTGACACTGTAATAGTAGGGAACTGCAATCATGGATTTTTTTGAAGCGCACATTTTAACTTTTCTGGAGTAAAAACTCTTAACTGTAGAGCTGTCGTCTTACGATGCTGCGTAGTGTGCTTACTGTAGGGCGCTATGGAGCTATTGTGTACGTTTCCAGAAAACGATTCGACACTGATAAGGAAGATGACAATAGAAGACACTTGATGCCTGTGAAATCAGGAACATTAAACAAACTTAAACTAAGTTGCTCTGGTGTTACACACACTGTCACTAACATTCAGTATTTGAGGTAAATTATGGCCTTGTGTGGAACGGATCAGAACTACAAAGCCGAGTTTCCTTTGTTTCCGTTCTCCATAGGTCATCTTAGAGCTGAAGTAAGAGAGAGGTGGAGATACAGAAGATAAAAGAACAGGAACTTGGCTTTCAGTTTTATCGTCCTCAAAATTTTGTTTCATTTCGGAAAGTTGTATAAAACGATTCGGATATGAAAGAAAGCTCCCACACGAAGGCAGAGATGTGTCTTTTTCAGATTAAGACGAAAACTGAGGAACAGAGAAGTAAGTGTGATAGATCACTTATAACGACGACGAGAAAGCCAGCTCAGCGACAGTGGGAGGATCTGGAACGGAGAGAGAAGATTGATTCCCAGAGAACAATAACAATAACGGAAGGGGCTAGTGCGAGCCCGGAATTCGTAATTTCCTATTAGCAGCAGACGTCGGAGCTGCTGCAAAAAGAGAGCGGCGAGCGGTGGACGCGAGATGCTGTCCGAGATCTTCATACAGATGGCCTTCCACAGACGTGCTTCACGAAACTCCTTTCTTGTTGCCAAGTATTGGCGGTGAGTTCGTGGCATCTCTGGTTGCGCACATTCAACAATGCTTGGATCCGAGTGAGGGGTTCCCCTGAAACGTATTAATAAGAACCTTCTATGACCTTTAGAAATGGAAAGGATAAACGCGACAGAATAGAGTTCTAAACAATGATTTCAGAATGACGTACTTTATACCTGCACGTATAAGACAGAATATTTTCGTTCAAGCTTCTCAGTTGAGGCCTTTACTGACATATATTAATAATTTTATCAGCAGGGTGACCGTATACCGTGACATTTCTCCACACAGGGACACACTTCAACTACACCAGCATTATTGCAAGTTATGAGAACCACTTCCATCATGTACTGTAGACGGAGCGTAAAAATATTGTGCATTTTTATGTAAAGTAGTGGAAAGATAACTTGCATTTGAAGGGACACGATTTTGTGTTAACTTTGTACACTACAAGGAAAAAATTAGTACACTCCTTTACTGGCTTCCAATTGACTCAAGATTTATTGTTGCAACAGTGCGTATGGAGTACATGAAATTATTACATTTGCAGATCAATTGCACAAGCGGTTCTGAGGTACCAGGTATCGCCTCATGTTGAAACACCGTGTTAGTACATGGTGTAGTCTCCACAGGCAGCAGTGCAGGAATCCAGTCAATCGTACACATGGCGAATACTGTCCTGGATACTCTATGCCACGCCTGCTCTACGTCTTCACGTGGTTGAGACACGAGGCGCACGAGTCACTTCCCATCCCGTTATATTGCAGAGACAAGTCTAGCGATCATGCTGATCAGGGAAGTTGATGCACGTCTTGCAAAGCAAATTGTGTTTCCTGACCTGTGTGTGGGCGAGCATTATCCTCTTGGGATAACAAATGGCTCTGAGCACTATGGGACTTAACAACTGAGGTCATCAGTCTCCTACAACTTAGAACTACTTAAACGTAACTAACCGAAGGACATCACACACATCCAGGCAGGATTCGAACCTGCGACTGTAGCGGTCTCGCGGTTCCAGACTAAAGCGCCTAGAACCGCTCGGTCTTGGGATAACACATCACCTTTGCAGAAACGGCAAAAGAACGGGTCTAACAACAATCTGTTCGTACCGAGTGCTGGTTAGCGTCCCCTCCAGAAACGCCAAAGGTCAAACAGAGCACAGACAATGAGGCCTGGAGTGAGACCATTGTGTCTTGGACGAATACGCTCTATGAGTCAGCGCTCGCCAGGGCTACGTCATACGCGCAAACGACCATCACCTGCGTGCAGGCAGAATCTGCTTTCATTGCTGAAGATCACGGTGCCCCATACATATTACAAGTGATCCCTTGACGGCACCAGTCGAGACGTCCACGTCGATGCTGAGTCGTGAGTGGAAGACGGGCTACAGATGAGTGTGCTCGTACTCCCACTGCTAATAACCGGTTCGCAACAGTTCGTGTTGACAAGTCAGGGCTCATAATTCCTCTTACCTGTGCTGTGGTAGCTGTACGATCTGTCACCACTGCCCTCACAATACGACGATGCCAAAAGGAGTCTGTACTGCGTGAAGGTCCAAAATCTCGTCTATGGAAGTGAAAATGTTCACGTGACCAATGACAAAAGCATCGTTGCACTACTGAAGCAGCACGTCCAACCTGTGTTCTCCAAAACCACCATCCCGCCACTCGGAAGGTCACAATCTGACGCCTTTAAAATTCGCTCAGATGGCTGTAGGAAGCACGAGTGAATCTCCGTGACATGATTGTCTGCTTGCGTCATACGTTTGCCATACGCTGACCTTCTGGCCCTGGGAATTCCTAATAAACGGCTAGGCACAGATGGGGCTCTGGTAGCTATACCACTACGGTATATGTTTTAGTACGAAGTTGAAAGCATTGTCAGTACATTTACTGTCTTTCAGGGGTGACATATGCGTCATCCGATGATATACGACGTCTTATTTCCATGTTAACAATGTTTTTGCAAATTTGTAAATTTGTGGTAAGATATCATGGGACCAAACTGTTTAGGGCATCGGTCCCTAAGCTCACACATTACTTAATCTAACTTAAACTAACTTACGCTATGGACAACACACACCCATGCCCGAGGGAGGACTCGAACCTCCGACTGGGGCAGCCGCGCGGACCGTAACTAGACGCCCCAAGACCGCGCGGCTACACCGCGCGGCCAACAGTGTTTTTCCATAGTGCATTATGCGTTGTTCCTGAATCTCGAAGCATGTAAATCTTTCGAAGTATACAAATAAACTGTCGAAACTTAAGTGACTTACAGAATTCGTCCCATATAATCTGCACACCCTCCTGTAGCAGGAAAAATAAGGGAATCAACTGAAAAGCTCTCCTGTTGGAGCACGAAAGACGAGAACATGCTACTCTGCAAAAGGCTCTGACAGACAAGCACCAAAATTTTTGACATGTGTGCATATCCACGCTTTTTTGTCCTGAAGCAGAGTCGCAGAGAGACAGTAACAGTGGAAGAGAGAAGACAGTACCAGTGAGAGAGATAAAATGGCAGTGAAAAAAAGAGAGGTGGATGAAGACAATAGCAGTGGGAGACAAAGGAAGAGGAGTTAGCGATAGACAGTGAGAGATAGTAGCAGCAAAAGCGGCAGTGGAGAGAAGACAGTGGTAGTTGGAGAGAAACACAGCAGAGTAAGCGAGAAAAGAAGAGACAGGGGCAATGGAAGGAACAAAGAAGGGACAAGGGCAAACCCTGTGCAAGAGAGAGAGGCAGTCAAAGGCGCAGAGAACGAAACAGTGCTAAGTAAGAACGAGAGAAAGGGATGGAGACAATAACAGTGGGGGAAACAGCCAGCAGAAAGTGCCAAAGGGAAGAAAGAGAGAGAGGTAGTCAAAGACGCAGGGAACGAAACAGTGCTAAGTAGGAACGAGAGAAAGGGATGGAGACAATAACAGTGGGAGAAACAGCCAGCAGAAAGTGCCAATGGGAAGAAAGGAGACAGTGGGACAGAGACATATATAGACAGTGGCAGTGGGAGCGAGATAGAGAGTATGATGGCTTCACTACAAAGACAGCCAGGAGGAAAAGGATTCAAAGTGTTCTGTGTTAAAAGACCGCGAATATGTTTCCATGACGAAATTTTTGGTGAGCAAAGCGGAGCGAGAACTGGGGCAGCCACTTCCTCGCTTTTCTGCCAGAGTCTTTTAAAGAAGAGCATACTCGTATTTTTCCTGCTCTGACAGGTGCATTTTTCAGCTGGTTATACCGTTATTGGAAAAATGTTTAGTCGGACCCTGATCACTCCCTTCGCCTTGGTACTAACGAAATATTTTAGGTAAGGCTCGCCTGTTTCGCCTTGACCTGCAAGGCGAGGATAGACAAGTTATCGGTTTTATACCACCGTCATCTCTGTTGCAGCAGTATTACCTTCAGATAAGTTCCAAATCCATACTACTGAACATGCACTACATGCAGCCTCCACGTAACACCCAATTAGCACTCTGCAATTTTTTTCGGGAAGTACAGCTAAGATGGAGAACCCGCCACAAGTCAATCTCTGACAGAGTCGAGGCTTGACTTGGTGCAAGAAAAGGGACACCTATTATGTCTCTTGTGCCGGTACTGAATATTTTACAAAAGAATGACAGCCAATTTGTTGATGCTGCTTCAACAGTTCGCGCGTTTTATGTGATACCAGTTGAGTCAGTGGCGTAGTGGCTAAGAGCACGGTTTCGAATTTTTGCGCTTAGTGTTCAAACCAACTTTTATACTGTATTTATATATTTATTGCTCTCTCGGAAGTATATGACATCAATGACAACATATTTTGTGGCATCGAGGAATACAGTGGAATTACTTACAGAAGAAATAAACACTTTAAATATTATTAAAATAGATATTATAATCAAAAATCTTAGTCTATATATTCTAATTAAAAGCAACTGAAAATTCAAAATATAAATTCTATTATTTCAGCGTTTGGTTGGATTTCTGCCATTATACTTCAAGACAACAAGAGTATTCCGCAATGTGATATCTACCATAAAATAGCGCAAAGCATAAAAGGTGTAAGAACAGCCAGCCACGGCCAAAGGCACATAAGACACATTTACCATTGTTAGTGAGAATATCATCGGGAACAATAACCTGGCTAACGCTGCTAATTACTTGTCGATCTGGCGATAATTTCGCGGCAAACCAAGCATATCAAACTAATTTCTCGGATGCCTGACACTGCCATTAATTACAGATCAAGGCACGCATTTTATTAATGGCATCGTTTCTACTAGTGATAGCCGTTTCTTCTGCAGTGAGAATAGGGAATTTATGTGATGGGCGAATGCAGTCTTTACCTAACAGTAGAAGTATACGTTCTACGTTTGACAAAACGGAATACATTTTGGAGGAATTACTTTTAATTAATATGTTGATAATCCGATTTCATCGGCTACAAGGCCATAAAATGATTACGGATAGCTTTTCCTACCTCACATGTAAATAACGTACAGAAATGGCTCTATTTGTAAATAAGGTCACAAAATATTGTCCAAAAGCTAATGATGGGTATCTTTCTTGAGCTTTGCAGGTTTTGTGGCTGTTGTGTACACATAAAGATGCAGCCCCATTAATCTGTTTACGTCTTGTTGAAGTCGAAGACGAAATTTGCCACTGGCTTCGTGAAGAGGAAGAAAAAAAAAACGTATTGATAACATTACTCCAGAAATATTAATCCGTACTGGGCACTATACTAGTAGCAAGCACGTAAGTACAAAACAAATATCACAATGAAGGACCGAATTGCCGAGCGGAGCATGTAATCAAGATAAATAGAAAACTATCGCGTCGTGGGTGGTCGATCCTTTTACAGGGGCTACAAGCAGCGGACATGTGGTAACTTAATGAGAATTGCGGCAGGGAGCCATGGTAGCAAAAGCCATATTGATGTCGAGAAGTTTTGGATTCAAAGTCTCAAACACCGCTAGTGTCAAAGGCAAACAAAGAATTCGACAGTGTTACGTCACTTAAAACATTACCAGCACAGACAAGTGTTATGAATTTTTTGAAACAGCAAGATTGTTTCAACTTCAAACCGCCACTACAATTCCTGAATTTAACAATGCTTTCGTTATAAGTACGGAGGAAACAGAATTTGAAGCTCACTTCTATAAAGGCACCGTTATTGTTTCGAGGTTAGAAATTTACATAAATAACTGTCGATCAACTGAAACAAAGAAATTTATCATCAGTTTTAGGACAAAATTTTTCGACTTTACGTGAAAATGGAGTCATTCCAGTACTTAATTCACTCGTTAGATGGTAAAATCTATCCCTATTTATACAATGGTCTCGTTGTCGAAAAGTAATACCGACAAAATGTATGCCGTTCCGTCAAACCTAGTACGTATACCGTACTTTTACTGACAGGTAAGAAATAACATTCGCTCACCACAGATGTTCCCCATTCTCACCGCACAGGAAACAGGAATCACAAGTAGAGGCGATACAGATAATAAAATACAGGTCTGTGTCCTAAATCAATGGCAGGTTCAGTGTCCCTCAGGGCTGCTATGATGATATCAGCTATATTATATTAAGACGAAACTTACTGATTCTGTGGAAAATTACGTTTCATTGCCTGTGATTTGTGCACATTTTTCTTCAATCTCTTTGATTCTCAAATTGGTTCAAATAGCTCTGAGCACTATGGGACGTAACATCTGAGGTCATCAGTCCCCTAGAACTTAGAACTACTTAAACCTAACTAACCTAAGGACATCACACACATCCATGCCCGAGGCTGGATTCGAACCTGATTCTGGAGCGGTCGCGCGGTTCCAAACTGAAGCACCTAGAACCTTTCGGCCACAAAAAAAATCAAATTGCTCTGAGGACTATGGGAGTTAACTGCTGAGGTCATCAGTCCCCTAGAACTCAGAACTATTTAAACCTAACTAACATAAGGACATCACACACATCCATGCCCGAGGCAGGATTCGAA